>NW_024420361.1:2669510-2708523 GCF_014898765.1 Herpailurus yagouaroundi
TCTTTCTGGCCTGCCAAGTTTCAAAAGAGAGATCAGTCACGAGTCTTATAGGTCTCCCTTTATATGTGAGGGCACGTTTACCCCTTGCTGCTTTCAGAATTTTCTCTTTATCCTTGTATTTTGCCAGTTTCACTATGATATGTCGTGCAGAAGATCGATTCAAGTTACGTCTGAAGGGAGTTCTCTGTGCCTCTTGGATTTCAATGCCTTTTTCCTTCCCCAGTTCAGGGAAGTTCTCAGCTATTATTTCTTCAAGTACCCCTTCAGCACCTTTCCCTCTCTCTTCCTCCTCTGGGATACCAATTATGCGTATATTATTTCTTTTTAGTGTATCACTTAGTTCTCTAATTTTCCCCTCATACTCCTGGATTTTTTTATCTCTCTTTTTCTCAGCTTCCTCTTTTTCCATAACTTTATCTTCTAGTTCACCTATTCTCTCCTCTGCCTCTTCAATCCGAGCCGTGGTGGTTTCCATTTTGTTATGCATTTCGTTTAAAGCGTTTTTCAGCTCCTCGTGATTGTTCCTTAGTCCCTTGATCTCTGTAGCAAGAGATTCTCTGCTGTCAGCTATACTGTTTTCAAGCCCAGAGATTAATTTTATGACTCTTATTCTAAATTCACTTTCTGTTATATGATTTAAATCCTTTTTGATCAGCTCATTAGCTGTTGTTATTTCCTGGAGATTCTTCTGAGGGGAATTCTTCCGCTTGGTCATTTTGGATAGTCCCTGGCATGGTGAGGACCTGCAGGGCACTTCCCCTGTGCTGTGGTGCATAACTGGAGTTGGTGGGCAGAGCCGCAGTCAGACCTGATGTCTGCCCCCAACCCACCGCTGTGTCCACAGTCAGACTGGTGTGTGCCTTCTCTTCCCCTCTCCTAGGGGCGGGATTCACTGTGGGGTGGGGTGGCCTGTCTGGGCTACTTGCACACTGCCAGGCTTGTGATGCTGTGGATCTGGCGTCTTAGCTGGGGTGGGTAGGCAAGGTGCACAGGGGCAGGAGGGGCAGGCTTAGCTTGCTTCTCCTTAGGTGATCCACTTCAGGAGGGGCCCTGTGGCAGCAGGAGGGAGTCAGATCCGCTGCTGGAGGTTTGGCTCCACAGAAGCACAGAGTTGGGTGTTTGTGCGTAGCGAGCAAGTTCCCTGGCAGGAACTGGTTCTCTTTGGGATTTTGGCTGGGGGATGGGCGGGGGAGATGGCGCTGGCCAGCGCCTTTGTTCCCCACCAAACTGAGCTCTGTCGTCAGGGGGCTCAGCAGCTCTCCTTGCCTTTGTCCTCCAGCCTTCCCGCTTTCTGAGCAGAGCTGTTAACTTATGACCTCCCAGAGGCTAAGTCGCGCTTGCTGTTGGAACACAGTCCGTCAGGCCCCTCCTCTTTTTGCAAGCCAGACTCGGGGGCTCTGCTTGGCCAGTGAGCCGCCCCTCTGCCCCGGCTCCCTCCCGCCAGTCCGTGGAGCGTGCACCGCCTCGCTGCCCTTCCTACCCTCTTCCGTGGGCCTCTCGTCTGCGCTTGGCTCCGGTGACTCCCTTCTGCTAATCCTCTGGCAGTTTTCTGCGTTATTTAGGCAGGTGTAGGTGGAATCTAAGTGATCAGGAGGATGCGCGGTGAGCCCAGCGTCCTCCTACGCTGCCATCTTCCCTCCCTCCATTTTAAGGTTTAATATTGAGGCTTATCTCTCTCCATATTGTAAGGCAGGAGAGAAAGGAAAAATCCTGAGAGTATAATTGCCCTGAGGATATACCTGAATCCATCAACAATGTATTCTAATACAGTTCAGGTAGTGGAAAACTTCTCAATATAAAATTTCTTCTCATCTTGTTTTCATGCTCATGTTATTTCAGCAGGAAAGTCTTGTGCAACCCTCCTGCTATCCCTGTGTCAAATAGGCATGTGCTTATCCCTGGTAGCAGTACTCTTTGCATTATTCTTTGACTAATCTTTTGTCTCCTAAAAAATCTTACCTCTATCTGTGAGCAGTAGCCAAGAGTTGGAGCGCTAGGCTAATTCTTGAAAGATTGTAGAAAAGTATGGATTTTGATGACAATACTATTATAATGACTCCTTTGTGGTATGAATTATTTATATGTTGCATATTGATATACTATAAACTTTAGAAAAGTCAGAGGTCAGTTCTTCTCTCCCTATATCAACTAAACTATCATATGTCACTTCTTATATTCTCTTTAAGGCACAACCTTTGAGCTTCTCAACATTCTTGGGGGCACTGCAGTTTCTGCTATTCAGCAGGAACAGCTTCCCTGTAAAAAAGGGAATTATAATGTTGGAATACCATGAAATTTGCACAAGAGAGCACATAGAGTGCATAGTATCCAAGAAATGCATGATAAATTACAATCTATTTTTTGAAAACTATCTGTGGATGTATAATCCACAAACTTCATTTGGCGAATGTAAAATGTTGTAGTCACTTTGAAAAATAGTTTGGAATTTCTTCAAAATGGTAAACATAGAGTTACCATTTGACCTAGGAATTCCACTTCTAGGTATACATGGAAGAGAAATGAAAACACATGTCCACCTAGAAACTTGCACATGAACATTGATATCAGCATTATTTATAAGAGGAAAAAAGTAGAAACAACTTAAATATCCATCAACAGATAAATGGTGAAACCAAATGTAGTACTTTTTTATGACGTAAAATTATTCAGGCATTAGAAGCAGAGAAATACTGATAAAATGATACAATACAGGTGAAACTTGAAAATATTATGTCAAGTTACAGGCCAATATCCTTGATGAACATAGATGCAAAAAATCCTCAACAAAATAATAGCAAAGAGAATTCAACAATACATTAAAAAAATTCACCATGATCAAGAGGGATTTATTCCTGGGTTGCAAGAGTGGGTCAATACTCACAAATCAATCAATGTGATACATGACATCAATAAGAGAAATGATAAGAACCATAAGACCACTTCAATAGATTCAGAAAAAAAAATATTGACAAAGTGCAACATGTATTCATAATAAAAAAAACCCTCAACAAAGTAGGTTTAGAGGAACATAACTCAACATGATAAAGGCCATATATGAAAACCCACAGATAACAATATCCTCTATGGGGAAAAATTGAAAGCTATCCCCCGAAGGTCAGGAACAAGACAAAGATGTCCACTCTCATCACTGTTATTGTTATCACTTCCATCACATAGTACTGGAAGACTTAGTCACAGCATTCAGAAAAAAAAAAGAAAGAAAAGGCATCTAAATCGGTAAGGAAGAAGTAAAACTTATACTATTTGCAAATGACGTGATACTTTATATAGAAAATCCAAAAGACTCCACCAAAAACTTGTTAGAACTAATAAATAAATTAGGTAAATTCCCAATACAAAATTAATGTACAGAAATCTGTTGCATTTCTATACACCAATAATGAAGCAACAGAAAGAGACATTAAGAAAGCAATCTCTTTTACAAAGGCACCAATAATAATAAGATAGATAGGAATAATGTAACCATAGAGGTGAAAGATCTGTACTCTGATAACTATAAAATACTGATGACAGAAATGTAAGATGACAGGGGCGCCTGGGTGGCTCAGTCGGTTAAGCGTCTGACTTCGACTCATGTCACGATCTTGCAGTCCATGAGTTCAAGCCCCGCGTCGGGCTCTGGGCTGATGGCTCGGAGCCTGGAGCCTGCTTCCGATTCTGTGTCTCCCTCTCTCTCTGCCCCTCCCCCGTTCATGCTCTGTCTCTCTCTGTCTCAAAAATAAAAATAAAAGGTTAAAAAAAAAGAAATGGAAGATGACACAAATAAACGGAAAGACTTTCCATGTTCATGGGTTGAAAGAACAAATATTGTTAAAATGTCTATGCTACCCAAAGCAATCTACACATTTAATGCAATCCCTATCAAAAAACCAGAAGTATTTTTCAGAGTACTAGAACAAACAATTCTAAAATTTGTATGGAACCTTAAAAGACCCTAAAGAGCCAAAGCAATTTTGAAAAAGAAAACCAAAGGTAGAGACATTATCATTTCAGACTTTATAACAAAGTTGTGGTAATCGAAACAGCATGATACTGGCATAAATATAGACACATAGATTAGGGAAACAGAATAGAAAACCCAGAAATAAACCCACAATTATATGATCAATTAATCTTTAACAAAGCAGGAAGGAAATGTATTTTCAACAAATGATGTTGAAAATGTCTTTTCAACAAATGATGTTGGGAAAACTGGATAGCACCATGCAAAAGAAAGAAAGTGAACCACTTTCTTTCACCATATGCAAAAATAAATTAAAAATGGATTAGTCTTAAACTTGAGACCTGAAACCATAAATCTCCTAGAAAACAAATAAGCGGTAGTTCATTTGACATTGGCTATAGCAACTTCTTTCCAGACATACTTCTAAGGGAAGGGAAACAAAAGAAAAACTAAAATGTTGGGACTACATCAAAATAAAAAGTTTCTGCACAGTGAAGGAAGCAATAAACAAAACTAAAATTCAACCTATATATAGAATGGAAGAATACAATTGCAAATGACATATATGGCAATGGTTTAGTATCCAAAACATATAAAAAACTTATAAAACTCAACACTCAAAAAACAATCCAATTAGAAAATTGGCAGAAGGCATGAACAGACATCTCTCCAAAGAAGACATCCAGAGGGTCAAAAGACACATGAAAAAGACACAGCTCAACATCAATCATTATCAGGGAAATGCAAATCGAAACTACAATAAGATATCACCTCACCCCTGTCACAATGACTAAAATCAACAATAAGGAACACAACGAACGGGAAGTGTTGAGCATCTTTTCATGTGTCTGTTGGCCATCAACTGACGAATGGATAAAGAAGATATGGTTTATATATACAATGGAATACTACTTGGCAATGAGAAAGAATGTAATCTGGCCGTTTGCAGCAACGTGGATGGAACTGGAGGGTATTATGCTAAGTGAAATAAGACAGGCAGAAAACGATACCATATGTTTTCACTCATTTGTGGATCTTGAGAAACTTAATAGAAGACCATGGGGAGGGTAAGGAGAAAAAATGTTACAGAGAGGGAGGGAGGCAATCCATAAGAGACTCTTATGAGGGTTGATGGAGGGTGGTGGAGAGGGGAAAGTGGGTGATGGGCATTGAGGAGGGCACTTGTTTGGATGAGCACTGGGTGTTGAATGTAAACCAATTTGACAATTATATTTAGGAAAAAAAAGAGAAGTGTTGGTGAGGATGTGGAGAAAAGGGAACCCTCTTGCACTGTTGGCGAGAAGGCAAATTGGTGTAGCCACTCTAGAAAACAGTATGGAGTTCCTCAAAAAGTTAAAAATAGAACTACCCAATGACCCAGCAATTGCACTACTCAGTATTTACCCAAAGAATAAAAAAGCACTAATTCAAAAGGATACATGCACCCCTATATTTATAGCGGGATCATTTACACTAATCAAGATATGGAAGTAGCCCAAGTGTCCATCAACTGATGAATACATAAAGAGGATGTGATATATACATATACAGTACAGTATTATTCAGACATAAGAAAGGAATCTTGCCATTTGCAACAACATGGATAGATCTAGACAGTATAATGTAAGCAAAATAAGTCGGAGAAAGATAAATACCATATGATTTCACTCATATGTGGAATTTAAGAAGCAAAACAAATGAGCAAAGGGAAGAAGAGAAATAGAGGCAAACCAAGAAACAGACTCTTAATTATAGACAACAGGGGCACCTGGGTGGCTTAGTCAGTTAAGCATCTGACTTCCACTCAGCTTGGGTCATGATCCCATGGTTCATGGACTCAAGCCCTGCATTCGGCTTTCTGCTCTAAGGGCAGATCCTGTATCAGATCCTCTGTCTCCCTCTCTGCCCCTACCTCACACGCATGCATCTTTTTTTATTCTCTCTCTCAAAAGTAAATAAACATTTTTTTTTAAATTATAGAGCACAAACTGATGGTTACCAGAGGAGAGAGTGATTAGTGGATGTGTTAAATAGGTGATGGGGATTAAGTCAAACACTTGTCATGATGAGCACCAGGTGACGTATATAATTGCTGAATCACTATATTGTACACGTGAAACTAATATAACAACATATGTTAATTAACTAGAATTAGAAATTTACAAAGCCATAAAAACATTTTGTCAAGTTAAAAAATCCAGACCTAAGAGGTCACATTTTGTAGGATTGCACTTATATAAGATGTCTAAAATAGACAAATTCATACAGTACCATGAATTATTAGACTAGCAGTCGCCAGGGGCACTAGGGTGGCTCAGTCGATCAAGGGTCCAACTCTTGACTGAGTCACCCAGGCGCCCCTACAAATGACCTTTTTAAAAATAAAATATACCGAGTCAGCTATTCTAATAACCATTTATGAACACAATCTCCCAAGTAACATATACATAACAACTCATTTACAATAATTCCTCCAAAGGTTTTAGATAAAGGAATTAAAATTTTATTTTTCTTGGTCTAGTTCAAGAGCTATTGCTTACATTATCCTTTTCTGTTGCTTTTCACCTGTTGGCATTTATTTTTTTCACCTGTTTGCATTTCATATGTAAGGAAAACATGTGTTTCCTAGAAGATGCTGCAAATCAATTTGAAAATACCTTGAAGAGAACTGTATGGTGGGTAATACCCAGTATAACTTCCTAAAGATCAAGACTTGTTAGATAAATCTAATCTCCTTCTTTGACAGAATGACAGCCTGAGGATAGAGGGGAAGCAATAGATGTAATTTATTTTGACTTTGTCAAGGTTTCTGAGACCAATCTAAACAATTGGCTCATCAATAAAGTGTGAAAAATCCAGGCAGGTCACAGGGCTAGAGAGAGTTCCCAGAAGGCAGGAGAGGAGCACTCAAAGAATGATCATCCATGGATTAATGTCAGTTTGGGGCAATGATACAAAATATCTCCTAGATCCCAAGGGCAGACAAACGTTTGCATCAGTGTCCTGAACACGAACATAGGACATTTTAACCAAGTGACACTGGACCAAAACTCTGACAATGAGTTCAGAATCTGAAGTTACATTGCTAAATGTAAGACACAATAAGAAATAAATGATATGGGGTGCCTGGGTGGCTCAGTCAGTTAAGCGTCTGAATTTGGCTCAGATCATGATCTCGCTCGAGCCCCATGTCAAGCTCTATGCTGACAGCTGAAAGCCTGGAGCCTGCTTCAGATTCTGTCTCCCTCTCTCTCTGCCCCTCGCCCACTCATTCTCTCTCTCTCTCTCTCTCTCTCTCTCTCTCTCTCTCTCTCAAAAATAAATAAACATTTTTAAAAGTTGGGGGGGCACCTACCTGAGTGGCTCAGTCAGTTAAGTGTCCGACTTCGACTCAGGTCATGATCTTGCCTTCAGCGGGTTCAAGACCCGCATCAGGCTCTGTGCAGACAGCTCAGAGCCTGGAGCCTGCTTCCGCTTCTATGTCTCCCTCTCTCTCTGCCCTACCCCACCTATGCTCTCTCTTTTTCTCTCTCTCCTTCTCTCTCTCTCAACAATAAACATTATTTTTTTTTAAATGTTAAAGAAATAAATGATGGAATTTCAGATCATTGGATTCAGGAGAGTATCCATTAAGTATAAATAATACAAGCAGATAATAGGGACAGAAAAAAGATGTTCAAGTATCATAGAATGACGATTAGAGTTCAAAAACCATAATGATTATTTCAGACTTCTTCATTGTAATTACAGTACAAAAATAGAAAGGGACTTGTTCAAAATCACCGAACAAAACTGTAGCAGAAATACATACTTAAAATTAATGTATAAAAACACAGAAATTCTTAAGGAGCATAACATGTAGGAACCAAGATAGTAAATTCAACACTACTTAGATCCTTCCTCAGAAGTGGAGTTCTAGGGACACCTGGGGGCTCAGTCGGTTGACCATTCAACTCTTGATTTTGGTTCAGGTCATGATCTCACAGTTTGTGAGTTTGAGCACCATATCAGGCTCTGTGCTAATCGTGTGGATCCTGCTTGGGATTCTCTCTCCTCTCTCTCTCTCTCTGTCCTTATCCCTCTGGTGTGCTCTCTCTCTCTCAAAACAAATGAATAAACTCAAAAAAAATTTTAAAGACGTGGAGTTCTGCCCTTTGGTCTAAAGATAATCTAATTGGGTGGCACCTGGGTGGCTCAGTCAGTTGGGCATCTGATTCTTGGTTTCAGCTCTGGTCGTGAACTCACAGTTTGTGGGTTTGAGCTCTGCATTGGGCTCTGGGCTCCTGCACTGAAAGCCTGCTTAGAATTCTCTCTCTCTCTCTCTCTCTCTCTCTCAGTCCCTTCCCTGCTCACTCTGTCTTTCAAAATAAATAAATAAACTTATTTATTTATTTATTTATTTATTTATTTATTTATTTATTTTAAAGAGAGGCACCTGGGTGGCTCGGTCAGTTAAGCATCAGACTTTGGTTCAGGTCATGATCTTGCAGTTCATAAGTTTGATCCCCATGTTGGGTTCTGTGGTGACAGCTCAGAGCCTGAAGCCTGCTTCCGAGTCTGTGTCTCCTTCTCTCTCTGCCCCTCCCCCACTTTTGCGCTCTCTCTCTCTCTCTCTCTCTCTCTCTCAAATCTAAACATTAAAAAAATTTTAAACATAGTCTATTTGGGGGCAGGATGGGAGAAAAGTATTAAGAATAAAGACACAGAAGTCATTTGCAAATATCTTTTCCCATTCAGTAGAGAGTTGCCTTTTAGTTTTGTTGACTGTTTCCTTTGCTGTGCAGAAGCTTTTTATTTTGATGTAGTCCCAATCAAACGTAGTTTATTTTTGCTTTTGTTTCCCTTGCTTTAGAGACATATCTAGAAAGATGTTGTTATGGCCAATGTCAGGAGAAATTACTGGCTGTACTCTCTTTAAGAATTTTTATGGTTTCAGGTTTCACATTTAGATCCTTAATCCATTTGGAGTTTATTTTTGTGTATGGTGTAAGAAAGTGGTCCAGTTTCATTCTTTTACATGTAACTGTCCAGTTTTCCCCACACAATTTGTTGAAGACAAAATTTCCCATTGCATATTCTTGCCTCCTTTGTTGAATATTAATCGACCATATAATTATGAATTTGTTTCTGGGTTTTCTATTCTGTTCTATTGATCTATGTGTCCGTTTTTGTGCCATGCACTGTTGGCGGGAATGTAAACTGGTGCAGCCACTGTGGTGGTTCCTCAAAAAGTTAAAAATAGAACTACCCTCTGATTCAGTAATGACTCTACTGGGTATTTACCCAAAGAATATGAAAACACTAATTTGAAAGGATATGTACCCCCTATGTATACTGAAGCCTTATTTATAATAGCTAAATTATGGAAGCAACCCAAGTGTCCATTGATAAATGGATAAAGAAGATGCAGTACATATGTACAATGGAATATTCAGCCATAAAAAGAATGAAACCCTGCCATTTGCAACAACATGTATGGAGCTAGAGACTATAATGCTAAGCAAGATAAGTCAGAGAAAGACAAATACCATATGATTTCACTCATATTGGAATTTAAGAAACAAATGAACAAAGGGAAAAAAAGACAATCCCCCAAAACAAACTTAACTATAGAGAACAAACAGATGGTTATCAGAGGGGAGATGGGTGAGAGGATGGATAAAACAGGTGAAGGAGATTCAAGAGTACACTTATCTTGATAATGATAAGCACTAATATATAGGATTGTTGCATTACTATATTGTACGCCTGAAGCTAATATAACACTGTATGTTAAATATACTGTAATTAAAATAAATTCTAAAAAAAATTAAAAAAAAAAGAATAAAGACACAGAATGACTACAGCTGGAAAAATAAGATCTATAAGGAAAGATGACATCATTTCAAACTATTCATTGTCAAAAAGAGATAATGCTTAGGCTTAACTTGAACATGCTTTTATACAAACTGCCTTAATAACACTGACAGAACAAGTTCTTAATCTGCTATGTGATTTATTAACAGTAAACATAATAATTCTCCATTACTCAGAGCTGCTTATGCCTGGAATAAGTTTTGAGAAGGGTCTTTAAAACTACAATGGGTTCTCGGAGCACCTGGCTTGCTCAGTTGGGAAAGCATGTGATTCTTAATCTTGGGATTGTGAGTTTGAGCCCCATGTAGGGTGTAGAGATTACTTTTAAAAAATGGGTTATTCTGGCTTACATTCTTTTTAAAAAAGTGTATTTATTTTTGAGAGAGAAAGAGAGAGTGCAAATTGGGGGCAGGGAGGGAGAGGGAGAGAGAGAGAGGAAGAGAGAGAGAGAGAGAGAGAGAGAGAGAATCCCAAGCATGCTCCATGCTCACCTCCACATGGGGCTTCATCACAAGACCAAGAGATCACTACCGCAAGATCATGACCTGAGATGATATCAAGAGTCAGATAGGGGTGTGTGGGTGGCGCAGTCGGTTAAGCGTCCGACTTCGGCTCAGGTCACGATCTCGCGGTCCGTGAGTTCGAGCCCCGCGTCAGGCTCTGGGCTGATGGCTCAGAGCCTGGAGCCTGTTTCCGATTCTGTGTCTCCCTCTCTCTCTGCCCCTCCCCCGTTCATGCTCTGTCTCTCTCTGTCCCAAAAATAAATAAACGTTGAAAAAAAAAATTAAAAAAAAAGAGTCAGATAGGCATGAAAGTAAGACAGGTAGAATGCTTAAAGTTTACAATTCTATGAGAAAAGCCAAAAACAGTTCCTTGAATCAGGATCAAATAAAAAAGCATGTTTCACTTGATTCTCTAGAAACATTTTGCTCCTATATAATGAGGTGTTTGGATAACAAAGAATGAAGGTAACTGGGAATTTTCTAGTTCAACTTTGCAGGTTAATCAACCATATATACTTTGATTCTTTCCACAATAAGTTATATTTTCTAAAAGGTAAAATATTCAACATCTGCTCAGAAGCTAAACCAACATACAAATCAGAGCAAGCAGGGACTCAGAGGATAAAGATTTACATGGTTATCATTGTGGATTCTCCAGAGGAAGTCACTGTGCACAGTTCTTCCTGAAATAAGCAATGTAGTTGAAAAATACTCCATTTATTTCTACTTCCATTTATTTCTAAATAGGCAACCCTCAAAGTCTTTGTTATAGTAAAAGAATAAAAAGACCTGCTGCTGTATAACTATATTTCTGATTTGACAGCTATAATTATAATAATTCAGGCATATATTTCCCACAAACTCCCCACAGCCATAACCTTTAGTGATTCATTATAAACCTCCAGGAGCAATAGTACACAGACTAATTTCCTAAAACAATAAAATACAGAATTTCTTATTGGAGCTAAATGAATCATGAACAGATTGTTATTCATAGTGAAATCCTGATGCAAAGTCATGGTGCAGCCATTATAGAAGCTATTAAACAAAATCTTGAATCAAAGAAACTATAGGTCTATTTTTAAAAGAGAAAATGTTTTTGCCTAAGAATTTTCTAAAGTCTATGCTTGTTTTTCCTTTTTAAGTTTCATGTTATTAATTCTATTTTCGCTCTTTCCTATCTCTTCTCTTTCAGAATCATCCAAAAATACCAATTTTAACCAAACAGAGGTGATATAAGAATTAACAGAAGGAAAATTCCTATTAACTCACATTCAAACATATCAACTAAATACAGGCTTCCTGACCTGCTTATTTCAAGATATGTCAGTAAAATTGAAAATTACATTTTGTTATGGAATATGTGCTTTATGACTATCCTAGTTGTGTTTTGAAGAGTATAATCTCCAATGGCTGATTTCAGACCCTCTAGGAAAATGTTACATCTCTGTACATTTTCCTGTTGAGTGTAAATATGAAGACAATGATATTTCATTCCACATTTTGACAAAACCTACCACAAACAAAAGACAAGCTATCCACAAATAAATGGCAAGAGTCAAGCAGGCAATGTAGGGATTGGAATAAGAAGTTATGAGGAATGTGCAGAGAAAATAAATTATGATCTGTTTTATTTTTTTAATTTTTTTTAACATTTATTTATTTTTGGGACAGAGAGAGACAGAGCATGAACGGGGGAGGGGCAGAGAGAGAGGGAGACACAGAATCGGAAGCAGGCTCCAGGCTCTGAGCCATCAGCCCAGAGCCCGACGCGGGGCTCGAACTCACGGACCGCGAGATCGTGACCTGAGCCGAAGTCGGACGCTCAAGTGACTGAGCCACTCAGGCGCCCCTATGATTTGTTTTAAATGATGAGACAGATAAACATATTAACACCAACACAAAAATTTAATTGAACATTATATGTTTTTACAGCTGCCTTAATTTTATCTCTGAGGACTTAGCAACTGATAACAATGATGAAACTGAACAGAAGCTTGTCACAATGTGGCATTTAAAACAGAGCATGCTCTTCTTGAAATTAAAAAAAAAAACTTCATTTCTTTGAGTTTTCTGCTTATATAGATCACTGTTAAAATGGTTTATAAGTGTCAAAAATTTTTTTCTAAGTTAAAATGTTCACATGACCACAGATAAGTGGGAAGAAGAGAGAGTATTTATTTCTATTTAAAAACTTACCTTATAAGAACAAATCCTGCCCAGTAGGGAAAAATAAGAGCATTTAGTCAGATTGATTTGAGAGCTGAGATCTAAGTCCTTGAGCTTATACTTTAAAAATTATAGAAATTTCTAAATCATTTTCCATTATTTGCAATATTTGCAAGTCTAGCATATTTTAAGGCATCATTAATTGGACCCAATTTCAGAACTACAAAAATTTCTTTTCTGCATCACACTTAATTTAGAAGAAAAAAATACTGTCAAGAAAGAAAACCCGTAAGATATATTGTCAAAATAGTACTGCCCACAGTAGATCGTGAGGTCAGGTCACGTTCTGAACAGAGGTCTGGGATTTACCTTGTAAATAGAACTTTGGGCAGGCCAAATTAAGGACAGTCTAATTTATCAGCTACATCTCCATATCTAGGCTTATTGATTGAGACTCAATATTAATGAAAGAAATTCCATTACATTCTTTATACTATACTGGAAAATCATTTCAAACATCGGAGCATAACTTTGTAACAGAAAGATCAGTGTCAACTCTTTCATTATCTAGCTGTGTCACCAAAACTAAGCCCATTTCTCCTCCAAGCATCATCTGTAGAATGATGGGGTGGCACTTAATTAGTTAAAATCACTTAGTACTCTAAAATTTAATTTTAAAAATACTAATCAGTAAGACTGTAACACGTGCTTTACAGCTAATCTAAGGATGCAATTAATCAAAACTTCCCAGTTATTAAACATAATATTTCCTCAAGCCAAATCCACAACTCTTATCCAGAGGGATCTGAGAACCACAATTTGAAAATGAATGTCCTGGAGAATTCACTGTATAATCTCCTTACATCATTCAAGGCCATCCATTTTCCCATTTCTCACATCCTTCAAAGACCAGTTAAAATGTCTCATCCTACACTTTAATTTTTCTGATTCTCTTATTCATAAGAAATTTCCTCTTTCTCTATATTCTCACAACACTTTGTTCCTTTCATTGTTTTCAATCCATTCCATTTCAGAGTATAGTCATTTATATATTGATTCATTTTTATATTTCTTCTCCTATATCATAAGCTTTTGAAAGCCAGTTATTCTTTTACTTTTCTTCCCATAGTATTGCCTTTTTAATTATTGGAACGTTATACATTGTGGATGAAAACTGATTTAGTAAATAATAATATTCAAGAATTACTCTGATCCCTAATGGAGTGGTTTATTAATGGTCATTATCCACACTGTTCATTGCACTCACATACTGGACCTTTATGAAATGTTTATCATTTGTTAGTCACTTCAACTATACCACTGGAATTATGTGCAACCAAAGCTAAAAATAACCAACTTAGATCATAATTGAACGTTCAGAATCTAGGTCACCACACAAATAATATGAAAGATGCAATATGTTTTCCTGTAAAATATATCTTCACAACCCACTTGATTGAATATTATTACTTCACTGACTGATTTTTCTTGACTTGGATCTAGTACTTACCTTGTAAATAGAGCCTTAGTGATCCTCCAACACCTAGCTTACCTTTGGTTTGAATGTCTGATTTCCCATTTCTACTTGAACCACAAACATTCAGAAATACCATGCCCATAAATAGTAACAAGACCCTAAATGCTGTTAACTGATAGCTCCCTTGTCAATATCTACCTGTTTCTTTCCCTTTCTGGAAGGCACTGAAGTAAATCAAAAGGTTATAACCATGGAAATCAAAACAAGAGAAGTCACGCCCAGTGTGTGATCTCAAACAATTTAAGTCTTGAGGTAGGATACCCAAAAAGCATCAAGGACATACTACTCCTTGGATTATCAAATAAATTTCAGGTCTAAGATTCTTGATATAAATTTCCATTTGCAAAAGATCACTTTTAAAACTGTAGATTATTATCTTTCAGTGAGTAGAGATGTCATTTATGCAGGCTCTTCCCACGTTTATTGAAGTATAATTGACAAAAAATATATAAGATATATGCTTGATAATTTGATATACATATAAATTGTGAAATAATCCCATAATCAAGTGAATTAACCTATCACCTAACATAGTTAGCATTTTCTTTCTTTTTTTTTTAATTTTTTTGTAGTGAGAATACATAAGATCTTAGCAAATTTCAAGTCTACAATACAGTATTGTTAACTATACTCATATTGTTGTACATTAGATCTCCAAAACTTATTAATCTTGCATAACTGAAATATTGTATACCTTGACTGACATCTCTTCATTTTCCCACCCTCCAACTCCTGGTAACCGCTATTCTCTGCTTCCATGAGTTTGACTATTTTAGAATCCACATGTGAGTGAGATCATGTAGTATTTGACTTTCTGCATTTAGCTTTTTTCAGTTAGTTTAACATCCTCCAGGTTCATCTATGTTGTTGGAAATAGAAGGATTTGTATTTTTTACAGCTGAATAATATTCCAGTATATATCACACTTTTATTTATCTATTCATCTTTAGAAAGGTATTTAAATTGCTTCCATATCTTGGTTATTGTGAAAAGTACTGCAATGAACACAGAAATGTAGATATTATCTTGAGGTCCTGATTTCATTTTCTTTGGATATATACCCAGAAGTGAGATTGCTAGATCTTAAGGTAGCTCTATTTTTAATTTTTTGAAGAACCATTATATTCTTTCCCATAATGGTCGTACCAATTTGCCTTATCAACAGTGTGCAAGAATTCCCTCTCTCCAAAACCTTGCCAATATTTGTCATCTTTTTGTCTTTCTGATAATAGCAATTCTAACAGGTATGAGATGGTATCTTGTGGTTTTGACTTGCATTTCTGTGATGATTAGTGAAGTAGGACACCATATCAAATAACTGTTGGTGATTGCATGTCTTCATTTGAGAAATGACTATTCAGGTAAATTGCCCATTTTTACCAGAATTATTTGGGGTTTCTTTGAGCTATAGAATTGTTTGATTTTCTTATATATTTTGAATTTTAACCCCTCATTAAATATATAGTTTACATATATTTTCTCCCACTCCATAGGTTGCCTTTTCACTCTGTTGATTGTTCGCTGTATAGAAGCTTTTTAGTTTTGGGAAATCACATTTGTCTGTTTTTATTTTTGTTGCTGGTGCTTTTGGTGTCATAACCAAAAAAATTATTGCCCAGATCAATGTTAAGAAGGTTTTTTCTTATATTTTCTTTTTTCAAGTCTTACATTTTAGTTTTCATCTATTTTGAAATTATTCTTAATGTAATATTGGATTTTGTTTGCTAGTATTTTATTGAGAATATTTGCATAGACATTCATCAGGGATATTGGCCTATAGTTCTCTTTTTCAGCAGTCTTTATCTGGTTTTGTTATTAGGGTAATGCTGGCTTCAGAGCATGAATTTGGAAGTTTCCTTCCTTTCCTATTTTTTTTTTGAATTTTGAGAATAATAGGTATTAATTCTTTAAATGTTTGGTAGAAGTCACCTTTGAAGCCATCTGGCCATGGACTTTATTTTTTGGGTGATTTTTGATTACTGATTAAATTTCTTTGCTGGTTATCAGTCTGTTTAAGTTCTCTATTTCTTCCTATTTCAGTCTTCATAGTTTATATTTTTCTAGGAATTTATCCATTTCCTATATGTCTGTATTGCTATAAACCTCCTTCTTAGGACAACTCTTGCTGTATCCCAAAAGTTTTGGACCTCTGTGTTTGCATTTTCATTTATTTACATGTATTTTTTTTAATTTCTTCTTTTATTTCCTGGTTGACACATTCATTATTTAATAGCATGGTGTGTAGCCTCCATGTTTGTGTGATCTTTTAATTTTTTTCTTGCAGTTGACATCAAGTTACATAGAATTGTGGTCAAAAATATGCATGATATGATCCGTATCTATTTTTACTTGTTGAGGCTTCATTTGTGACCTAGTATGTGATCTAATATGGAGAAGTCCTATGTGCACTTCAAAAGAAAATGTATTCTGCTACTTTAAAATGAAATGTTCTGAATATATCTGTTAAGTCCATCTAGTCCAGTGTGTTCTTCAAAGCCATTATTTCCTTGTTGATTTTCTGTTTAGATGGTCTGTCCATTGAAGTAAACGGAAAGTTAAAGTACCCTACGATAACTGTATTATTATCAATCATTCTCTTTATATTTGTTATTGTTTTATATATTTGTCTGTTCCTATGTTGGTTGCAAAATATTTACAATTGTTAGATCTTCTTGTAGGATAGTCCCTCTAATTATGATACGCCCTTCTTCCTCTCTTGTTGTAGTCTTTGGCTTAAAGTCTAGTTTGTCTGGGGGCACCTGGATGGCTGAGTTGGTTAAGCATCTGACTCTTGTCTTAGGCTCAGGTCATGATCTCACGGTTCCTAGGATCCAGCACCACCTCTGTGCTGACAGCATGCAGTCTGCTTGGGATTGTATCTTTCTCTCTACCCTTCCCCCACTCATTCGCTGTCTCTGTCTCTGCCTCTCTCTCTCTCTCTCTCTCAAAATTAGTAAATAAACTTCTTTAAAAAAATAAAGTCTAGGGTGCCTGGGTGGCTCTGTCAGTTAAGCATCTGACTTCAGCTCATGTCATGATCTCACAGTTCATGAGTTTGAGTCCCATATCGGGTGACCATGAGCCCCACTTCAGGTGAGACCCACTTTTCTCTCTCTCTCTCTCTCTCTCTGTCCCTCACTCACTTGTCCCCCCACCACCTTCAAAAAATGAAGTCTACTTTGTCTAATAGAAATATTGCTACTCTGGCTTTCTTTTGATGTCCATTTTCATGGTAAATGTTTTTCATTCCCCTCACTTTCAATCTGCAGGTGTTTTTAGGTCTAAAATCAGTCTCTTGTGGGCAGTATGTAGTTGCATCTTGGTTTTTTTTTTGACCCATTCCAATTCACTGTGTCTTTTGATTCTAACAATAATTACTTTGACATTCAAAGTAATTATTGATAGATGTTTTTAGTGCCATTTTAGTACCTGTTTTGTCATTATTTCTGGAGATTTCCTCTGTTCTTTTATTTTTTTCCACTTTTGTTTTGTCCTTTCCAATAAGAGTCCCCTTTAATATTTCTGTAGGACTTATTTAGTGGTCACAAATTCCTTTAGCTTTTGTGTGTCTGGGAAACCCTTTATCTCTCCTTCTGTTCTGAATGATAGCCTTGTTGTATAGATCATTCTTGGCTGAAGATTTTTTCTTATTTATCACTTTAATATATTATGTCACTCCTGCCTTGCTTGCCAAGTTTCTGTTGAGAAATCTCCAGCTAGACTTATGTGCCTTACCTTGTAAGTTAATGACTTCTTTTGTCTTGTTGCTTTTAAGACTTTTTCTTTATCACTATATTTTGCAAATTTAATTACAATATGCCATGCTGTGGGTCTACTTTTGTTGATTTTGGATCCTTCTGGATTTGGATCTGTTTCCTTCTCCAGATTAGGGATGTTTCAGCTTTTATATCCTCACATACATTTTCTGGCCCTTTGTCTCTCTCTTCTTCCTCTGGAACTCCTATAACATAAATGCTATTATATTTGATAGAATCACTGAGTTCCCTAAGTCTATTCTTGTCTTCCATGATTTTTCTTTCTTTTGTCCAGCTTCATCATTTTCCATTATTTTCTCTTCTATAACAATCATTCATACCACCACATCTTCCAGCCTTGTGTTCTTTGCATCAAGCCTGTTTTCAAACCGTTATTGCATTTTCATTCCTAAATGATTCTTTTTTAACAGTTTTATCACTGTGGTATGGGATTCTCTTGAGTCTCCATTCTTTTCTCAAGCCCAGCGAGTATCCTTATGATTTTTGCTTTAAATTCTTCATCAAGTATGTTACTTATATCTGTTTTGCTCAGATCTCTGACTGCGACCTTATCTTCTTCTTTCATTTGGGATGAATTCCTCCATCTTGGAATTTTGTTTAAGTCTCTGTCTTCTTCTCTATCTCAGAAAAGCCCATTATGTTTCCTCTTCCTGAAAGTAATGGTTTTGCGAAGAGGAGGACACATAGTTTCTAGGGCCTGGCACTTTAAGGAGTATTTCTGGTATGTGTTGCATTCCCCCTGCTGTTATGTTTTGGCTGCTCCATCCTTCAAGTCAATTGTTTGTAGAGACTCTCTTTGACTGCAGTGGGAAATATTTGGTCCCAGACCAGAATGTGGAGAGTTTTAATTAGGTGCACTCTGATATGCTTGTGAAATGAATCCTGAACTACTTACACTAGAAGTGACATCCTGAAGAACATCTGGTCAGGAGGCATGGTTTAGGCAGGGTTTTCTGCTAGTCTTCTGGTGAAGAGGCCCCCTGAGGGAGTCTTGACTGATAGAGGAATTCTGTCCAGAGAAAAGGATTGTGGTACTTGATCTAAGCAAGTTAGGCAGCCACTGAGGACATTGAATTGGTTCAAGTCTGTGGCTCTGTCTATATGCTGAGGGCCAAGGGAGGGAAATGAAGCTAACCACTTTCTTTGTTCCCAGAGAGACTTCTAGAATGTTGCCTTTCAGGGATGCACTTCAACTAAGGGAATAGTCTCCCCCTTATGTTTCCCAGGCATACTTCATATCACCATGTCCATGCCATCTGCTCACAGATTGTTTGACTGCTTTCTGTCCAGGAATAAGGCAGTGTCCTCAGGGCTGTATCCAAGCAAAGTCCACTGATTTTTTTAAACTTATTTATTTATTTTGAGAGAAAGAGAGATCATAATTGGTGGAGGGGCAGAGAGTGAGGAGGAGAGAGAATCCCGAGCAGGCCACACTGTCAGTGCAGAGCCTGACATGGGACTCAGTCCCACGAACCATGATATCATGACCTGAGTCAAAATCAACAGTTGGACCCTTAACCAATTGAGCCACTCAGGCTCACTAACATTTAAAACTCCATTCTCTAAGCCCTGATGGTTACAAGAACTCATGAAAATCAATTCCTCTCTTTTTCTCAGCTAATGTCTTTGGGGAAATATTCTCCTTGTGCATTCCCCTGTATGCTCTGTTATATCTCGCCTTTATTTATGACTACAGCTCCTGCCCCTTCTCAGCACTTGCAACCTGTTTCTCCCAGAAACCATGTCTCTGTACTTCCTACCTTCTTTTACTTGGTTTCTTCTCTCCCTGTAGATATGGAGTTTGTTCTGTCAGTCTTCAGGTTGATTTCTGGGGTGTTTAGAATTATTTGATTGTTGTCTTGTTGTGTTCATGGGACTAGAAGAACCAAGATTCCTCCTACTCCTTTGCCACTTCCCCTTTCCCTCCTCTTATAATCATTACTTTAAATTCTCTATCAGACATATTATTTACCTCCATTTCACTAAGATCTCTTGCTGTGGTTTTGTCCTATTCTTTCATCTGAGAAATATTCCTCTACATCATTTTGTCTAACTCTCTGTATCTGTTTCTCTGTGTTAGGAAAGTCAACTACATCTCCTGCTCTTGAATATCGTGGGTGGGGTGCACAATTTTAACAAGGTGGATCTGGTACTTTGCCAGAGGGGATTTGTCTCTGCTGAGGATATCAGAGCCA
Organism: Herpailurus yagouaroundi; assembly: GCF_014898765.1. NCBI lineage: Eukaryota > Metazoa > Chordata > Mammalia > Carnivora > Felidae > Herpailurus > Herpailurus yagouaroundi. The sequence continues at coordinate 2,689,511 of NW_024420361.1, forward strand.
TCCTGGTCTGCTCTACAAAGCACACAACTATTTTTGTGTGCAGGTCTTCTTCCACAGGGAACTCACACTGCCGTATAGGCCATTCAGGTAAGGAACATGGTGTCTACAAATTTTGGGCACTCATCTTCTTCCATAAAGGATGAACAGCTGATGCGAAACCCAGGGTTGTTAATGTGATATATCACATTGATTGTTGTGTTAATATTGAACCACACTTGCAAACCTAGAATACATCCCACTTGGCTGGATCTTTTTTTTTTTTTTAATCCTTTCAGCCACTTGGTGTTTTTTAATTAGTGAGTTTAACCCATTTACATTTAATTAATTATTTATAGGTAATGCCTTACTCTTTCCATTTTGTTAATAGTTTTGTTGTTATTGTTTTATACTTGTTTTATCCTTCTCTTCCTCTCTTGCCACCTTTCTTTGATATTTGTTGGGTTGTTTTATGAGTGATTTTCTTTGATCCTTTTCACTTTATCTTTTGTGTATCTATCATAGCTTTTTACTTTCTGTTTAACGTATGTGTGTGTAAAATATGTACTTTCAATTTTTATTTTAAGTCAATAACAATTTAATTTCTATTACATAAAAAACTCTCCACTTTTACTTTCCCACATACTTTCTGTAGTCAGAGTTTGCTTCTTTTTATATCATGTATTCATTAACAATTTTTTACCTTGTAATTTTATATTAGGTTTAAAAATTATTTATGCACCATTACAGTAGTACATTAAACTTCATTTATCTATATATTTAGCTTTACCAGTGATATTTATGCATTTCTATAATTTAACATTGATGTTTAGTGTGTTTTAATTTTAATTTTAGGAACTCCCTTAAGCATGTGTTTAAGGCAATTCTAATGGTGATGATGAAATCCCTCAGTTTTTGTTTATTTGGGAAACACTTTATTACTTCTATATTTTTTGTTTTTATTTATTTTTAAATATTTATTTATTTATTTATCTTGAGAGAGGGAGAGAGAGAGAGAGAGAGAGAGAGAGTCACGGTCTGAGAGAGAGAGACACCCAAGCAAGCTCCACACTGTCAGTGCAGAGTCATATGGGGAGCTTGAAGTCACAAACTGTGACATCATGACATGAGCTGAAATAAATAGTTGGATACTTCTATATTTTTTAAAATACAATGTTTCCAGTTACAGTATTTTTGGCATGAGATTTGTTTTTAGTACTTTACATATATCATCTTATTCTGTTCTGTCCTGCAAAGTTTCTGCTGAGAAATTCACTTATATTTTATGATTTCTTCATATATAAGAAATTGATTTTCCCTTGTTACTTTCAAAATTCTTGCCCAGTCCTTGACCTCTGATAATCTGATTATAACGTGTTTCATTGTAGTCTTCATTGGATCGATAATATTTAAGGATTTTTTAAGTTTATTTTTGAAAAAGAGAGAGGGAGAGGGAGGGAGGGAGAGGAAGAAAGAGACAGAGAGAGATTGTGAGCAGAGGAGGCTCAGAGAGAGGGAGACAGAATTCTTAGCAGGCTCTGCACTGCCAGAACAGAGCCTGAAATGAGGCTTGAACTCACAAACTGTGAAATCATGACCTGAGCCAAAATCAAGAGTTGGATGCTTAACTGACTGAGTCACCCAGCAGCCCGAGGATTTTTGAGCTTCATTAACCTGGATGTTAATTTCTTTCCCTAGATTTATTTTTTTTCATTCATTATTTCTTTAAATAAACTTTTCCCCTCATTCTTTCTCTTTTCTCCCTCTGGAACTCAAATAATGCATTTATCAGTGCAAGAAAAACAATAAATCCTGACATTCTATAAATCCTGTAGGTTTTCTTTCCTTTGTTTCCTTTTTTCCTGTTTCTTCTCTGACTGGAAAATTTCAAATGACCTATCTTCAAGTTCACAGTTCCTTCCTTCTGATTGATCATGCCTGATATTGAATCTTTCAATTCCAGATTGGAATCTGCTAGATTCTCTTATTGATTTCTATCTCTTTGTTGAACTCTTCATTTTGTTCATGTATTGTTTTACTGATTTCCTTGAGTTGCTTAATTGTGTCTTATAATCATTCAGCTTTCATAAAACAATTATTATGTAATTATTATTTGGATTTGTCAAATTTGTCAGGTAAGTCATAGGTCTCCATGTCTTTGGGGTCAGTTAGTGAAAAACCATTTTGTTCCTTTGGTGGTGATAATTATCTATGTTTCATGTTCTATATGAGTTTGCATTTCTGTCTGCACATTTGAGGCAATAGGCAGCTCTTTCAGACCTTATGGACTCACTTCAGTGGGAAAAGACCTTCATATGCAGGTGGCTACAAAGACACTGGCTGGCTGAGGTGTGGCAGCTTTGGCCTTAGGAGAGTGCAATGGCAGCTCCAGATCTAGGAATGAGGAGGGCAGGGCAGTGTTGATTTTGTGAAATTCCATCAGGTGAGGTTACCTTTTGAAGTGAATGTGAGGTTGTTTGGCAGACAAATCTGTGGGTGTCTGTGGTGACAAAGAGAGCTGCTGTAGTCCTCAGTGGCAAATACTGCTGAAGTCTTCCTGCTCTCCCTTCCCCCTATATGGGGAAGTTATGGCCATGGGGATCCCTCTTAATAACAGAATCTAGTGTTCAGGTATGCACATGGCAGCAGTGCTCATTTATAGACTTAGAAATTCTCAGGGACTTCTTCATTTAAATATCTATCATCATCATCATCATCATCACCATCATTATCATTATCATTATTTTTTATACCTACTTACCTTCATTACATCAAGATACAGATAGATTTCAATCTCTGCATGGTCAAACACAGTGACTACTCTAATTCAATTTCTATAGCTCCAAGTATAACATTATATATAAATGGGAACCTAATACTTTGTTTTATCACAATGACAGATATTTGGAAGTAGGCCACATTATATTTAGTCAGGAAAATTAACTACTTATCAATTCAGAAATTAGTTTACCAGTATATTTATCAAAATATTTTTGTTATCTTGTTAAAAATGGAACAACATAAAATTTTTGTCCAAAATATTTTTCATAATATGGTATACCTAAGAAAAACATGGAAGAAATTATTGCTTGAACTCCCAGTAATTTTTATTGGTACAAAAATTTTTATATAGAAGATATTTCCTGTCAAATGTTGGTCACTTATAAGACACTGTAAGATTTGAAAGCTAGTATGAGGTAAGAGGTGTTAGGATTAGTAAACTGATTATCAGTTTATCAGTGTCTCCTCATCATAAAAACAACTTTTTTCTGAAAAATTTGATAAAATAAAATATCTGATACAAAACAGCATTAAAGATGAGGAATAATGTGAATAAAGCAGATTTTGGACTTAACCGGACAGGAGACTGAAACATAGCTCTGCTAGTTTCTATCCTCCTGAATATGAGCAAAGCTGAAACATACTGTGCCTGTGTTTCCTGATATGCATATGGGAGTATTGAAAATGATTTTCCTTCTGGAAATTTGGTAAGAATTAAGTAACACAAAAGATAGATGAATAAATTCTGCACAACACTGAGATTATAGTTAACTATACTGTATTATACACTTGAAAGTTGCTAAGATACTAGATCTTACCGTTTCTCACCACACACACAAAAAATAATGTGACGTGATGGAGGTGTTAGTTAACACTATCATGTTAATTATATTGCAATATATAAGAAACCAACACATTGCGCACTTTAAGCATACACAATGTTATATGCTAATTATATCTAAATAAAAAATGTTTGGAACTAAAGAAGAAACATGGGAGATACTTAGTACCTAATAACTGGTAAATTCTTAGTGTTGTTATTGTTCTTTGTTTAGTTTTAATTTTAGTATTATCTATGTGTTGCTTCCAGCTAAAACAAATTCAGTAAAAGAATGCATTTTTTTCCATTGATTCCTGAATGTGAGAACTGGTTGAAGAACATCTCCCACTCTATAGTTTGCCATGATCATTTCAATTTTAGATGAGTAGAGCTATGCTATATTAAAGTCAAGGAGGTTTATCCTACTGATCTGAGTCAATTATTTCCCTCTTTAATTAACATTTTTCCCCTCCAAGATAAACTCCACCATGCTTACACTTTTAGGAGCCTAAAAGAACAGAGATAATACTGCTACCAATATGTCTATCACATTACATTGAATTTAGCTGCAGAATTAGATTGGAAATCTATGGCTCCTAAGACCATTTTTGGTTGCCCTTTCTCATTTTCCACTAAAACTAAAACTTATTCATTTATTTATGCATCTGTTAATGCATGTTGATAGTTAAAATTCAAGTTACTTCCAAAAGAGATCTGAGGGGTGGTCTTATGATCAAAACCAAAGTATAATTATCACATGGTAAAGGAGGAAAAACAAATGGCAAGAAGAGAGGGTATATTCGACTCCACAGGCCTCTTTCTGTTCTATTCCTTCCTTTTTTTCTTTTTTTTCTACTTGTTCTACCTCTTTTCCTTAGCCCCTTCCAATGACCTAAGTATGTCAGCACCTTTACTTAGCTAAGGAGGTGGCACTCCACCTAAAGTGACTGCAGCTGAGCCAAGGTGGATTCTCAGACATGCCTCTAAGTGGCAGATTGTTTAGAGAAAGCTGAAGAAGCATAGGCTGAAACTGAAGGGAACATCCTTTCACAGGCAGAAGGTAAAATAGCACTATAAAAATTAGTAATTAATTCCACTACAAAAAAAAATGAAGATAACTGAATGTTTCCTGAAATGTAATTATAACCTGTAATGGTTTTCTAGTTTCACTGTAGTAGTTAGAGAGAGGGTTAAGCATCCTTCTGCAATAACTGTTTTTAATCAACATATACAAGTGATTCTCTCTTCTCTCCCTCATCCCTCCTCTCTCCAATCTCAGAATATTTTAGTAAGACTCACCTGCCTTGTAATCCTGAAGACACTCACCTGTATTAGAATTAAGATCATCAGGCTCTGATTCAGCCCCATTTTGGTTTCCATTTCCCTGAAGAGTGTTCATTGCCATAAGCTTCATCTTCTGCAGCTTCATTGCCTCAGCCATTGCTGCAGCTGTTATACCTAAAATCAGAACCATTCCTTTTATAATGGGGACCATTTCTTAATGTAACTGAAAGATGTATACATTTGTTTAACAGGTCTGTTCTGCATAGCACAAGCCAAAAGAAAACCCATGTCTGATTTATGAATAATATCCTTTAGCAAAGTAAGTTTCAACTCCTGTTATTACTTCATCTTACAATGGACAGTTTAATACTCAAAAAAATCATTAAATGTATACTAAATTCCATCTAAAATAATATTGTCAGAAGAAAATCTGTGAAATACTTGATGAAAATACTTTCCAGTGAGTATTACTGTAGGGACTTCTGCTAAAGGATGAACTGACTTGGTTGTGAGAATTATCTTAGAAGTGAGGGGGAAAGATGGGGAGGGATTATTTCAGATTCTCTTTCCACCTTTTGCTTTCCTTATGCTTTTACATTGAGAGACCAAATAAATGAAAACATGGCATGAAACCTCTGAATGTATACCACCCCCTGTAGTATAATTACATTCTTTTGTATTGATATGAAGCAATTATTTTTAAAACTCTGTATAATGGTATAAATAGGTAGAAATAAAAAACTCAAAGAGAAAATTTGAGTGCTTAAGTTTGAAATTGTTTCTCCTAGGAAGTCTATATCAGGCAGTATCATAAAGATATATAGGAAAATGTATACTAAAAATGGAACAAGCCATACTCCAGTAATGTCCTCCAAAAACTTCTTTGCTCTTCACCACAGCAACTTCTTAGTTCACACGTCTCCAAGGCAAGGGAAGCAAAAGCAAAAATGAACTACTGGGACCTCATCAAAATAAAAAGCTTCCACACAGCGAAGGAAACCATCAGCAAAACTAAAAGGCAACCGACGGAATGGGAGAAGATGTTTGCAAATGACAAATCAGATAAAGGGTTAGTATCCAAAATCTATAAAGAACTTATCAAACCCAACACCCAAAAAACAAATAATCCAGTGAAGAAATGGCCAAAGACATGAATAGACACTTCTCCAAAGAAGACATTCAGATAGCCAACAGATACATGATAAAATGCTCAACATCAGGATTTCTGAGGGGAAGATGGCAATTTAGAAGGATGCTGGGCTCACTGCGTCCTGCTGATAACTTAGACACCACCCACACCTAGCTAAATAATCCAGAAAACCGCCAGAAGACTAGCAGAATGGATTCTCCAGAGACAGGCTCTCTACACGGAGTGGTGGGAGGGAGCCAGGGCAGAGGGGCAGCCCTCTGGCAAAGCAGAGCCCCCAGGTCTGGCTTGCAAAAGCAGAGGGGCCGGATGCAGTGTGTTCTGACGGCAAGCGGTACTTAACATCTGGAAGGTTATAAGTTAACAGCTCGGCTCGGAGAGTGGGAGGGCTGGAGGACAATGGGAGGGAGAGTTTTTGAGCGCCAGAAGAACGACAGAGCTCAGCTTAGTGGGGAACAAAGGCTGCTCACCAGCGCCATCTCCCTCGCCCATCCCCCAGCCAAAATCCCAAAGGGAACCAGTTCCTGTCAGGGAACTTGTTTCCACCCCACAAACACCCAATGCTGTGCTTCTGTGGATCCATCCCTCCGACAGCAGGTCTGACTCCCTCCCAGTGCCACAGAGCCCCTCTTGAAGTGGATCACTTAAGGATAAGTGAGCTGAGCCTGCCCCTCCAACCCCGGTGCACCTTGCCAATCCACCCCAGCTAATACTCCAGATTCACAGCACCACAAGCCTGGCAGTGTGCAAGTAGCCCAGATGGGCCACCCCACCCCACAGTGAATCCCTCCCCTAGGAGAGGGGAAGAGAAGGTACACACCAGTCTGACTGTGGCCCCAGTGGTGGGCTGGGGGCAGACATCAGGTCTGACTGCGGCCTCGCCCACCAACGCAAGTTATTCAAGACAGCACAGGGGAAGTGCCCTGTAGTTCTGCACCACTCCAGGGACTATCCAAAATGACAAAATGGAAGAATTCCCCTCAAAAGAAACTACAAGAAGTAGCGACAGCTAACGAACTGATCAAAAACTATTTAAATACTATAACAGAAAGGGAATTTAGGATAATAATCATAAAATTAATCACTGGCTTGAAAACAGTCTAAAGGACAGCAGAGAATCTGTTGCTACAGAGATCAAGTGACTAAGAAACAGACAGAAGGAGCTAAAAATGCTATTAATGAGCTGCAAAATAAAATGAAGATGACCACAGCTCAGATTGAAGAGGCAGAGGAGAGAATAGGTGAACTAGAAGATAAAATTATGGGAAAAGAAAAAGCTGAGAAAAAGAGAGATAAAAAAAATCCAGGAGAATGAGGGGAAAATTAGAGAACTAGGTGATGCACTAAAGAGAAATAATCTACGCATAATTGGTATTCCAGAGGAGGAAGAGAGAGGGAAAGGTGCTGAAGTTGTACTTGAAGAAATAATAGCTGAGAACTTCCCTGATGTGGGGAAGGAAAAAGGCACTGAAATCCAAGACGCACAGAGAACTCCCTTCAGATGTAACTTTAATCAATCTTCTACACAACATATCATAGTGAAACTGGCAAAATAAAAGGATAAAGAGTAAATTCTGGAAGCAGGTAGGGATAAACGTGCTCTAACATATAAAGGGAGATCAATCAGATGCGTGACGGATCTCTCTACTGAAACTTGGCAGGCCAGAAAGGAATGGCAGGAAATCTTCAATGTGAGGAACAGAAAAAATATGCAGCTGAGAAGCCTTTATCCAGCAAATCTGTGATTTAGAATACAAGGAGAGATAAAGGTCTTCCCAAACAAACAACAGCTAAAGGAATTCATCACCACTAAAGCGGCCCTAAAAGACATCCTAAGGGGGATCCTGTGAGACTAAGTACCAGAGACATAGCTACAAGCATGAAAGGTACACACATCACAATGACTCTACCCATATCTTTCTATAACAACACTGAACATAAATGGACTAAATGTGCCAACCAAAAGACATAGGGTATCAGAATGGATAAAAAAACAAGACCCATCTATTTGATGCCTACAAGAGACTCATTTTAGACCTAAGGACACCTTCAGATTGAAAGTGAAGGAATGAAGAACTACTTACCATGCTACTGAAGTCAAAAGAGAGCTGGAGAAGCCATACTTATATCAAACAAACTAGACTTTCAATTAAAGGCTGTAACAAGGATGAAGAATGGCATTTTATAATAATTACAGGGTCTATCCATCAGGAAGATCTAACAATTATAAATATCTATGTGCCAAATATGGGAGCCCCCAAATATATAAAATGATTACTCACAAACACAAGCAACCTTATTGATAACAATATGGTATTTGCAGGAGACTTTAACACTCCACTTACAGCAATGGATAGATCATCTAGACACACCGTCAATAAAGAAACAAGGGCCCTGAAGGAGACATTGGATCAGATGGACTTGACAGATATATTTAGAACTCTGCATCCCAAAGCAACAGAATATACTTTCTTCTCAAGTGCACATGGAAATTCTCCAAGATAGATCATATACTGGGTCACAAAGCAGCCCTTCATAAGTATACCAGAATTGAGATCACACCATGCATACTTTCAGACCACAATGCTGTGAAGCTTGATATCAACCACAGGAAAAAGTCTGGAAAACCTCCAAAAGCATGGAGGTTAAAGAACACCCTATGAATGAATGAGTGGGTCAACCAGGCAATTAGAGAAGAAATTAAAAAATATATGGAAACAAACGAAAATGAAAATAAAACAATCCAAAAGCTTTGGGATGCAGTGAAGGCGGTCCTTAGAGGAAAATACATTGCAATCCAGGCCTATCTCAAGAAACAAGAAAAATCCCCAATATAAAACTAACAGCACACCTAAAGGAAATAAAAGTAGAACAGCAAAGTCAGCCTATACCCAGCAGAAGAAGAGAAATAATAAAGATCAGAGCAGAAATAAACAATATAGAATCTAAAAAAAAAAAAACCTGTAGAGCAGTACAATGAAACCAAGAGTTGGTTTTTTGAAAAAATAAACAAAATTAATAAACCTCTAGCCAGGCTTCTCAAAAAGAAAAGGTAGATGACCAAATAGATAAAATCATGAATGAAAATGGAATTATTACAACCAATCCCTCAGAGATACAAGCAATTATTAGGGAATACTATGAACATTTATATGCCCAAAAACTGGATAACCTGGAAAAAATGGACAAATTCCTAAACACCCACATTCTTCCAAAACTAAATCAGGAGGAAATAGAAAGCTTGAACAGACCCATAACCAGGGAAGAAATTGAATCAGTCATCAAATATCTCCCAACAAATAAGAGTCCAGGCCAGATGGCTTCCCAGGGGAGTTCTACCAGACGTTTAAAGCAGAGATAATACCTATCCTTCTCAAGCTATTTCAAAAAATAGAAAGTGAAGGATAACTTCCAGACTCAATCTATGAAGCCGGCATTACTTTGATGTCTAAACGAGACAGAGATCCAGTAAAAAAAGAGAACTACAGGCCAATATCCCTGATGAACACGGATGCAAAAATTCTCAATAAGATACTAGCAAATCGAATTCAACAGCTTATAAAAAGAATTATTCACCATGATCAAGTGGGATTCATTCCTGGGATGCAGGGCTGGTTCAACATTCACAAATCAATCAACAAGATACATCACATTAATCAAAGAAAAGATAAGAACCATATGATCCTGTCAATCGATGCAGAAAAAGCATTTGACAAAATTCAGCAAACTTTCTTAATAAAAACACTCGAAAAAGTCGGGGTAGAAGGAACATACTTAAACATCATAAAAGCCATTTATGAAAAGCCCACAGTTAATATCATCCTCAATGGGGAAAAACTGAGAACTTTTTCCCTGAGATCAGGAACAATACAAGGATGTCCACTCTCACCGCTGTTGTTTAACATAATGTTGGAAGTGCTAGCATCAGCAATCAGACAACAAAAGGAAATCAAGGCCTCAAAATTGACAAAGATGAAGTCAAGCTTTCACTTTTTGCAGATGACATGATATTATACATGGAAAATCTGATAGTCTCCACCATAAGTCTGCTAGAACTGATACATGATTTTAGCAAAGTCGCAGGATACAAAATCAATGTACAGAAATCAGTTGCTTTCTTATACACTAATAATGAAGCAACAGAAAGACAAAGAAACTGATCCCATTCACAATTGCACCAAGACACATAAATTACCTAGGAATAAATCTAACCAAAGATGTAAAAGATCTGTATGCTGAAACCTATAACAAAGCTTGTGCAGGAAATTGAAGAAGATATAAAGAAATGGAAAAACGTCCCATGCTCATGGGTTGAAAGAATGAATATTGTCAAAATGTCAATACTACCCAAAGCTATCTACACATTCAATGCAATCCCAATCAAAATTGCACCAGCATTCTTCTCGAAACTAGAACAAGCAATCCTAAAATTCATATGGAACCACAAAAGGCCCTGAATAGCCAAACTAATTTTGAAGAAGACCAAAGCAGGAGGCATCAGAATCCCAGACTTTAACCTCTACTACAAAGCTGTAATCATCAAGACAGCATGGTATTGGCACAAAAACAGACACACAGACCAATGGAATAGAACAGAAACCCCAGAACTAGACCCACAAACGTATGGCCAACTCATCTTTGACAAAGCAGGAAAGAACATCCATTGGAAAAAAGACAGTCTGTTTAACAAATGCTGGGAGAACTGGACAGCAACATGAAGAAGGTTAAAACTAGACCACTTTCTCACACCATTCACCAAAATAAACTCAAAATGGCTAAAGGACCTGAATGTGAGACAGGAAACCATCAAAATCCTAGAGGAGAAAGCAGGAAAAGACTTCTCTGACTTCAGACGTAGCAATTTTCTACTTGACACATCCGCAAAAGCAAGGGAATTAAAAGCAAAAATGAACTACTGGGACCTCATGAAGATAAAAAGCTTCTGCAAAGCTAAGGAAACAATCAACAAAACTAAAAGGCAACCAATGATATGGGAAAAGATATTTGCAAATGACATATCGGACAAAGGGCTAGTATCCAAAATCTATAAAGAGCTCACCAAACTCCACACCCAAAAAGCAAATAATCCTGTGAAGAAATGGGCAGAAAACATGAATAGACACTTCTCTAAAGAAGACATCCGGATGGCCAAGAGGCACATGAAAAGATGCTCAATGTCGCTCCTCATCAGGGAAATACAAATCAAAACCACACTCAGATATCACCTCACGCCAGTCAGAGTGGCCAAAATGAACAAATCAGGAGACTATAGATGCTGTAGAGGAGGTGGAGAAACAGGAACCCTCTTGCACTGTTGGTGGGAATGAAAACTGGTGCAGCCGCACTGGAAAACAGTGTGGAGGTTCCTCAGAAAATTAAAATAGACCTACCCTATGACCCAGCAGTAGCACTGCTAGGAATTTACCCAAGGGATACAGGAGTACTGATGCATAGGGGCACTTGTACCCCAATGTTTATAGCAGCACTCTCAACAATAGCCAAATTATGGAAAGAGCCTAAATGTCCATCAACTGAAGAATGGATAAAGAAATTGTGGTTTATATACACAATGGAGTACTATGTGGCAGTGAGAAAGAATGAAATATGGTCCTTTGTAGCAACATGGATGAAACTGGAGAGTGTGATGCTAAGTGAAATAAGCCATACAGAGAAAGACAGATACCATATGTTTTCACTATTATGTGGATCCTGAGAAACTTAATAGAAGACCACAGGGAAGTGGAAGGAAAAAAAAAAAGGTTAGAGTGGGAGAGAGCCAAAGCTTAGGAGACTCTTAAAAACTGAGAACAAACTGAGGGTTGATAGGGGTTGGGAGGGAGGGGAGGGTGGGTGATGGCTATTGAAGAGGGCATTTTTTGGGATGAGCACTGGGTGTTTTATGGAAACCAATTTGACAATAAATTTTGTACAAAAATAAATAAATAAATAAATAAATAAATAAATAAGTAAATAAAATGCTCAACATCACTCATAATCAGGGAAATACAAATCAAAACCACACTGAGATACTACCTTACACCTGTCAAAATGGCTAATAGTAGCAACTCAGACAACAATAGATTTTGGCAAGGATGCGGAGAAAGAGGATCTCTTTTGCACTGTTGGTGGGAATGGAAGCTGGTGCAGCCACTCTGGAAAACAGTATTGAGTTTCCTCCAAAAATTAAGTTTTTTGAGTCTACCCTATGACCCAGCAATTGCACTACTAGGCATTTATCCAAGGGATACATTTGTGCTGTTTCAAAGGGCCACATTCACCTCCATGTTTATAGCAGCACTATCAACAATAGGCAAAGTATGGAAAGAGCCCAAATGTCCATCGATGGTTGAATGGATATAGAAGATGTGGTATATATATGTATATATACAATGGAGCATTACTCGACAATCAAAAAGAATGAAATCTTGCCATTTGCAACTACGTGGATAGAACTCGAGGGTATTATGCTAAGTGAAATTAGTCAGAGAAAGACAAAAATCATATGAATTCACTCATATCAGGACTTTAAGAGATAAAACAGATAACCATAAGGCAAGGGAAACAAAATAATATAAAAACAGGGAGAGGTACAAAACAGAAGAGACTCATAAATATGGAGAACAAACTGAGGGTTATTGGAGGGGTTGTGGGAGGGGGGATGGGCTAAATGGGTGAGGGGCACTAAGGAATCTACTCCTGAAATCATTGTTGCACTATATGCTAACTAATTTGGAAGAAAATTTAAAAAAAATAAATAAATAAAACAAGTTTATAAAAAATAAAAAAAAAGAAGAAAACACATACCTGGAAAATAAAAGGAAAAAAAAATAAAGAATAAAATATTATATAAGCAAGAGGTTAGTTTGGCTTGTGGAAAACCAAGATACAAATATAATACATTAGATGTAAAAAAATTTAATATGAATTATCATTTAACTCAGAACCTTACTGATGGGCGTTTTCTGATATGTGCAAGGTAATCATGCAATAACTTGTACAAAGGTGTTTATAGAAAATGTATGCATAGTTTACAAAAACTAAAAACAAAACAGATAACCTTCAATTTGTGAGTAGATAAAAGTTTCATACCCATAAAATGGAACACTACACAGCAATTTAAAAAAAATAACCAACTACTTATAAAGGAAACATCACTGATGAATGTAAAGAAACTGCACTCAAATAAGCTACATATAACACATATTGCACTTTATAGAACATTTTGAATAGGCAAAACCATAGGTACAGAAGAACAGAGTAGTAATTCCTTACAGTGCGTCAAGGGATTATTCACAAAGAGGCAAAATAAACTTTTGAGAGATGGAAAATTTTTTTTATTTTTTTAAAAAATGTTTATCTTTGAAGGAGAGAGAGAGACTAAGTGTGAGCAGGGGAGCAGCAGAGAGACGAAGACACAGAATCTGAAGTAGGCTCCAGGCTTTGAGCACTCAGCACAGAGCCTGACGCGAGGCTCCAACTCACAAGTCGTGAGATCATGACCTGAGCTGAAATCGGACACTCAAAGGACTGAGCCACACAGGCGTCCTGAGTGATGCAATTTTCCATGTGTTCATTTTGGTGACTGTATACATGTCAACATGTATACATGTATACATGTATACTCCTAATGGTGAATTATATATGTAATTATATATGTAAACTATAGTTCAATAATCCTGACTTTAAAAAAAAATGTATAGTGCAGGCTCCAAAATCGGCTCTCAATACATAACTAGGTATAAAGCCAACTTTTGGTATTCAATAAGTGTGTGACTTTGGAAAGGTTATTTTACTTCAACCATGGTTTCTTCCACCATAAACAATAAAATAAGGAAGTTGTAATGAATGTGCATAATGAGATATGTTTTCACTCTTACGTGGATCCTGAGAAACTTAATAGAAGACCATGGGGGAGGGGAAAAAAAAACGAGTTAGAGAGGGAGGAAGCCAAACCATAAGAGACTCTTAAAAACTGAAAATAAACTGAGGGTTGATGGGGGGTGGGAGGGAGGGGAAAGTGAGTGATGGGCATTGAGGAGGGCAACTGTTGGGATGAGCACTGGGTGTTGTATGGAAACCAATTTGACAATAAATTTCATATTAAAAAATGTTAATACAATGCAATCCACAATAAATACTAACTTATTATTAATAGTTATATTTGTGTTTGCAACAACATCTAGAACTGTAGTGTGTAATGTAGTCTCTAACTAGTTCCTCAGTTGTTTTGCCATATTTCAAGTGCCACACATGACTAGTGACTATTGGTCAACACATATTTAGAACATCTCCATCACTGAAAAAAAAAACAGTTCCAGTGTACAATGCTTGTCTAGAAGAATATTTTGTCATTAATAAGTATACTTGTTGAAGGAGGAACTAAGATGGCGGAGAACAAGGGGACCCTGAGCTTTCCTAGTCCAACAAACACAGCTCTATTGAGATCAGATCATTTGGAATACCCAGAAAATCAATCTGTGGAGTATCAGAAGGATATCCACGGTTGAGGGAGACAGTGTGGCAGGTGTGAAGTTTAAAGAAGTGAATACAGGGAGAGAAAAAAGGTGGTTCCACATACAGGAGGAAACCTTTCCTATGAAGAGAATAACAGAGAGAAAGAGAGAGGGGTTGAAGGAATGTGGCATTGGATTTGCACAAGAGGAAAACCTCTCTGGCCCATGGACTGGGGATTGAGAAGTACTGACTGTCATAGATTTTTTGTAAACACCTTTTGAAGCTCAAACTCTGAGGTTTTGGAAGTGTGTGACTTTCTCTGCTTCAGAGATGTGGCACTTGCCCCTGGAGAGGAGGGAACTGGCCCCAGAGTGCTTAGCATGGTGTAGAGATCTCTGGGGAGAAATGGGAGGGAACATTCCCTTCCTGGAGTACTTTGGAAGAGCGTATATTGCCTCCCTGATGGCAAAACCCTGTAGTTGCCAGCAAAATGCCTTTCATTGACAAGGGAAACAGGTGCACCGAGAGGGAATATAAAATTTGCTGCTTTTAATGGCGCTACACCATAAATTTTGCACACTGAGCAGATGTCGGACTGGTTTTCAGTGACAAAGCACTTCAGACAGTGTGGAAAGGCTCTACTCCAGAGGAGAGGGGTGGGTCTCAGGATGACAGGTCCTTCAACACTACCAGTTTTGAAGGACAGACACATGCCAAAAAAATAAAAATAAAAAGTAATACAGGACAGTTGTGGTGCAGGGTGAGCTGACTGCCCTCACTATTTTGAGAGGGTTGTCTAAACAGCAGTGGGTATGAGGCCACTGTCAGGGGATGAGAGACCAGGGTGGTGCCATTTCCTCCCAAGATCAACAGTGTGGGACATCAGGGAGCAACACAAATATCCGCAGTGTGGGTAGAACACACTTACACCAAACCCCATCCCCCAGAGCCTATCAAGTGCTTAATTTCTGGGGCAAGCCTGTTTGCATCAATGAATTGGGCATCTCCTCCAAAAGACCAGCATAGCAGCACCTTGCATGCACCAAGCATATTGAAAATGAAGTGATTGAAAACGATACCTACAGTTCTGGTAGTAACAGGACCAGACTAATTTATTTTTTATTTTTTCTTTTCTTTCTTCTTTTATTTTTCTTTTGGAATCAAGCTCATAGTTTCTTTTTTGCTTTTTCCATTTCCTTTCCTCTTTTGGGGGGAATCAGCCTTCTTTTTTTTTTCTTTCTTTCCTTTTTCTTCTTTTTTTACCTTTTTTTTCTTTTTGTTTTGGAATCAGCCATATTGTTTTTAAATTTTCTGTTTGATTCTTTTCCCTTTCCTTTCCTCTTTTTGGGGATCAAGTTTTTTTCCCTTTTCCCAAGACTGATTTATTTATTTATTTATTTATTTATTATTTATTTACATTTTTTACCATGAAATTTATTGTCAAATTGGTTTCCATACAACACCCAGTGCTCATCCCAACAGGTGCCCTCCTCAATGCCCATCACCCACTTTCCCCTCCCTCACACCCCCCATCAACCCTCAGTTTATTCTCAATTTTTAAGAGTTTCTTATGGTTCAGCTCCCTCCCTCTCTTTTTCTTTCCCTTCCCCTCCCCCATGGTCTTCTGTAAAGTTTCTCACAATCCACATAATAGTGAAAACATATGGTATCTGTCTTTCTCTGGATGGGTTATTTAACTTGCATAACACTCTCCAGTTCCATCCACGTTGCTATAAAAGGCCAGATTACATTCTTTCTCATAGCCAAGTAGTATTCCAGTGTATATATATAAACCATAGTGTCTTTATCTATTCATCAGTTGATGGGCATTTAGGCTCTTTCAATAATTTGGCTATTGTTGAAAGTGCTGTTATAAACATTGGGGTACCAGTGCCCCTATGCATCAGCACTTCTATATCCCTTGGGTAAATTCCTAGCAGTGCTACTGCTGGGTCATAGGGTAGATCTATTTTTAATTTTTTAGGATGTGGAGAAAAGGGAACCCTCTTGCACTGTTGGTGGGAATGTAGACTTATTTAACAAACAAATGAAAGCACACCCAGTTAAAGGTCCAAACACTCCCCAGTGCAAGCAAAGAGGAGGTCAGCACAGGACTGACCAGTGGGAAACAGCAGCCAAAACACAACAGCAGAGTGCACATACCACACACAAGAAACACTTCCTGAAGTGCCAGGCTCTCGACAGTGTATGACCCATTTTTAATATAGCAGTACTCTCAGGTGCAGGAAACACAACAAGTTTCCAATACACACAAAAACACATACTTAACTGGAGCTTCTGAGTGGCTCAGTCGGTTGGGCAGCCGACTTTGTTTCAGGTCATGATCTTGAAATCTCTGGGTTTGAGCCCTGGGTCAGGGTATGTGCTGACAGCTTAGAGCCTGGAGCCTGCTTTGGATTCTGTGTCTCCCTCTCTCTTTCTATCCCTCCCCTGATTGCTCTCTGTCTCTCTGTCTCTCTCTGTGTCTCTCTCTCCCCAAAATAATAAACATTAAAAAAATAAAAAAAACCCATATAGTTAGCCAAAATGACAAGGCAGAGGAATTCTCCCCAAAAGAAAAGTCAAGAAGAAATCATAGCCATGGACTTCCATAAAACAGATATAAGCAATATATCTGAACAAGAATTTAGAACAACAGTCATAAGACTAGTAGCTGGGCTTGACAAAGCATAGAAGACACAAGAGAAACATTTTCTGCAGAGATCAAAGACCTAAAAACTAGTTAGAATGAAATTAAAAAAATGTTATAACTGAGATGCAAAACTGACTTCATACAGTCACCATGAACACTGAAGAAGCAGAGGAGAGAAAAGGTGATATAGAAGATAAAATTATAGAAAATGGTGAAACTGACAAGAGTGAACAGAAACCATTAGATCACGAAGGGAGAATTAGAGACTTATTTGAATCCATGAAATGAAATAATATCCGTATCATAGGAGTTCCAGAAGAAGAAGAGAGAGAGAGAGAGAAAGGAGTAGAAGGTTTATTTGAACAAATTATACCTATAACTTCCCTAATCTGGGGAAGGAAACAGGCATTCAAGTCCAAAAGGCACAGAAAACTCCCCTAAAAATCAACAAAAACAGGTCAACATTATGACATATCATAATGAAGCTTGCAAAATACAAAGATAAAGAATTCTGAAAGCAGCTAGGTACAAAAGATTCTTATCTTAAAAGGGTAGAGACATAAGGATAGCAGCAGACCTATCCCTGAAATGTGTCAGGCCAGAAGTGTGTGGCAGAAAATATTCAATATGCTGGATGGAAAAATTATGCAGCCATGAATTCTTTATCCAGCAAGACTGTTATTCAGAATAGGAGAGAAAAAGAGTTTCCTAGACAATCAAAATCTAAAGGAATTTGTGACCACTAAACCAGATTTAAAGAAATTTCATGGGGTGACAATCTGAGGGAGAAAAAACAAACAATTCCAAAGCAACAAAGACTAAAAAGGACCACAAAACATCACCAGAAACAAAAACTCTACAGGTAACAGAATGACACTAAATTAATATCTTTCAATAATCACTCTTAATGTAAATGGAGTAAATGCTCCAATCGAGAGACATAAGGTAGCAGAATTGATAAAAACATGAGATACATGTATATGCTGCCTAGAAGAGACTCATTTTAGACCTAACTACACCTGCAGATTGAAAGTAAGGGGATCGAGAACCATCTATCATACTAATGGGTGTCAAAAGAAAGCTGGAGTAGCCATACATATATCAGACTTAGTAAATTTTAAAACAAAGCATGTAACAAGAGATGAAGAAGGGTGTTATATCATAATTAAAGGGATATACATCAAGAAGATCTAATAATTGTCAATACTTATATGTCAAATTTTAAGCACCCAAATATATAAATCAACTAATACCAAACATGAAGAACACATTGATAATAATACCATAATAGTGAGGGACTTTAATTTTCCACTTACAACAATGGACACATCATCTAATTAGGAAGTCCACAAGGAAACAATGTCTTTGAATGACAAACTGGGCCAGATGGACTTAACAGATATATTCTGAACATCTCATCCTAAAGCAACAGAATACATATTCCTCTAGAGTGCACATGGAACTTTCTCCAGAATAGATCACATACTGGGTCAAAAATAAGCCCTCAACAGGTACAAAAATATTGATGTAATACCACACATATCTTCAAATCACAATGGTATGAAACTAGAAATCAAGTAGAAGAAAATATTTGAAAAGCCTCCAAATGCATGGAGGTTAAAAACATATTGCTCCTGATTGAGTTTTGGAAGAGTGTGGGTGTTCAGGAATTTGTCCATTTCTTCCAGGTTGTCCAATTTGTTGCCATATAATTTTTCATAGTATTCCCTGATAATTGTTTGTATCTCTGAGGGATTGGTTGTAATCATTCCATTTTCATTCATGATTTTATCTATTTGGGTCATCTCCCGTTTCTTTTTGAGAAGCCTGGCTAGAGGTTTGTCAATTTTGTTTATTTTTTCAAAAAACCAACTCTTGGTTTCGTTGATCTGCTCTAC
>NW_024420361.1:2733523-2738602 GCF_014898765.1 Herpailurus yagouaroundi
AGGGGAAAAAGACACATACACACACACACACACACATACACACACACACACACACTCCTAACTACAGAGAAGAGACTGATGGTTACCAGAGGGGAGGTGGGTGGGTGGGATGGGTAAATAGGTGATGGAAATTAAGAGTCTACTTGTTTTGATGAACAACAGGTGTTGCATGGAAGTGTTGAATCACTATATTGTACACGCAAAACCAATATAACTAACTAAACCAATATAAATACAATTAACTAAATGGAATTTAAATAAAAACTTTTTAAAAACCCTGCAAATTGATTAGAAATGGTTTTGTAACCAAGGGCACACATGTACAGATGAAGAATGCACATATTACCCTTTTGTATTGTCATTGCTGATATTCTATCTTAGGCTTTATGTCCTCAAACTGAGAATATTACAATCTCTAACTAGAGCCATAAGTCCAGACACTTTTCACACCTTCATCTCTGCTCCAGTATAACTGCCTAGAGCTGCCAGATAAATACACTTAAAATTCCCATTTCATCATCCTCTGTTCAACAAATTCATTTGCTTCCTACAGAGTAAAGTTCAAACTCCACTTTGGAACAGGATACTATTTATAACCAATCTCAATCTATTTTCCCATCTCATTTCCCATTCTTCTCCAAAGTGAATTATTCATTAATTACTCATTCTCCAATATGGCTTGGTTTAAACCACATCTTTTTTTTTATGTTATTTCAATCTAGATTTGTTTGATTTTTACTTACCAACTACCCAATTGCTACCCATCATTCAAGCCATTGGAATGCATTAAACCCAAATATACCCAAGCATATTATCTGAAGGACAAAACTCAGTCCACACATGTTTGGTAAATGGAATTGAATCTGTACAAGTGTGGGACAAGTATAATAAAGTGAAAGGAGCACAGGACTCGATTTCAGACAACTGGGTTCTAATTCTATCTTGAAATAATTTCAATTGCTTGAGTCTTGGCTTCTTCATCCATAAAATAAGAATAACATCTGTTAACTATATTAATTATATTAAAAGGTTACCTATATTAACTTTTTGAGAATATCAGTCATATACAAATATACTTCTGTGAGATTTGCCTTTGTTGCACAGAAGGAATGAACATATTGATAATTTTTTTTATCTTTGTTTCACTATTTAAAATAAAGAATCTACTCAAGGAAACAGATTTGCATTTTAGTTGGATATCAGGGCAACATGGAAGTTATTTGCATTTCCATATCTTCTCAAAGATTTTCCATTTTTGTATACTACTTAATTCATCTTCCCATAACTCATTCTTTCAAAATGTACTTCTTAGTACTTACTATGAGCTATAATTCATCATGTGAAGATTTTAAAAAAATGAATAAGCTTTTGCCTATGTCCCCAATATGCTCACAATCTAAATGGTTTTCAAAGTTTACTGCCCATCATAATCACCTTAGCGGCTTGTTAAAACACAGAATTGCAGGCCCCACCCAAGGAGTTTCTGATTCAGTAGGTCTGGGATGAAGCCTGAAATTTTGCATTTCTAACAAGTTCCCAAGTGATGCTGAAAATGTTAGTCCAGGGACCATACTTTGAAAACTGCTAGCCTAATAGGTAAAGACAAACATATTAACAGAAATAAAAGGCAAAGCAATCAGTGGAATGATAGAGCATCTAAAGAGTTAGAAGAGAAAAAAGGAGTGACTAAATCTTCATGGGAAGTGTCTAAGATAACTTCACAGAAGAGGTAGAAGATACACAAGGAAAATTGGATAAACCAGAAAAGGTACTATAGGCAGACTTTGTCTTCTTTATTTATATTCCAAGTTGATAAATAAGGTTTCAGTGATAGATTAGGACCAGAACATGAAAGGAATTTTACATTATGCTACAGAGTTTCAACTTTATCCTGTGGATAGGTATGGAATAAGGTTTGTATTAAAAAAATTACAAGATAAGATTTGTGTAGGTGGCTACACAGAGGATGGACTAGAGTAGGGGATGGGGAAAGAGATACTACATAGATTTGTGCAGTAGTCCAAGTAGAAAGATGATAGCTGTGCTAAGTCAGTGGCAGTAGGGATGGAATGAATTAGATAAACTAATCACCTATTTCCCTTTGCTTCCCTATATATGAAACTATTAAAATGCTTACTTTTTACATGGCACACTTGTTTCCTAGAACTAGGTGGAGCAATTAAATGCAACTTAAATCTAAACATCAATCCCTGCTTATGTGGCAGTATACATAGCTGCTGCTGTTGGAAGATTTTATATTACATCTTTAATTGTGGGCATTTAGCAGACAGCCTCTTATTATTAAGATATTGCTGGCTTTTATTGTCAATGTGGCCAAAGGACAAAGCTAATAATTACCAGCACCAGAAGCAGCTTGTGGTTTATATTACACTGAGGTAAATTACACTGGAATTAGAGTGGATTACTTTTATCAAATGGGGAATAAGCTGATAATTAAGTCCCTGCTGTAGCAATCTTTTTTTTTTCTTTTGAGAATGCAACTGTTATTAGGTCTAGATCAAACCGTTGAATCAATTTCCCTCTTACTTACTATTTCAAGAGTTTTTAATTTACCTGGCAGCAGTTTTAATGGGGAATTTTATTAGTGAGCATAAATTGTTTTTGGGAAGGGTAAAGAGTTTGTGATAATGTTTATTAAGCCATTTTGTTTGAGCAAAAATGTAATTGCAGTTTTAATTAGTGCATGGTTTTTGAAGTATTAGGTTTGAGATTACATTGTGGTTTTCTGAGAAAACAATCACTCAGGCAATCCCAGGTTTTATAACTGATAACAAGTAGGAAAACTATGTCAATGTGGCACTAACTTGGATTTTGTACCATATTTCAGGAAGGAAAATGGGAATTTATCTAAGTGTTTTTCCTTCATGTATCTTAAGGTTTATTGGCTGCTCCTGAATACCAGTCTACTGTGACAGGTATAGATAATGTAATACATGTGAAGGGTTAACTGAGAAAAATTTAAAAATTAAGAAGTGCAGATTCCTTTAAGTTAAACCATGTGGAAATAAGAAAATTTATTTATATGATCAGTATACTTTTTGATATTTGTTTTTTGTTATGATGGTGGCAATACTATTTGTCTTATAACACAAACAATGATCATGCATTATGTTTGTATTGTGTGTTACAGAAGTGGACCAATAGATAATGAAGTTAGGAAGGACTTGGGACAAAATAGTGCATATTGAAAACAGGTCTAAAGAGAAAAAAAGACTTGCCTGAGAACTTGGAGCTAGAACGAAATAAGACAAAACATAGGGCTGTTTACATGACTGCATATGGACTGTTAGTCCAAAATTTATGTTCCATTGCTTTCCCAAGTTGGTGTTGGCTCTTTTTGTAATTAACAAACATTTTATCATATATGAAATTTTATATTCCAAGGAAGTTTGAAATCTTTCCCTGTGATACTTTTAATATTAACTTTTAAATTAATATGACATTTGTTTTCAATGATAAAATTGCCTCATTCATACACAACTGTTATTTTGTAGCCAAACGCTTTTTAATAATTAGAACTTTGAAAATGGCGGGGCGCCTGGGTGGCTCAGTTGGTTGAGAGTCCGACTTCGGCTCAAGTCAGGATCTCACACTCTGTGAGTTTGAGCCCAGTGTGAGGCTCTGGGCTGACAGCCCAGAGCCTGGACACTGCTTTGGATTCTGTCTCCCTCTCTCTCTGCCCCTCCCCTGCCCATGCTCTGTCTCTCTCTGTCAAAAATAAATAGGGGCTGGAAGAAGATGGCGACATAGGAGGACGCTGGGCGCACCGCGCGTCTTGCTGATCACTTAGATTCCACCTACACTTGCCTAAATAACCCAGAAAACCGCCAGAGGATTAGCAGAACGGAGTCTCTGGAGCCAAGCGCAGATGAGAGGCCCACGGAAGAGGGTAGGAAGGGCAGCGAGGCAGTGCGCGCTCCACGGACTGGGGGGAGGGAGCCGGGACGGAGGGAGCCCGGGAAGAGGGGCGGCTCGCCGGCCAGGCAGAGCCCCCGAGTCTGGCTTGCAAAAGCGGAGGGGCCTGACGGACAGAGTGTGTTCCAACAGCAAGCGCAACTTAGCATCTGGGAGGTCATAAGTTAACAGCTCTGCTCAGAAAGCAGGAAGGCTGGAGGACAAAGGGAGGGAGAGCTGCTGAGCCCCTGGAAGACAGAGCTCAGTTTGGTGGGGAACAAAGGCGCTCGCCAGCGCCATCTCCCCCGCCCATCCCCCAGCCAAAATCCCAAAGGGAACCAGTTTCTGCCAGGGAACTTGCTGGCTCCCCTCAAACACCCAACTCTGCGCTTCTGTGGAGCCAAACCTCTGGCAGCAAATTTGATTCCCTCCCGCTGCCACAGGGCCTCTCCTGAAGTGGATCACCTAAGGAGAAGTGAGCTAAACCTGCCCCTCCTGCCCCTGTGCACCTTGCCTACCCACCCCAGCTAAGATGCCAAATCCCCAGCATCACAAGCCTGGCAGTGTGCAAGTAGCCCAGATGGGCCACGCCACCCCACAGTGAATCCCGCCCATAGGAGAGGGGAAGAGAAGGCACACACCAGTCTGACTGTGGCCCCAGCGGAGGGCTGGGGGCATACATCAGGAATGACTGCAGCCCCACCCACCAACTTCAGTTATACACCACAGCACAGGGGAAGTGCCCTGCAGGTCCTCACCACGCCAGGGACTATCCAAAATGACCAAGCGGAAGAATTCCCCTCAGAAGAATCTCCAGGAAATAACAACAGCTAATGAGCTGATCAAAAAGGATTTAAATGATATAACAGAAAGTGAATTTAGAATAATAGTCATGAAATTAATCGCCGGGCTTGAAAACAGTATAGCTGACAGCAGAGAATCTCTTGCTACAGAGATCAAGGGACTAAGGAACAGTCACGAGGAGCTGAAAAAAGCTTTAAACGAAATGCATAACAAAATGGAAACCACCACAGCTCGGATTGAAGAGGCAGAGGAGAGAATAGGTGAACTAGAAGATAAAGTTATGGAAAAAGAGGAAGCTGAGAAAAAGAGAGAGAAAAAAATCCAGGAGTATGAGGGGAAAATTAGAGAACTAAGTGATAC
>NW_024420361.1:2738702-2761413 GCF_014898765.1 Herpailurus yagouaroundi
CTTCAGACATAACTTGAATCGATCTTCAGCACGACATATCATAGTGAAACTGGCAAAATACAAGGATAAAGAGAAAATTCTGAAAGCAGCAAGGGATAAACGTGCCCTCACATATAAAGGGAGACCTATAAGACTCGTGACTGATCTCTCTTTTGAAACTTGGCAGGCCAGAAAGGATTGGCACGAGATTTTCAGTGTGCTAAACAGGAAAAATATGCAGCCGAGAATCCTTTATCCAGCAAGTCTGTCATTTAGAATAGAAGGAGAGATAAAGGTCTTCCCAAACAAACAAAAACTGAAGGAATTTGTCACCACTAAACCAGCCCTACAAGACATCCTAAGGGGGATCCTGTGAGACAAAGTACAAGAGACATCTCTACAAGCATAAAACATACAGACATCACAATGACTCTAAACCCATATATTTCTATAATAACACTGAATGCAAATGGATTAAATGCACCAACCAAAAGACATAGGGTATCAGAATGGATTAAAAAAAACAAGACCCATCTATTTGCTGTCTACAAGAGACTCATTTTACACCTGAGGACACCTTTAGATTGAGAGTGAAGGGATGGAGAACTATTTCTCATGCCACTGGAAGTCAAAAGAAAGCTGGAGTAGCCATACTTATATCAGACAAACAGGACTTTAAATTAAAGGCTGTAAGAAGAGACGAAGAAGGGCATTATATAATAATCACAGGGTCTATCCATCAGGAAGAGCTAACAATTCTAAATGTCTATGCGCCTAATACCGGAGCCCACAAATATATAAAACTATTACTCATAAACATAAGCAACCTTATTGATAAGAATGTGGTAATTGCAGGGGACTTTAACACTCTACTTACAGCAACGGATAGATCATCTAGACACACGGTCAATAAAGAAACAAGGGCCCTGAATGATACATTGGATCAGATGGACTTGACAGATCTATTTAGAACTCTGCATCCCAAAGCAACAGAATAGACTTTCTTCTCGAGTGCACATGGAACATTCTCCAAGATAGATCACATACTGGGTCACAAAACAGCCCTTCATCAGTATACAAGAATTGAAATCATACCATGCATACTTTCAGACCACAATGCTATGAAGCTTGAAATCAACCACAGGAAAAAGTCTGGAAAACCTCCAAAAGCATGGAGGTTAAAGAACACCCTACTAACAAATGAGTGGGTCAACCAGGCAATTAGAGAAGAAATTAAAAAATATATGGAAACAAACGAAAATGAAAATACAACAATCCAAACGCTCTGAGGTGCAGGGAAGGCAGTCCTGAGAGGAAAATACACTGCAATCCAGGCCTATCTCAAGAAACAAGAAAAATCCCGAATACTAAATCTAATAGCACACCTAAAGGAAATAGAAGCAATAGAACAGCAAAGGCAGCCTATACCCAGCAGAAGAAGAGAAATAATAAAGATCAGAGCAGAAATAAACAATATAGAATCTAAAAATACTGTAGAGCAGATCAACAAAACCAGGAGTTGGTTTTTTGAAAAAATAAAAAAAAATTGATAAACCTCTAGGCAGGCTTCTCAAAAAGAAAAGGGAGATGACCCAAATAGATAAAATCATGAATGAAAATGGAATTATTACAACCAATCCCTCAGAGATACAAGCAATTATCAGGGAATCCTATGAAAAATTATAGGCCAACAAACTGGACCACCTGGAAGAAATGGACAAATTCCTAAAAACCCACACTCTTCCAAAACTCAATCAGGAGGAAAAGGAAAGCTTGAACAGACCCATAACCAGCGAAGAAATTGAATCAGTCATCAAAAATCTCCCAACAAATTGGAGTCCAGGACCAGATGACTTCCCAGGGGAGTTCTACCAGACGTTTAAAGCAGAGAAAATACCTATCCTTCTCAAGCTATTCCAAGAAATAGAAAGGGAAGGAAAACTTCCAGACTCATTCTATGAAGCCAGTATTACTTAGATTGCTAAACCAGACAGAGACCCAGGAAATAAAGAGAACTACAGGCCAATATCCCTGATGAATATGGATGCAAAAATTCTCAATAAGATACTAGCAAATCGAATTCAACATCATATAAAAAGAATTATTCACCATGATCAAGTGGGATTCATTCCTGGGATGCAGGCCTGGTTCAACATTCACAAATCAATCAATGTGGTACATCCCATTAACAAAAGAAAAGAGAAGACCATATGATCCTGTCAATCGATGCAGAAAAGGCCTTTGACAAAATCCAGCACCCTTTCTTACTAAAAACCCTTGAGAAAGTCGGGATAGAAGGAACATCCTTAAACATCTTCAAAGCCATTTATGAAAAGCCCACAGCTAACATCATCCTCAATAGGGAAAAACTGAGAGCTTTTTCCCTGATATCAGGAACACGACAGGAATGTCCACTGTTACCGCTGTTGTTTAATATAGTGTTGGAAGTTCTAGCGTCAGCAATTAGACAACAAAAGGAAATCAAAGGCATCAAAATTGGCAAAGAGGATGAAGTCAAGCTTTCACTTTTTTTTTCAACGTTTTTTTATTTATTTATTTATTTTTGGGACAGAGAGAGACAGAGCATGAACGCGGGAGGGGCAGAGAGAGAGGGAGACACAGAATCGGAAACAGGCTCCAGGCTCCGAGCCATCAGCCCAGAGCCTGACGCGGGTCTCGAACCCACGGACCGCGATCGTGACCTGGCTGAAGTCAGACGCCCAACCGACTGCACCACACAGGCGCCCCTCAAGCTTTCACTTTTTGCAGATGACATATAATATACATGGAAAATCTGATAGACTCCACTAGAAGTCTGCTAGAACTCATACATGAATTTAGGAAAGTCGCAGGATACAAAATCAATGTACAGAAATCAGTTGCATTCCTATACACTAACAGTGAAGCAACAGAAAGACAAATAAAGAAACTGATCCCATTCACAATTGCACCAAAAAGAATAAAATACCTAGGAACAAATGTAACCAAAGATGTAAAAGATCTGTATGCTGAAAACTATAGAAAGCTTATGAAGGAAATTGAAGAAGATATAAAGAAATGGAAAAAAAATTTCCGTGGTCATGGATTGGAAGAATAAATGTTGTGAAAATGTCAATACTACCCAAAGCTATCTACACATTGCACCAGCATTCTTCTCGAAACTAGAACAAGCAATCCTAAAATTCATATGGAACCACAAAAGGCCCTGAATAGCCAAACTAATTTTGAAGAAGACCAAAGCACGAGGCATCACAATCCCAGACTTTAGCCTCTACTACCAAGCTGTCATCATCAAGACAGCATGGTATTGGCACAAAACAGACACATAGACCAAGGGAATAGAATAGAAACCCCAGAACTAGACCCACCAATGTATGGCCAACTCATCTTTGACCAAGCAGGAAAGAATATCCAATGGAAAAAAGGCAGTCTCTTTAACAAATGGTGCTGGGAGAACTGGACAGCAACATGCAGAAGGTTGAAACTAGACCACTTTCTCACACCATTCACAAAAATAAATTCAAAATGGCTAAAGGATCTGAATGTGAGACAGGAAACCATCAAAACCTTAGAGGAGAAAGCAGGAAATGACCTCTCTGACCTCAGCCGTAGCAATTTCTTACTTGACACATCCCCAAAGGCAAGGGAATTAAAAGCAAAAATGAACTATTGGGACCTTATGAAGATAAAAACTTATGCACAGCAAAGGAAACAACCAACAAAACTAAAAGGCAACCAACGGAATGGGAAAAGATATTTGCAAATGACATATCGGACAAAGGGCTAGTATCCAAAATCTATAAAGAGCTCACCAAACTCCACACCCGAAAAGCAAATAACCCAGTGAAGAAATGGGCAGAAAACATGAATAGACACTTCTCTAAAGAAGACATCCGGATGGCCAACAGGCACATGAAAAGATGTTCAGCGTCGCTCCTTATCAGGGAAATACAAATCAAAACCACACTCAGATATCACCTCACGCCAGTCAGAGTGGCCAAAATGAACAAATCAGGAGACTATAGATGCTGGCGAGGATGTTGAAAACGGGAACCCTCTTGCACTGTTGGTGGGAATGTAAATTGTTGCAGCCACTCTGGAAAACAGTGTGGAGGTTCCTTAAAACATTAAAAATAGGGGCACCTGGGTGGCTCAGTTGGTAAAGCGGCCGACTTCAGCTCAGGTCATGATCTTGCGGTCTGTGAGTTCAAGTCTCGCGTCCGGCTCTGTGCTGACAGCTCAGAGCCTGGAGCCTGTTTCAGATTCTGTGTCTCCCTCTCTCTCTGACCCTCCCCTGTTCATGCTTTGTCTCTCTCTGTCTCAAAAATAAATAAATGTTTAAAAAAAATTAAAAATAGATCTACCCTATGACCCAGCAATAGCACTGCTAGGAATTTACCCAAGGAATACAGGAGTACTGATGCATAGGGGTACATGTACCCCAATTTTTATAGCAGCACACTCAACAATAGCCAAATTATGGAAAGAGCCTAAATTTCCATCAACAAATGAATGGATAAAGGAATTGTGGTTTATATACACTATGGAGTACTACGTGGCATTGAGAAAGAATGAAATATGGCCTTTGTCGCAACATGGATGGAACTGGAGAGTGTTATGCTAAGTGAAATAAGGCATACAGAGAAAGACAGATACCATATGTATTCACTCTTATGTGGATCCTGAGAAAGTTAACAGAAACCCATGGGGGAGGGGAAGGGAAAAAAAAAAGAAGTTAGAGTGGGAGAGAGCCAAGGCATAAGAGACTCTTAAAAACTGAGAACAAACTGAGAGTTGATGGGGGGTGGGATGGAGGGGACGGTGGGTGATGGGTAGTGAGTTGGGCACCTTTTGGGATGAACACTGGGTGTTGTATGGAAACCAATTTGACAATAAACTTCATATATTGAAAAAAATGTGTTTGAGTATGCAATGTGCTGACACCCAACACAATTTTATAGCCTTCTTAATAGTAATCTTTATAATAATCGGCTTAAAATAATAAAAAACCCAAAACTAATAGTTTTGTTAAATTGCACTTTTATTGCATAGCTTCAATTAGAATTTTCCTCTCAAAGATACAAATTATGCTTTAGTTCTTACTGGAGAAAAGTATAGGATGATAGAAATAAGAAGACATTTTCCAAATAATAGCTGGGTGCCCAACTGGTTGTACACATAGCACTTGTGTTTTGCATAATGATTTGCTCTTGTAAATATTTAAAACATTAACTCCTAAGTGCATGTGTGAGCTTCAGAAACATACTTCTCACATATGGAAAGGGATATCATTCTACAAAATTGCTTTATTTTATACTTGATGTAGAGAAACCCCAAAATTACAAATAATAAAATATTTTCAGCAAAAATGTGATTTTGGATAGCTTTGAAGTTATTACAAGTATGTTTTGGCATTACTTAAGATATTATGTTTAGGGGCGCCTGGGTGGCGCAGTCGGTTAAGCTTCCGACTTCAGCCAGGTCACGATCTCGCGGTCCGTGAGTTTGAGCCCCGCGTCAGGCTCTGGGCGGATGGCTCAGAGCCTGGAGCCTGTTTCCGATTCTGTGTCTCCCTCTCTCTCTGCCCCTCCCCCGTTCGTGCTCTGTCTCTCTCTGTCCCAAAAATAAATAAACGTTGAAAAAAAAAAAGATATTATGTTTAGCATGAGGAACCTGTTACATGGCAGGTGTGTAGAAGATTTATTCCATATGCTGTTAGCCATTGGGTTAGAAACACTGTATGAACAAGATATTTTTGGTAGTAATGAAATATATTTACTAGGTCAGAAAAAAAATCATTCAGCTCATGAGTTAGTCTATGGTATCAACAAAGTCAAAATATTTTCCATCACATTACAAGGAATCTATTGTCTAGTTCTGTAATATAGCATATGTTAATATTAAAACTTTGATAAAAAGAAAAGGAAGCCAAAGTGCAATAAGAATAGTACTACATTCAGTATTTTGCATCTTCAAGGCATTTTCACACACAACTCATGCATTCATTTGTACCCCCTAGTAACCTAAAAGATGAACATCTTACAGATGAGAAAAATATTCCTTCAAAAAATAAATATGATTTACCAGAAATCACCTTAATTGGTTATTATCTAGGACCTAATCCAGTCCCATTCTTTTTTTTTATTTTATTTTTTTTAACGTTTATTCACTTTTGAGAGACAGAGACAGAGCACGAGCAGGGGAGAGGCAGAGAGAGAGGGGGACACAGAATACCAAGCAGGCTCTAGGCTCTGAGCTGTCAGCACAGAGCACAACGCAGGGCTGGAACCCATGAACCGTGAGATCATGACCTGAGCTGAAGTCGGAAGTTCAACTGACTGAGCCACTCAGGCGCCCCCAGTCTCATTCTATAAGCATCATGCTGCCATAACTGTGTCAGAAGAAAAGAAATATCATGACACTCTTCAAGTTATAAGAAGTATTCTATATAAGTTATATAGAAGCTAATATATCTTACTTCCTCTTGCCCAGTTGCATCCCAGTCTGTAATTTATAATTAAAACAATATATGTTATCATATCTATCACAAAAGACATATTACTATATGCTAATAATGCCCCTAAAAAAGTCTGTTGAGAAGTAGAACTTTCCAGGGAATCTGGGTGGCACAATCAGTTAAGTATCTGACTCTTGATTTTGGCTCATGTCATGATCTCACAGTTCTTGGGTTTGAGCCCCTGCCATTGGGCTCTGTGCTGGTGGTGCAGAGCCTGCTTGGGATTCTGTCTCTTCTTCTCTCTGTTCCTACCCCGCTTTCTCTCTCTCTCTCTCTCTCAAATTAAAAATAAGAAGTGGAACTTTCCATGTGATATTGTGTATTCATCTTGAGTATGTACATGGCAAAAATTTTAATAATAAAATGAATTGACCATTTAAAACCCTGAGTAAAGAATAAAATATATTTCTAATAAAAAGGTTGCTACACTTTGTATAATAATAATATGTTATTGTTATTATTCTAATATACAAAATGCCTCTGGGTGATACTATCACACTATTCCACTTATATTTATGAAAACAATAACAAACCCAACTAAAGCATCAAAGGAATTATATAAGGAATTATATTAACTTCTCATTTATGAAAACTTGATGTAATACAAATGTATCAATCATCAAATGTTTCTTAATTAAATGCATTACAAAAATCAAATATTATTTCTCTTTCTCTCTCTCATACACACACACACACACACACACACAAGCACACACAAACACAACCTGTTTCAATTTCAAATCACATGGTAAAACAAAACAAAACAAAAATTGTCCTGGGTAGTCACTGAATGAGGTACTCCGACCTCAGTACTCAGACATGTGTTGTTTTTCTTTATTCATTATTAGTTTATGCTTGGGAAATATGGTTAGAATATTTTTTTAACTTATGGTCAGAAACGCTATTTGTGATGAGAGAGTTCTAAGCAACCTAAAATAAGAATTAGTGTTTTATCACATTTGGCCTTTACAGTTGACTGTGTGAAACAAAATATATTCGTTTTACTTCTAAACTTACCTAGCTATTAAACTTTCCTACCTATCTGCTAAATGTCTACTTATCTACCATTGCCATGTAAATTTATTTTTTTCTCTCTTTGAAATAAATTCTGTTCCCTAAATGTGTGTGTTGCTCCATGATTATAAACCATACAGTGTATGATTTGATGTATATTTAGTTAGTAAAATGTATTACATGATAACAATAAACATCATTATGTTGGGAACATTTTTATTTTCCTGTGGGACTTTCAATGTTGTCAAACTGCTACTATACACTGAATATAGAAGCCAGAGAAGTCTATTATTAATAAACACCCACTGGATACATTAGATACACATTAGCTTTAGACTCTGTGTGTAACAAATCTTGCTTTAAATTTAATGAAGACATTTCTCAATCAAATAATTGTATGCTTTACTTCATATGAAGCTATAGTCAAGAATACCACGCATTTTCATAGCATGGATTACATTTTTACTTGTAAATTCTTAAAATGTTCAAAATTTCTGACTAAAGCAATTCAAAGTTAGTTTTCATTTTAATCTTTCCTAAGAAGAGACCCATCCTTAGCTCCTTCATTAGTTGTGCTGCCTGTTGTGTTTTGCAATAATGCTAGCGCCTAATACACTGAATAGAAACATATCATTAAATATATCTTAGTGCTTAACATTATAATAATACAGAAAAAATTGGGGTACTTAAAGTGCTAGTTTACAACCAGTTTATCTCTGGAAAGGGTGATGATCAATGAGTGGGTATAGCAATTTTAAACTTTTTAGACCCAATTTTGTATTCCAATTGTCTCCACATAAAAGTATCTGAAATGAAGTGTCCTACTGTATATACTATGCCTCTTTATTCTCTTACAGTAAAAAAAAAATGATAATTGAGAGGTACTGGTTATAAATAGAAAAGAACCAATAATGTTAGAATTCATTTATATACATGTTGAGCTCCAAAAGGCATTAAGATAAATTTACTCACATAAAGATTAGATTTTTTAATAACTAAGATAACTACACAATTTATCTTTCAAACAAGGACACTTTTGAAATTGATGAACACTAATAAACTGGGAAGGACATCAGAAGAGGCATAGACCAAAAATATCCCAGGAAAATGAATCACCCTAATTTTAACACATAAAGATCCTCCTTAAGTTAAACTGAAAAGGAATCAGGAAGCACTTGGAAACAGGCCCGCAAAAGTGAAAAGCTTCAAAGTTCTGAAACCTGGAAAAAGCATGCTCACATTCCATTTTCTCCTAAGCACTTATCTAAACCATTTTCACAAGACAATAAATAATATACAGACTGGATTTAAGTTATCAGGAAAAATAACCCAAAACTCATATGTTGAGGTGTGGAGGAAATATCAAAATAAAAGTTACTGATTTCCTGAAGCATGCAAACAAAAAACTGTTCTTCTACAGAGAGAATGTATTTAGAATTTCCTATAGAAGAGGCTTGGCATCTAATACCATGCTTTTCTAATGTAACTCATAAGAGAAAAGGAGGTGTTAACATAGATAGTATTGACAGAAATTCTCTCTGGTAACACTGATCAATGCTAGAAATCCTGAAGGCACAGAGCAATCATTCTTATGCCTTATGGTAAATTTGTTTATCAGCTCAATTGATGATTTGTAATCAGTTTCCTAAACTACTTACAAAGTTTTATTTGAGATCATTGGACAAAAACCGATGAACATAACTCAGAATCTGAAATAGTCTTTATGAGTTAGATATGTTGTAACATTTCAATGATCCTTTTAAATTTTAATGTTTTGAAGCTTCTCCAAACTCCTGTAGCAATCAAAAAGAATCTGTCATGAGACCAAGGGCTATTAACCTCATGTTATAGTTACTCTGCTATTAGATTTATTGGAGGGTACAGCATGTCATTTATGCATGAACTCCCAGGAGAAAAAAAGCAATCCCTATGAAGTTAATCTAATAATAGACTATGAAGCAATGATTACCACTTAACGTACACTAGCTATCTGTAGCAGTGGTTGGCCTAATTCTGCAGGACTTGCTTGTCAATGCTTTGGGATTAACAAGTATTCAGCTCAGAATCCATTGGGAAACATCAAGAAACAGTTTAATGAGGAAAAAATCTTTCATTTGTTGCCCCGCAAAGGATGCTGGAACCATACTTCTACATCCCACTTCATCCCTTCACTTTTTAAAAGCTTGCTTCAAAAGACATATTTTCCATGTAAAATGAGCTTTTGGGAATTAATTTTTGCAGATACACAATAATTGGATTATTTTTCCCACATAATACCCAGTAGTTTTCATGACAATGTTCTAAATTTTAGCCAGTCTTTTAGTGGCAAACACTTAATGAGGGAATTTACCACTGACTTCTTCCTGAGGCATTTTCCTCTTGTAATTCTGATAAAGTGAAAGCAGACAGCATTACCAATAGCCTACTTTTTATCCGTAAAACTCTCTGGATCCAGGAATTTGTTTTCCCTCCAGGAAGGAAAACATCAGGCTGTTTATACCTGAGAACTGCACAAGAACATCACAATATGGCCCTGGTTTTAAGAAAAATACAGGACTTGTTTTTCTTTTCTTTTTTATCTTTTTTTTTTTTT
This sequence comes from Herpailurus yagouaroundi, assembly GCF_014898765.1. Lineage (NCBI taxonomy): Eukaryota > Metazoa > Chordata > Mammalia > Carnivora > Felidae > Herpailurus > Herpailurus yagouaroundi. The sequence continues at coordinate 2,748,806 of NW_024420361.1, forward strand.
TGGCATTTACGCTTAATCAGGGCTTTCACTAATAAGTTGCACTGTGAAAAAAATTACCAATTTTTCCACACAGTACTTGATTTCATCTATTTAATAATTTATTCCTAGAAGCTTTTTATTATACATTTAGTTTACACAAACATATTTCTACCACCTGTCATAAAGGAGAAAAAACAAACATATTAATTTTCCATAGATTAAATTCAATTTTATTAAATCAAATATTGAAAAATTCCAAAAATTTAAAATCTAATCATTCAAAATTTTCCTGTCCGTATGGCTTTGAATACTTTTCAGTAGTCTTCAAATGCTTCATTTAAGTTTGAAAGGATCCAAATAAGTATTTCAATATTATTTTCTGATTATCCCTAAGAAATTTTGAACATCCAAGTTGTAATCTCACCAGGGTATATGATTTTAGATTCAAATGTGACTTCCATTAGGCTCCAAAGACTCCAATATGCAATACAAAGATAATGGTAATTATTTTTATAGATATACATATTTATGAGCCATGGAAATAAACCTTATCATTTGTTGATAAAAAGCAGTTTTCAAAGAAACTAGGGATTGAAAACTATGTTCATTATCAGTATAAATCTAGTCTAATCTAATTAAAGGTAAGTGCTGTTTGATTGATAACTATTTTTAATTAATTTATTTAACTCCAAAAAAGTATACCTGGAAATTAAGTTGCAAAGTGAAAATTTAAATTAAACATCTTAATATGCAAGTATGTTTTATTCCAATTAACTGTTCTTAAGAAAATACCAGTAATGTCAGATGTAGACAATAAAATATGTGTTAGTTCTTAAAACACTTAGTTTAAAAAGCCTTCATAACTCCAAAATTAACATAAAGAGAAGCTGTGTTTTTTTTTTAATTTTCTTTTTAACGTTTATTTATTTTTGAGACAGAGAGAGACAGAGCATGAATGGGGGAGGGTCAGAGAGAGGGAGACAGAGAATCTGAAACAGGCTCCAGGCTCTGAGCCGACAGCACAGAGCCCGACGCGGGGCTCGAACTCACGGACTGTGAGATCACGACCTGAGCCAAAGTCGGCCGCTTAACCGACTGAGCCACCCAGGCTCCCCAAGAAGCTGTGTTTTTAACTTACACCTGAAAGAATATAAAAGAGAAAAAAGCTCTCACTCCAGACTCATCTTTTTTACATATACTTTTTAAACTCATTTACTACATCCCTAATGGAATCCAATTAAGAAATGTTAAATGATTGTTTTTTATTTTAAATGATTTTTTTTAAATAACACCCTGACACACCCTGCAGGCAGCCTTAGCCAGTACATGTGCCATCCCCAATGTGGCTCCCAGCGGGGGGGGGGGGGCAGTGTGGAAAGAAAAAGCCCCATCCACCAGCGTGCCTGTGACTGTCACAGCTGGGCCTCAAAACCATGTCCACCAGCACACTCACAGCAGTAAACCCAGCCACAAGAGGAGATTGCATGCATTCCATAAAGAAGACCAAAGAAGACACCCCTGCAATGCCTGGACCAAGGTGGAGGGTACACTTCTGGACTCCACAGGACACCTCCTACATAAGTCCACTCCTTCGACACCAGGAGATGTAACTGATCAACATAATACATGGAAACACAGAGAATGAAGCAAAATGAGGAGGGAAAAGAATATGTTCTAAATGAAACAACAACACAACAAATCCCTCGGGGGGGGGCGGGGAATAAATGAAATGGAGAAAACAACCTACCTAATAATTCAAAGTAATGGTCATAACAATGCTCACTAAACTGGCGACCAGAATGGATGAACACATGGAATGTCAACAAAGAGAGAGAAAATAAAAAGAAAACCAATGAAAGCTGAAGAATACAATAACTTAAATGAAAAATACACTAGAAAAAATTAGCAGCAGATTAGATGATGCAGAACAGACCATCAATCTGGAAGACAGGGTAAGGTAAATCACCCAAGCTGTCAATGAAAAGAAAAAAAAAAAAAGAATTAAATAAAATGAGAATAGTTTCAAAGAACTCTGAAACAACATCAAGTGTACTAACATTTGCACAGTAGGGGTCCCAGAAGGAGAAGAGAGAGAGAAGGAGGTAGAAAACTTACTTGAAGAAGTAATAGCTGAAAGCTTTTCCTCTAACATAAGGAACAAGACAAGGAAGCCCACTTTTGCCACTTTTATTCAACATAGCACTGGAAGTTCTACCCACAGCAATCAGACAAGAAAAAGAAATAAAAGGCATCTGAATTGGTAAGGAGGAAGCAAACGCATCACTATTTGAAGATAATATGATTCTATATATAGAAAACCCCAAAGATTCCACTTAAAAATTATTACAACTAATAAATAAATTCAGCAAAATTACAGGATACAAAATTAATATACATACATTTGTTATATTTCTATAAACTAATAACAAAGTACCAGATTTAAAAAAAAATCCCATTGACAATTGCATCAAAACAAAAAAAAATTCTAAAAATAAACTTAAGGAGGTTAAAAGGCCTGTACTCTGAAAATTATTTAAAAAATGGATTAAAGAAATTAAAGATGACACAAATAAATGGAAATATTTACCTTGCTCATGGGCTGGGAAAATTAATATTATTAAAATGTCCATACTACCCAAAACAATCTACAGATTCAATGCAATACCTATCAAAATACCAATTCATAAAACTAGAACAAATAATGTTAATATTTGTGAGGAATCATTAAAGACCCCAAAAAGCCAAAGCAGTCTTGAGAAAGAATCACAAAGCAGGAGTTATCATACTCCCCGATTTCAAACTATTCTACAAACTAACCTAAACTATACTACAAAGTTATAGTAATCAAAACCTTGTGGTACTGGCACATCACTCAGTCAAACAGAATAGAGAGTCCAGAAATAAACCACACTTATATGATTAATCAATCCACAAAACAAAGGGGCAAGAATATATGACAGGAAAAGATAGTCACTTCAATAAACTGTGTTGGGAAAACTGTACAGTTACATGCAAAAGAATGTAACTTTCTTACACCATATACAAGAAAACACACAAAATGGAATAAAGACCTAAATGTAAGACCTGAAACCATAAAACTCATAAAAGAAAACAATAGTAAGTAAACTCTTGGGCATCGGTCTTAGAAATTTTTTGTTTGATCTGTCTCCTCAAGCAAGGGCAACAAAAACAAAAATAAATAATTGGGATTACAACAAACTAGAAGCTTTTACACAGAGAAGGAAATCATCAACAATGAAATGGCCTACTGAATGAAAGAATATATTTGCAAACTATAGATCTAATAAAAGGTTAATATTCAAAATACATAAAGAACTCATACAATTCAACACAAAGCAAATAATCCAATTAAAAAATGGGCAGCAGATCTGAATAAACATTTTTCCAAAGAAGACATCCAGATGGCCCACAAATATATGAAAAGATGGACAACATCACTAGTTATCAGGGAAATGCAAATCAAAAGCACAATGAGAGGCACCCAGATATGTCAGTTGGTTAAACATCTGACTTGATTTTGTCTCAGGTCACAATCTCAGAGTTGTGAGATCCATGCTTACATATAAGATATAAGATATATCTATAAGATACAAGATATATCCTATATATCTATATCTATATTTATATATAGATAGATATATAACAGAATACTATATATGATTTATATAATGGAATAAGTTATAAATATATATGACAGAATATTACTTATTTCATAAAAATGAAATCTTGCTATTTGTGACAACATGAATTAAGTAAGTCAGAGAAGGACAAATACCATATGATTTGACTTAATACATGGCATCTGAAAAACAAAACAAAGAAACAAAATAGAAACAGACTCATAAATAAAGAGAACTGGTTGTTGCCAATAGGAAGGGGCCATGGGTGAAATAAGTAAAAGGGATTAAGAGAAACAAACTTCCAGTAATAAAATAAGTGATGGGGATGAAAAGTAAAGCATTGGGAATATAGTCAATAGGATTTTAATAATATTGTGTGGTAGCAGATGGTACCTAGACTTACCATGGTAATCATTTAATATATATAAATGTCTAGTCATTATGTGGTACACCTGAAACTAATATGAATTGTATGTCAATTGTACATCATGTGAAAACAAATGTATTCATATATTTAAAAAATTTTATGTCTCAAAGATGTCAAAGATTGAATTGGCAATTTTGGAGTAATGAGATTAAGCATCATTGCCATGTTTACTGGCCATTTATACTTCTGTAATTGGCCGATGTATGTCATTTCTTCATTTCCATATTCTAGATATTCACATTTTTCTAGATTTCTTTGACCTCATAATACATTATGATTTTTTCACTCTTTCCTATATCATTCTTAAACGTTTCTCTACAATTAATCTTTTCTTAATTTTTTTATTTAAATTCTAGTTAGTCAACAAAAAATGTAATATTAGTTTTAGGTATACAATGTTGTGATTCAACCCTTCATACAACACTGAATACTCATCTTAGCAAATGCACCCCTTAACCCCATCACCCTTACCCATCCCCCCACCAATCTCCCCCATGGTAACCATCAGTTTGTTCTCTATACCTAAGAGTCTGTATCTTGGTTTGCCTCCCTCTTTTTTTTTCACTGTTCATTTGTTTTGTATCTAAAATTCCATATATGAGTGAAGTCATGTGGTATTTGTTCTTTGACTGAATTATTTCACTTAGCATGATACTCTAACTCCATCCATGTACTTACAAATGGTAAAATTTCATGCTTTTTTGTGGCTGAGTACCATTCCATTGTGTGTGTGTGTGTGTGTGTGTGTGTGTGTGTATACCATTTTTTCTTTATCAGTTCATCAATGGACACTTGGGCTGTTTCCATATGTAGCTATTGTACCTAAGGCTTATACAAAAGTTGGGGTACATGTGTTCCTTTGAATTAGTATTTTTGAATTCTTTTGGTAAATACCTAGTAGTGCAATTGCTGGAGTGTTTCTATTTTTAGCTTTTTGAGGAAACACCATTCTGTTTTTCACTGTGGCTGTATCAGTTTGCATTCCCACCAACAGTGCAAGAGGGTTCCCTTTTTTCCACATCCTCACCAGCACCCAATGTTTCTTGTGTTATTGATCTTAGTCATTGTGATAGGTGTGAGCTGATATCTCATAGTAGTTTTGATTTGTATTTCCGTGATAAGTGATATTGAGCATCTTTTCATTGGTCTGCTGGCCATCTGTATTTCTTCTTTGGAAAAATGTCTATTCATGGCTTCTGAACATTATTAAATTGGATTGTTTGTTGTTTGAGTATTGAGTGTTATAAGTTCTTTATTTATTTGGGGTTCTATCCTTTTATCAAATATGCCACTTGAAATTATTTTCTCCAATTCTGTAGGTTGGCTTTTACTTTTGTCTATTGTTTCTTTTGGTGTGCAGAATCTTTTTATTTGATGAAGTCCCAATAGTTAATTTTTGCTTTTGTTTACCTTGCATCAGGAGACATATCTAGAAAGAAGTTGCTACAGCTGATGTCAAACAGGTTACTGCCTATGTTCTTCTCTAGGATTTTTATGGTTTCAGATCTTACATTTAGATATTTAATCCACTTTGAATTTACTTTTATGTATGGTGGAAGAAAGTGGTCCAGTTTGACTCTTTTTCATTTTGCTACCCAGTTTTCCCAACACTATTTGTTGAGGATACTGTCTTTTTCATAATGTATATTATTTCCTACTTTGTTGAAGATTAATTGACCATATGGTTGTGGATTTCTTTCTGGATTTTCCATTTTGTTCTATTGATCTGTGTGTCTATTTTTGTGCCAGAATCATATTTTTCTGATTGCTACACTTTGTAATATCACTTGAAATATGGAATTGTGATGATTCCAGTATTGCTTTTCTTCTTCAAGTTTGCTTTGGCTATTCGGTATTGTCTTTTACAATTCCATAAAAATGTTAGGATTGTTTGTTCTAGTTCTGTGAAAAATGCTGATTAAATGTGTAGATTGCTTCGGGTAATATAGACTTTTAAATAATATTTGTTCATAGAAACAGTTTGGAACTTTCCCTTCCATTTCTATTTTCTGTAACAGCTTTAAGAGAATAGGTGTTAACTCTTCCTTAAATGTTTGGTAGAATTTCCCTGGAAAGCCATCTGTCACTGAGCTCTTGTTTTTTCAGAGATTTTTCATTACTCATTTGATTTCCTTACTGGTTATGGGTCTGTCCAAATTTTCTATTTCTTCCTGTTTCAGTTTTGGTAATGTATATGTTTCTAGGAATTTGTCCATTTCTTCCAGATTTCCCATTTTATTGGCATATAATTGCTCATATTCTCTTATTGTTTTTATTTCTGCTGTGTTGGTTGTGATCTCTCCTCTTTAATTCTTGATTTTATTTATTTGGGTTCTTTCCCTTTTCTTTTGATCACACTGACTAGTAGTTTACCAATTATGTTAATTGTTTCAAAGAACCAGATTCTGGTTTCATTGATACGTTCTACTGTTTTGTTTTGTTTTGTTTTGTTTTGTTTTGTTTTGTTTTGATAGCATTAATTTCTGCTCTAATCTTTGTTATTTCCTGTCTTCTTCTGGTTTTGGGTTTTATTTGCTGTTCTTTTTACAGCTCCTTAAGGTGTAAGGTTAGGTTGTGTATCTGAGATCTTTCTTCCTTCTTTAGGAAGACCTGGATTTAAAATATACTTCCTATTTGGGGTGCCTGGGTGGCTCAGTCGGTTAAGCGGCCAAATTCGGCTCAGGTCATGATCTCGCGGTCCATGAGTTCGAGCCCCACGTCGGGCTCTGTGCTGACAGCTCAGAGCCTGGAGCCTGTTTCGGATTCTTTGTCTCCCTCTCTCTGGCCCTCCCCCGTTCATGCTTTGTGTCTCTGTATCTCAAAAATAAATAAAAAACGTTAAAAAAATTAAAAAATAAATAAATAAAAAAATAAAATATTCTTCCTTCTTATGACTGCCTTTGCTGGGTCCCAGAGGTTTTGGGTTGTGGCATTATCATTTTCATTGACTTCTATATTCTTTTGATTTCCTCTTTAACTTCTTGTTTGGCCCATTCATTCTTTAGTAGGATGTTCTTCATTCTCCAAGTGTTTGTTAACTTTCCCAATTTTTTTCTTGTGGTTGATTTTGAGTTTCATAGTGTTGTGGTCTGAAAATATGCACAGTATGATCTCAATCTTTTTGTACTTACTTAGGTAGAATTTGTTTCCCAGTATATGGTCTATTCTGGAGAATGTTCCATGTGCACTGGAGAAGAATGTATATTCTGCTGCTTTAGGATGAAATGTTCTGAATATATCTGTTAAGTCAATCTGGTCCAGTGTGTCATTCAAAGCCATTGTTTGCTTGTTGATTTTTTGATTAGACGATCTGTCCATTGTTGTAAGTGTGGTGTTGAATTCTCCTACTATTATTGTATTACTATCAATGAGTTTCTTTATGTTTCTGATTAATTGATTTATATATTCGGGTGGTGCCACATTTGGTGCATAAATGTTTACAATTGTTAGGTCTTCATGGTGGATAGACCCCTTGATATTGATGTAATTCCCTTCTGCATCTCTTGATACAGTCTTTATTTCAAAGTATAGATTTTCTGATATAAGTCTGGCTACTCCGGCTTTCTTTTGTGGGCCATTAGCATAATAGATGGTTCTCCATCACCTTATTTTCAATCCGAAGGTGTCTTTAGGTCTAAAGTGGGTCTCTTTTAACACCATATAGAAGCCAGAATTACCTTGATTCCAAAACCAGACACCCCACTAAAAAGGAGAACTATAGACCAATTTCCCTGATGAACATGGATGCAAACATCCTCAACAAGATATTAGCCAACTGGATCCAACAATACATTAAAAAATTATTCACCACAACCAAGTGGAATTTACACCTGGGATGCAGGACTGGTTCAATATCCACAAAGCAATTAACGTGATTCATCACATCAATAAAAGAGAGAACAAGAACCATACGATCCTCTCAATAGATGCAGAGAAAGTATTTGACAAAATACAGCATCCTTTCTTGATAAAAACCCTCAAGAAAATAGGGATATAATGAGCATACCTTGAGATCATAAAAGCCATATATGAATGACCAAATGCTAATATCATCCTCAATGGGTAAAACTGAGAGCTTTCCCCCTCAGGTCAGGAACAAGACAGGGATGTCCACTCTCACCACTGTTATTCAACATAGTATTGGAAGTCTTAGCCCCTGCAATCATACAACACAAAGAAATAAAAGGCACCCAAATCAGCCAGGGGGAGGTCAAACTTGCACTCTTCGCAGATGACATGATACTCTATATGGAAAACCCAGAAGATTCCACCAAAAAACTGCTAGAACTGATTCATGAATTCAGCAAATTTGCAGGATATAAAATGAATGAACAGAAATCAGTTGCATTCCTATACAACAATGAAGCAACAGAAAGAGAAATCAAAGAATCAATCCCATTTACAGTTTCACACACAAAAAACCCATAAAATACCTAGGAACAAATCTAACCAAAGAGGTGAAAAACCTGTACACTGAAAACTATAGAAAGCTTATGAAAGAAATTGAAGAAGACACCAAAAAAAAATAATAATAATAAATGGAAAAAGATTCCATGCTCCTGGATAGGAAGAACAAACATCATTAAAATGTCGATACTACCCAAAGCAATCTACATATTTAATGCAATCCCTATCAAAATAACACCAGTATTCTTCACAGAGCTAGAACAAATAATCCTAAATTTGTATGGAAACAGAAAAGACCCCGAGTAGCCAAAGCAATCTTGAAAAAGAAAACCAAAGCAGGAGGTATCACAATCCCAGACTTCAAGCTATACTACAAAGCTGTAATCATCAAGAAAGTATGTTACTTGCACAAGAACAGACACTCAGATCAATGGAACACAATAGAGAACCCAGAAATGGACCTGCAAACATATGGCCAACAAATAATCTTTGACAAATCAGGAAAGAATATCCAATGGAATAAAGACAGTATCTTCAGCAAGTGGTGCTGGGAAAACTGGACAGCAACATGCAGAAGAATCAACCTGAACCACTTTCTTACACCACACACAAGAATAAACTCAAAATGGATGAAAGACCTCAATGTAAGGCAGGAAGCCATCAAAATCCTCAGGGAGAAAGCAGGCAAAAACTTCTTTGCTCTTCACCACAGAAACTTCTTAGTTGACATGTCTCCAGAGGCAAGGGAAGCAAAAGCAAAAATCAACTACTGGGACCTCATCAAAATAAAAAGCTTCTGCACAACGAAGGAAACAATCAGCAAAACTAAAAGGCAACCGACAGAATGTGAGAAGATATTTGCAAATGACGTATCAGATAAAAGGTTAGTATCCAAAATCTATAAAGAACTTATCAAACTCAACACCCCCCAAAAAATAATCCAGTGAAGAAATGGGCAAAAGACGTGAGTAGACACTTCTCCAAAGAAGACATCCAGATGGCCAACCGACACATGAAAAAATGCTCAGCTTCACTCATCATCAGGGAAATACAAATCAAAACCACAATGAGATAAAGCCTTACACCTGTCAGAATGGCTAACATTAACAATTCAGGCAACAACAGATGTTGGCAAGGATGTGGAGAAAGAGGATCTCTTTTACATTGTTGGTGGGAATGCAAGCTGGTGCAGCCACTCTGGAAAACAGTATGGAGGTTCCTCAAAACTAAAAGTAGAACTACCCTACACCCAGCAATTGCACCACTAGGCATTTATCCAAGGGATATAGGTGTGCTCTTTCAAAGGGACACATTCACCCCCATGTTTATTAGCAGCACTATCAACAATAAATAGCCAAAGTGTGGAAAGAGCCCAAATGTCCATCAATGGATGAATGGATAAAGATGTAGTATATATATATACAACAGAGTATTATGTGACAATCAAAAAGAATGAATTCTTGCCATTTGCAACTATGTGGATAGAACTGGAGGGTATTATGCTGAGTGAAATTAGTCAGTCAGAGAGAGACAAAAGTCATATGACTTCACTCATATGAGGACTTTAGAAGACAAAAAAGATGAACATAAGGGAAGGGAAAAAAATAATATAAAAACAGGGAGGGGGACAAAACAGAAGAGACTCATAAATATTGAGAAAAAACGGAGGGTTATTGGAGGGGTTGTGGGGGGGGTGGTCTAAATGGGTGAGTGGCACTAAGAAATCTACTCCTGAAATCATTGTTGCATATATGCTAATTTTGATGTAAATTTAAAAAAAATTAAATTAGATAGATAAATAAATAAATAAATAAATAATATCTGTTCTTGTAATACATGAACATGCAATGTCTTTCCATTTCTTTGTGCTGTTTTCAATTTCTTTCACCAGTGTTTTATAGTTTTCAGAATACAGGTCTTTCACCCCTTTAGTTAAGTTTATTCCTAGGAACTTTTTTTTTTTTTTGGTGCAATTGTAAATGAGATTGATTCCACGATTAACCTTTCGGTTGTTTCATAATTGGTGTGTAGAAATGCAGCAGATTTCTGTACTTTGTATTTGTATCCTAGAACTTTACTGAATTATCAATTCTAACGTTTTTTTGGTGGCGTCTTTCAGGTTGTTTTCACGGAGGACCATATCATCTGCGAACAGTGAAAGTTTGACTTCTTCCTTGCCAATTTGGATGCTTTTTATTTCTTTTTTGTTGTGGGATTGCAATGGCTAAGACTTCCTGTACTATGTTAAATAATAGTGGTGAGAGAGAATATCCCTGTCCTATTCCTGACCATAGAGGAAAAAGCTCTCAGTTTTTCCCCACTGAGGATGATATTAGCTGTGGGTTTTTCATATATGACCTTTAATGATGTTGAGGTATGTTCTCTGTACACCTACTTTGTTGATGGTTTTTATCATGAATGGATGCTATACTTTGACAAATTATTTCTATGCATCTATTGAAATGATTATATGATACTTATCCTTCCTTTTACTTATTATTTTTAATGTTTATTTATTTTTGAAGGCGAGAGAGACAGAGTGTGATTGGGAGGGGGGAAAAGAGTGAGGAAGACACAGAATATGAAGCAGGCTCCAGGCTCTGAGCTGTCAGCACAGAGCCTGATGTGGGGCTTGAACCCACAAACTGCAAGATCACGACCTGAGCCAAAGTCGTATGCTCAACCGAGTCACCCAGGCACCCATTATCCTTCCTTTTATTAATGTTGTGTATCATGTTGATTGATTTACGAATATTGAGCAACATTTGAAACCCAGGAATAAATGCCATTTGATCATGCTGAATGAGTTTTTTAACCTATTGTTTGATTTTTTTTTTTGTTAGTATTTTATTGAGAATTTTTGCATCCAAGTTCACCAGGGATGTAGGCCTGTGGTTCTCTGTTTTAGAGGAATCTTTATCTGGTTTTGGTATAAAGGCAATGCTGGCCTCATAAAATGAATGTGGGTTTTCCTTCCTTTTCTATTTTTTGGAATGGCTTGAGAAGAATAGGTATTAATTCTTCTTTATTTTTTTTTTCTTTTTTTTTTTATATATGAAATTTATTGTCAAATTGGTTTCCATACAACACCCAGTGCTCATCCCAAAAGGTGCCCTCCTCAATACCCATCACCCACCCTCTCCTCCCTCCCACCCCCCATCAACCCTCAGTTTGCTCTCAGTTCTCAACAGTCTCTTATGCTTTGGCTCTCTCCCACTCTAACCTCTTTTTTTTTTTTTTTCCTTCCCCTCCCCCATGGGTTCCTGTCAAGTTTCTCAGGATCCACATAAGAGTGAAACCATATGGTATCTGTCTTTCTCTGTATGGCTTATTTCACTTAGCATCACACTCTCCAGTTCCATCCACGTTGCTACAAAAGGCCATATTTCATTTTTTCTCATTGCCACGTAGTATTCCATAGTGTATATAAACCACAATTTCTTTATCCATTCATCAGTTGATGGACATTTAGGCTCTTTCCATAATTTGGCTATTGTTGAGAGTGCTGCGAAGAAATGGGCAGAAAACATGAATAGACACTTCTCTAAAGAAGACATCCGGATGGCCAACAGGCACATGAAAAGATGTTCAGCGTCGCTCCTTATCAGGGAAATACAAATCAAAACCACACTCAGATATCACCTCACGCCAGTCAGAGTGGCCAAAATGAACAAATCAGGAGACTATAGATGCTGGAGAGGATGTGGAGAAACGGGAACCCTCTTGCACTGTTGGTGGGAATGCAAATTGGTGCAGCCGCTCTGGAAAGCAGTGTGGAGGTTCCTCAGAAAATTAAAAATAGACCTACCCTATGACCCAGCAATAGCACTGCTAGGAATTTATCCAAGGGACACAGGAGTACTGATGCATAGGGGCACTTGTACCCCAATGTTCATAGCAGCACTCTCAACAATAGCCAAATTATGGAAAGAGCCTAAATGTCCATCAACTGATGAATGGATAAAGAAATTGTGGTTTATATACACTATGGAATACTACGTGGCAATGAGAAAAAATGAAATATGGCCTTTTGTAGCAACGTGGATGGAACTGGAGAGTGTGATGCTAAGTGAAATAAGCCATACAGAGAAAGACAGATACCATATGGTTTCACTTTTATGTGGATCCTGAGAAACTTAACAGGAACCCATGGG
>NW_024420361.1:2781413-2809679 GCF_014898765.1 Herpailurus yagouaroundi
ATATATATATATAGTTCAAAGTGAAATAATGAATGAAGCAAGTATTGGTTGGAGATGAGGATTTTATTCCAACATATAAATACTTCCAAATTATTCAGATATTGATTAATAAACCACCAACCCTCAAAAAAAAGTTTCTTTGTTTTTTTTAACTACTCACGGGTTAAGAATACAAGCTCTGAAGTCAGGACTCCTGAGCTTAAATCTTATGGAATCTTGATTCGTGAAAATGTCAAATCACCTACTAAGTCCTGTGGCACATTTCTTTATCTATAACATCAGAATAATAAGAGTACTTATCACCATAAATGTTGGCCGTAAGATTTCTGTTCCGGAATCCTGATTCCAGCTTGTACTCTTAAGCTGTGAGTTGTTAAAAAAAAAAAGAGTAAATGAAATAATGTATGTACAGCATATTGTCAGACATACAGAATTTTCAGTAAATAGTGTCTATTACTTCTTTTCTCTTAAATGTAATGTCAAATAAGTTTAGCATTATTGAGATCCTGTTTGCCCAACCTTTTAATAATAATTTTAGGCCAAAATTAGACATTTCCCTTTTACCATTTTCCAAACTAAGGTGTACAAATGTTAACCCAAAGGGACCTGGACTCTTTTTTTTTTTAATTTTTTTTAACGTTTATTTATTTTTGAGACATAGAGAGACAGAGCATGAACGGGGGAGGGGCAGAGAGAGAGGGAGATACAGAATCAGAAGCAGGCTCCAGGCTCTGAGCCATCAGCCCAGAGCCCAACGCGGTACTCGAACTCCGGACGGCGAGATCGTGACCTGAGCTGAAGTCGGACGCTTAACCGACTGAGCCACCCAGGTGCCCCCTGGACTCTTTTTATCAAGGACAAAGAGTTAATAAGTGACCAAGCTTTACCTCTTTTTTTTTTTTAGTCTAGCAAATTTAATTCACATATCTTTATAGCCAGTTTAAATCACATGTCTTTATATGCATATTTCAATTTAACAAACATGTACTGAGAATCTATTAAAGGCAATACACAGTGTTAGATAGAGTCAGGGAGGGGTAATTGGAGGGACTCAGAATACAATGAGCCTATAAACTGTGGTGGGAGGAAAGCAAATATTACTCAGGATAGATGTAAAGAAGCACTATCACAGAAGACAAAACTGGATGGTATGGAGCATATATTTTAATAACATCAAGTAACAATTACATATTCTCATGTATTTTGCAAACTCAATACAATAGGAATGAGAAATTGACATGTGTTTAGTCAAAAATGTATTTTAAATCAAGAAAGGTGCATTGTAAATAAGATTGATTCCGTAATTTCTCTTTCTGCTGATTCATTATTGGTGTATATAAATGGTTTAGTATCCAAAATCTATAAAGAACTATCAAACTCAACACCCAAAAAGCGAATAATCCAATTTTAAAAAATAGGCAGAAACCATGAATAGAAATTTTTCCAAAGACATACAGAGGGCCAACAGACACATGGAATGATGCTCAACATCACTCATTATCAAAAAAATACATCAAAATTACATAAGGGACACCTGGGTGACTCACTCGGTTAAACACCTGACTTCAGCTCAAGTCATGATCTCACGGTTTGAGAGTTTGAGCCCCACAGGGGATTCTGTGCTGATGGCTCAGAGCCTGGAGCCTACTTGAGATTCTGTGTCTCCCTCTATCTCTGACCCTCCCCTGTTTGCACTCTGTCTCTCTCTCAAAAATAAATATTAAAAAATACCTTAAAAAAAAACCATGAGACATCACCTCACACCTGTCACAATGGCTAAACTCAACAATGCAAGAAGCAACAGATGTTGGCGAGGCTGTGGAGAAAAGGGAACCCTCTTGCACTGTTAGTGGGAATGCAAACTGGTGTCGCCACTCTGGAAAACAGTATGGAGGTTTTTTAAAAAATTAAAAATAGAACTACCCTACCATCCAGCAATCACACTACTGGGTATTTACCCAAAGAATACAAAAATAATAATTCAAAGGGATACATGCATCCCAATGTCTATAGCAGCAGTATCTACAATAGCCAAATTATATAAACAGCCGAAAATTATAGAAACTCCATCAACTGATGAGTGGTTAAGTGGATAAGTGGATATATATATATATATATATATATATATGGAATATTACTCAGCCATAGAAAAGAATGAAGCCTTGTCATTTGCAGTAACATAGATGGAGCTACAGAGTATTATGCTAAGTGAAATATGTCAGTCAGAAAAAGGCAAATACCATATGATTTCATTCATATGTGGAATTTAAGAAACAAAAGAAATGAGTAAAGGGGGGGAAAAGAGGGAGGCAAACCAAGAAACAGACTTTTAATTAACTATAGAGAACAAACTGATTGTTACCAGAGGGGAGGTGGTGGGGGTATGGGTTAAATAGGTGGTATGGATTAAGGAGTTCCCTTGTGATGAGCGCTGTGTGTTGTATGGAAGTGTTAAATCACTATTTTGTACACCTGAATATAATATTACACTGTATGTTAACGAACTGGAATTTAAATAACAACTTAAAAAAGAAAGCAGGAAAGAAAGTCAGCTTTGCTCACCAATGCGTTTCTGATTTACAGGTTTAACCAAACACTGCAAACATTGTTGCAATACATGGCTTTTTCACAGGTAAGCATTTGGTCATGAATATTTCAGTGCCTTGGCTCATAGACAAAAGAGGAAGAGATGATATTCATTATTGGATGGAAACTTTGTTTAGTCCTAACATTTCTGGATGTCAACCAGGCATTCCATCAGCCTTCATAAACATACGGACTATTACTTCTCTATCACAGTAGTTACCATTGACTTATTGTATTTTTATGTAGTGAAGACCCACATCTTTTTCACAGCCTGTCAGAATAGCAACAAATTATAGCAATCATAACACTAAAAATTACAAAATAAAGCAAATATTTATCTAATTTGGAGTTTGTCAGTTTGAGACCAAGTGAATCAGCTCTATGCTACGTAAAATAAACTCTTGCCATGTTTCAACTAAGGAACAGCTATCAGTCCAGCAACTTAATTTCCAGACCAGCAGGCACAATTTGGATATTAACCAAAAAATGTGTACTAAATATTCCAGCAGAAGAGATCAAGACATATTATCATTCTTCATACTTGGCAATGATTCTGCTGATTGGGCTACTTTTTATGATACAAATGTGGTTACAAAAATGGATCTGAAGTTAGTATTGTCTCTCACACAGGTTAGGTGATGCATATTTTCTTTGCATCATTGTTATAGTGTCCTCAGAGTCTTTCACATTTAACATCCTGTTTCTCAGTTTGTGATCTTCCTGGCATCTTATTTCAGAGAGGAGGCCCAATGTAGATGCTAAATGATTTACATGTACCACCTGCTCCTGATTTTCTTCAAATGTAAAAAGAGGTCAATTGAGAAGTATTTAGACTATCTGAAAACTGGCAGGTAGCAACTACCCAGTAAGCAGAAAAATGAATCAAACACATTCTCTAAAATATCCAGGCAAAAGTCAAATAAGATTATGTTCAAACATATATGTCTTAAAGATGTATTGAGTTTATAACAGCTAAATGTGACATTATTTTATAACTTTTTTAGGTCAAGGAAAATAGGCTGCTTTATGATGATAAGTTTGTCATCATTCACTTGTTTAATAAATTATTTTTTTCTCATTTTTAAACCTCTCAAGTCATGTTGTGTATGGAAAGACCCCCTTTCAGATGGGTCAACTAATATAGTACCCTTATGCCACAGCTTCATGATTTTAAGTTAGGTTTCCCAAACAATAATATAGTATTAGCTGACCATTACTGCATGCTTATTATGCCAGACACAATACTAAGTTATATACATGCATAATGTCATTTAACTCTTACAAGGTCAACACTATTATTATCTGCATTTTACAAATGAGGAAAGTCAGGTACAGAATAGAAAGGGTAATATGCTTAGAGTCATAGAGCTAATTATATAACACCCTTGTATGCCTCACATTTAAATTATTCACCCAGTTATCTATATAGAAGTTTTCATCTTTTTCCCATTGTAAGAGCACTAAACATGGTGTCAGAAAAAGTTACATTTCTATTTTGACTCTACTGCTATTAACTGTGTATTCTTGAGCAATCATTTAACTTTTGAGGCCCCAGTGTCCTCATCAGGAAAATGTTAAGATAAACACTCCACTCTGCCTATCTTAAAGAATTTAATGTGGTAATAGTCACCATATTTTAAAAATCTCTAAAGTACTATGAACACTTAAGTGAGTAATCATCACCAACAAAATAAACAGTTTTAAGTGTTTATAAAATGATGGGAAGACGAGACTCTCAAGATATTCTTTCTGGTGGGGCGCCTGGGTGGCGCAGTCGGTTAAGCGTCTGACTTCAGCCAGGTCACGATCTCGTGGTCCGTGAGTTCGAGCCCCGCGTCAGGCTCTGGGCGGATGGCTCGGAGCCTGGAGCCTGTTTCCGATTCTGTGTCTCCCTCTCTCTCTGCCCCTCCCCCGTTCATGCTCTGTCTCTCTCTGTCCCAAAAATAGATAAACGTTGAAAAAAAAAATATTCTTTCTGGAGCTGTCCTCAAAAGGATTCATCTTTATGATGAATACCAATATCTTTCTTTTAGACTGTATGTCATCATTCCTTCCATCCTGCACTTATTATACTGATACCCACAGAATTGTGTCCCACTTTCTTATGGTAAACTCCCTTGTCTCTCTACACATTCAAAGATTGTTACCACATAATTATTTCTTTTCTCTGAAACATTCTCAGCCCCTCTCTTTCATGGAATACTCTTTTGCAAGTATTAACTTGCAAGACAAGTTAAATTATCTCAAAACTGCTTACATACTCGGACACTCTCCCAATAGGTTGGATGAGTTCTTTCAAGGACATGTCATATTAAACTTTGAATCCTCATTTCTAGGCAAATAACAGATACTAACTAAATACTTAATGAATGAGTTGAATGAACAAGACATTACACAAATAAATTTACTACTTCCACCTCAAAAAAAGTAAATATAAAAACATTGCTTTTCAAATAGAAGTATGGATAACTTTTAATTATGCATTGCTTGGGATATCACAATTAAATATATACATTTTGGCAGTCCTTTCCATCTCTTTGTGTATTCTAAGTAAATTCATAATTGATAGGAAAACTATAAACATGTTCAATGTAATCATATAATTGGATTTATTTGTTTTATATTTAGTTGAGGATCATTGACAGGACAAATTAAAAATGCTAAAAATAACATTAAAAAGGTACAAAATTAGGTAAACAGAAAATGGGACACATTCGGAGAAAACTTAGGAGAAGTGTACAGTCATAAAGCCAAAAAGCACACAAGGTTTTCAAGAAGAAAGAGGCATGACTACAGAAGATCCATAGAGAAAAATAAACATTTAATTTAAAAGGAAAAAAGGATTTTAATAAAGTTTAGGTCTATATGAAATACAGTTTTAGCTATTGGATCAACCATAGAAAGGAAGGGGCGTACTTCTGAGTATGGAAAGAAGGGTAAGTGTAATCTAATGCATGATTTAGCTCAGGTCGAATATGATCTGACCAATAGGGTGAGACTGCAAACTATTGAGCAGTACAGTCTTCAATTCATATAGGTGTTTAATTTTTGTTTCATTGTTATGGAAGAATGTTAATGAAAGAGAAGATACATTGTCCTTTCAAACAATTTTTTAATTCCTTACCAATTTATTTGTCATCTTTCTATACCCAATACAGGCAATAACATTCAGAAATAATTTTTTTGGTTTTCTATCCTGCGAACAGAAACACTGCATACAACCCACAATTTTTCCTAACTAGACAAATACAAATGGTCAATTAACTCCTTTCCTCCCTTCCCATACTCCATACACTTTAACCTTACTGTGGTGAACCTTAATCTTAGGGTACTTTCCTTTCCACCATCTTTTATTTCTCCTTGCCTTGCAATAACTTCCCAACTCCTTAATAAGACACTATAAACAAGTGACTTAGCCTTCAAATTAATAAATTAAAATTAAAAATAATAAGGCTGTAGGGAATCTACTAACAGATGAATCAATATACTAGAGTACTTTTAACAGTCTCAGTTGTCAGTCACTTTTCTGGGTAGCAGAACAAGTGTAGTAATTCTTAGGAGTCCACAAAAATTGGCAGTGGCTTTTTGAAGTAATCAAATTGATACAGATGTCATCATGGAAGTTCTTGCTTTTGCATACATTTGACATAACAGAGATATCATTTGCTTTATCTAGAATCCTTGGCCCTGCCATTCTGGAATCAAAAACCTTAAAATTGCACACAATTAGCAACATCAAAGAGCTTGCGAGAGTCAAAATGTAATTGGTGCTCAATAATTATTCATTAAATAATTTTGTTGAAAGAACTTGATACTCATAGTAAATTGATAGAAATACTCATACTATTCAAGTATTTTATTTTTATTGTAAAGAAATTATAATAGCTGTATATAATTAATATCTTGCTATACTAATTCAAAAGTTCCCATGTCAAGACAGATTCTGTGTTGAAGTTTTACTCATCTTCATAAGTAATGCAGACAAGAGGGAAGAGCATACACAAAGTCATGGATGTGTGAAAGAACATAGAGTATCTGAAGAATAGAGACAAGTTCAATGAGATTATATAGTACATGATATTTGAGAAAGAACTTGTGGGAGATGATGATAGAAAGTTATGCTGAGGCAGGATCAGAAAGACTTTCCATTTTAAGAAATTTGAACTTCATTTTGCTGTCAGTGAAAAGGCATAGTAGAGTTTTAAGCAAGGGATAATAACAAATCTGTATTTTTGAAAGATCAGAACATTGTTAGAGGAGGATTTGTCTGTTGACTATAAGTAGGAAGGAATAATTTTAAAGTAATGTTCTTTTCAGATTTTAAAGAACACAATTATAAAAAATATGTGTTTTCTCTTCAGCTAATTTTTGTTTATTTTTTTGAAAACTACACTCTAGGGGCGCCTGGGTGGCTTGGTCGGTTAGGCATCCGACTTCGGCTCAGGTCGTGATCTCACGGTCCGTGAGTTCGAGCCCCACGTTGGGCTCTGTGCTGACCACTCAGAGCCTGGAGCCCGTTTCAGATTCTGTGTCTCCCTCTCTCTCTGCCCCTCTCCTGTTCATGCTCTGTCTCTCTCTGTCTCAAAAATAAAATAAACGTTAAAAAAAAATTAAAAAAAAAGAAAACTACACTCTATCAGTAGAAGCTATATGAAAATTTCAGTTAATATTCATTGTAAATTATGAATATAAAATTAAATGCAAAATAAATTTGAATAATGCAAGTTATTAAAGGATTGATCATTGCTGGTCAAATGAACAAAACCAATATATAAGGAAATAAATGGTTTTAGTTGGAATTTCTCAAAAAACATAAAAAAGAATAAAAGACTTATTTTGCATACCTTCTTTAAACAATGCTATCTCTTTAGAAATGAACAATATAAGCAATGTCATGTGAAGATAAACCTTTTTTTTTTCTACCTGTAAAAGAACACCTGAGGATGACTTTGTGGGAAACTGTGATCATTAACTCCAATACATGTCACCTTCAGAAAAAAAAATGGTCTTATCATGAACATCCTGAAGGTTTCTTCACCACTCTTTATGAAGTTGTTATCTCAATAAATTCTAACATGAGTTGAACTGGACTACAATTGGGACAAAAAATATTTAAACCTAAAAGCCATTTCTCTCTCTTCCTTTCAGTCTAAATTGTTTTCAAGGATTACTCTTAATTCCTCCCTTAATCTTCAATATATTTATTTCATATTCTCTAAGCCAGTGAAAAGGTCTTCAATCACTAAATGCATGTCTTGAATGGACTAATATACTTAGATCATATCCCCTTTTAAATTGTATCTGTCTTGCCTAAAGGGAACTATTCATTTTTAGTTTGCTTCATATGCAAGCTTCTCTCCATGCCTTCAGTCATTTTAGTTACCTTTCTCAAAGCACACAACAAATACTCTGGTCCTAAAAGAAAAACTAATATGTAGATATCAAACATCAAGCTGGGACAAAAGTTTTTTTTTTGAAAGGGAATGGGCATAAAAGTTATGAAAATTAAAAGGTCCACTCTATAAATCATACTTTCTTCACTACAATATACACCAGAATATGTTTGACTTCAAACTTCTATTTTACTTTGACAGTGTGATGGAATACATTACATTTCTCACAGTTTAAGGACAATGTTCTTTACCATTTAATAATCATTTATCTAATTGCCTTAATTAAGCTTTTATTTCAATGCACAATTCCACAATCAGGTGTAATATATTATGAGTGTTTCCAGGGAAACTATATTAGGTCTTTTTTTAATATTACCTTTCTTCATTTTTTAAAGTTTTTATTTTGTTCTACTTAACATATAGGTGAATATTGGTTTCAAGAGTAGAATTTAGTGATTCATCACTTACATATAATACCCAGTGCTCTTCACAACAAATATCCTCCTTAATACTCAACACTTATTTAAGCCCATCCCCCAACCCACCTCACGTCCAGCACCCCTCAAGTTGTTCTCTCTGGTTAAGAATCTCTTAAGGGTTGCCTCTCTCTCTTCTTTTGCAGTCCTCAATGTTCATCTCTTTTGTCTCTTAAATTCCACATTTAAGTGAAATCATACGGTATTTGTATTTCTCTGCTTGCCTTATGTCACTTGGCAAAATACACTCTAGCTCCACTAACGTCGCTGCAAATGATAAGATTCCATTCTTTTTGATGGCTGAGTAACATTCCGTTGTATATGTATACCACATCTCCTTTGTCCATTCATCAGTCTATGGACATTTGGTCTCTTTCCATAATTCAACTATTGTTATTAATTGTTAGTACACATAGAAGGTATGTGCCACTTAGAATCAGTATTTATGTATCCTTTGTATAAACATCTGGTAGTGCAAATTCTGGGTCATAGGGTAGTTCTATTTTTAATTTTTGAGGAACCTCCATACTATTTTTCCAGAGTGGTTGCACTAGTTTGCATTCCCACCAATAGTGCAAAGATTCCCCTTTCTCCATATCCTAGCCAGCATCTTTTATTTCCTGTGTTGTCAGTTTTAGCCATTCTGACAGGTGTAATGTGGTATCTCATCATAGTTTTGATTTGTATTTCCCTGATGATGAGTGATGTTGAGCACCTTTCCTGTGTCTGTTAGTCATCCAGATATTTCTTTTGAAAAAGGTCTATTCATGTGTTCTGCCCATATTTTTAATGAATTATTTGTTTTTTGGGTGTTGAGTTTCATAAGTTCTTTATAGATTTTGGATACTAACCCTTTATCATATATATCATTTGCAAATATCTTCTCCAATTTGGTAGGCTGCCTTTTATTTTTATTGATTGTTTCCTTCACTGTGCATGTTTTTTTTTTATCTTGATGAAGGTCCAATAGTTAATTTTTGTTCTTATTTCCCAATTAGGTCTTTTATCCATTGTGACCAAGGTATCTAAGCCCAAGGGGCTATGGTATGCCCTTTTCATAAAGCCCTTCCTACAAATGATTTCAAACACAACTATTGAATTTGGTTCTTTTTCCAAGAAACCTCTATTTCAGTTTTCAAGTGCAATCCTTGATTAAAAAGCCAACTGTGTAAAACAACAAAATCACAAAACATAACTCTAACTTTCAGCTTTCGAATATTTATCTATTTATACCTTAGGCTGACCCTAGAATAAATTGTGAAATAGGAATAGGTCATTTTGGTCACCTTTCCACTTTATTATTGCTTCTTGTCTCCACCCGTTCTTTTGCTTTGCCTCAAAATGTCAAGGTCCACAATGCTGCACAGAAACGAACCAAAGGATGTTTCCTTCACCCTGGTCCTCAGTCTCCATTCTCATCAACTATAAATCTATACTTAATGTAGAAATGGATACACATTTATACTAAGGTCACATAATTAAACAAAGTATAACTTTCTTTACAGATTAACTGTTGAACAGGAGACAGTATTTGGTGCAAATACTTGAATTCAGGTTTCAGGGATAGGTTGTTAAAGAATGCATTTCTTTAAATTCTTAAATTTTTTTTTCAGGTGGAAAATACTTTGGACATTTTTCTTCATTTCCTTCAAGTTTTTATTTAAGTTCTAGTTGGTTAATATACAGTATGATATCGGTTCCAGTCAAATTTAGTGATTACTCACTGACATGTAACAGTGCTCACCATGAGTTCTCTCCTTAACCAATTACCCATTTAGCCCATCTCCTTCCCACCTCCCCTCCAGTACCCCTCAGTTTGTTCTCTATAGTTAAGAGTCTCTTATGGTGGTCTCTTCTCATTTTACACCCTTTCCTTATGTTCTATTTTGTTTCTTGAATTCCACATGAGTGAAATCAGATGGTATTTCGTTTTCTCTGATTGACTCGTTTCCCTTAACAAAATACACTCTAGCTCCATCCACATCACAGCAAATGGCAAGATTTCATTATTTTTATGGCTGAGTAATATTCAATTGTGTATATATACCACATTTTCGTATGAATTCATCAGTCAATGGACACTTAGACTCCCTTTATATTTTTGCTACTGTTGACAATGCTGCTATAAACAGCAGTGTGCATGTGTCCCTTTGAATCAATATTTTTATATCCTGTGAGTAAATACCTAGTATTTCAATTGCTGCATGGAAGAATACTTCTGTTTTTAACTTTTTGAGGAGCCTTCATACTGTTTTCCAGAGTGGCTTCACCAGTTTGCATTCCCACCAACAGTGCAAAATGTTCCTCTTTCTCCATATCCTTAAAACACCTATTTCCTGTGTTGTTGACTTTAGCTACTCTGACAGGTGTGAAGTGATATCTTATTGTAATTTTGACTTGTATTTCCCTGGTGATGAGTTATGTTGAGCATCTTTTCATGTGTCTGTTAGCCATCTATATATCTTCTTTGGAAAAATTTCCATTCATGCCTCTGCCCATTTCTTCACTGGATTATTTGCTTTTTGGATGTTAAGTTTTATAAGCTCTTAATAGATTTTGGAAACGACCCTTAATCAGATGTCTCATTTGGGAATATCTTCTACCATTCCATAGTTTGCTTTTTACTTTTTTTGATTGTTTTCTTCACTCTTGATGAAGGTCCAGTAGTTCATTTTTGTTTTTGTCCCCCTCGCCTCCAGAGACATGTGTACTAAGAATTTTCTAAGATGTCAAAGAGGTTGCTGCCTGTGTTGTCCTGTAGGATTTTGATGGTTTCCTGTCTCACATTTATGTCTTTCATCCATTTTGAATTTATTTTTGTATAGGGTGTAAGTGGTTCAGTTTCATTCTACATTTTGCTGTCCAAGTTTCCAACACCATTTGTTGAAGAAACTGTCTTTTTTGTTAGATATTCTTTGCTTTGTCAAACATTAGTAGAGCATATAGCTGTGGGTCCATTTCTGGGTTTTCTATTCTGTTCCATTGATCTATGTGTTTATTTTTGTGCCAGTACCTTACTGTCTTGATCACTACAGCTTTGTAATATAGCTTGATGTCAGGAATTCTGATGCCTCTAACTTTGCTTTTCTTTTTAAAGATTTCTTTGTCTATTCAAGGTATATTTTGGATCCACACAAAATTTAGGGTTGTTTGTTCTAGCTCTGAGAAAAATGCTAGTGGTATTTTGATATGGATTGCACAAAACGTATAGATTACTTTGGGTAGTATATACATTTTTTTCCTAAAAATTTTTTAACATTTATTTATTATTGAGAGACAGAGACAGAGCATGAGCAGGGGAGGGGCCGAGAGATGGGGAGACACAGAATCCGAAGCAGGCTCCAGGCGCTGAGCTGTCAGCACAGAGCCTGACACGGGGCTCAATCTCACAAACCACGAGATCATGACCTGAGCCAAAGTTGGAAGCTTTAACCAACAGAGCCACCCAGGTGCCCCGGTAGTATATACATTTTAACAATTATTTGTTTTTCCAATCCATGAGCATAGAAAGTTTTTCCATTTCTATGTATTTTCTTCAATTTCTTTCATCAGTGTTCTATAGTTTGCAGACTTCAGATATTCTACCTTTTTGATTAGGTTTATCCTAGTTTTCTTGTGGCTTTTGTTGCATGTAAATGGGATTGGTTCTTTGATTTCTATTCTGCTGCTTCATTATTGGTGCATAGAAATGCAACAGATTTCTGCTGGTTGACTTTGTATCCTGTGATATTGCTGAATTTGTGTTTCAGCTCTAGAAATGTTTTCAAGGAGTCGTTTGAGTTTATATAGAGAGCAACATGCCATCTGCAAATAGTGAAAGTTGGACTTCTTCCTTGCTGATTTGGAAGCCTTTTATTTCTTTTTCTTGTCTGATTGCTGAGGATAGTACTTCCAGTACTATGTTAAATAACAGTGGTGAGACTGGACATCCCTGTCTTGTTCCTGATGGTAGAGAAAAAGCTCTTAATTTTTCTTCAGTGAGGATTATATTAGCTGTGGGTCTTTCATATATGGCCTTTATTATGTTAAGGTATGTCCCCTCTATCTATACTTTGCTGAGAACTTTTATCAAGAATGGATACTATAGTTGGTCACCTGCTTTTTCTGCATCTTTTGAGATGATCTTATGGTTCTTATCCTTTCTTTTCTTAATGTGGTGTATCACATTGATTGATCTGTGAATATTAAACCACTCTTCCAGTCCAGGAATAAATCCCACGTGATCGTGGTGAATAATTCATTTAATGTACTGTTAGATTTGATTTGCTAGTATCTTATTGAAAACTTTGCATCCATGTTCATCAGGGATATTGGCCTGCGTTTCTCCTTTTTAGTGGGTTCTTTATCTGGTTTTGGAATCAAGGTAATATTGGCCTTGTAGAATGAGTTTCTAAGTTTTCTTCCCATCTCTATTGTTTGGAACAGTTTTATAGAATGTTTGGTAGAATTCCCCTGGAAATCCATCCATCCCTGGACTTCTGTTTGGAGATTTTTCATTACTGATTAAATTTCTTTGGTGGTTACTGGTTTGTTCAGGATTTCTATTTCATCCTGTTTCAGTTTTGATGGTTGATATGTTTCTAGGAATTTATCCATTTCTTTCAGCTTGCCCAATTTTTTGGCATATAATTTTTCATAATATACTCATAATTGTTGGTACTTCCAGGGTGTTCACTGGTAACTGTCTTCTTTCATTCATGATTTATTTTTGTCTTTTCTCTTTTCTTTTTGAGAAGTCTGGATAGAGGTTTATCAATTTCATTAATTCTTTCAAAGAACCAGCTCCTAGTTTCATTGATTTGTCCTACTGTTGTTTTTTATTCTATATCATTTATTTATGCTCTAATATTTATTATTTCCATTCTTGTGCTGGCTTTTAGCTTTATTTTCTGTTCCTTTTCTAGCTCCCTGAGGTGTCAGGGTGGGTTGTGCATTTGAGACTTTAGTTGCTTTTTGATGTAGGCCTCTATTTCTATATACTTTCTTCTTCTGACAACTTTTGCTGCATCCCAAAGGTTTTTGACTAATGTGCTTTCATTTCCATTTCCTTCCATGTATTTTTTAATTTCTTCTTTAATTTGCTGGTTAATCCATTCATTCTTTACTCGGATGTTCTTTAGTCTCTGAATTTGTGGTCTTCACAAATTTTTCTTCTGGTAGACTTCAAGTTTCATGGTGTTGTGGTCAGAAAATATACATGGTATGATCTCAGTCTTTTTGTAATTGTTGAGGCCTGATTTGTGACCCAGTAGATGATCTATTCTGGAGAATGTTCCACGTGCACTAAAAAAGAATGTATATTCTCCATCTTTAGGATGAAATGTTCTGAATGTAATTGTGAAGTCCATCTGACCCAGGGTGTCATTCAAAGCCATTGCTCCCTTGTTGAATTTCTGCTTAGATGACCTGTTCATTGCTGTAAGGGAGGTGCTTAAGTCCCATACAATTATTGTCTTATTATCATGAGTTTCTTTATGTTTGTTATTGATTGATTTATATATTTGGGTGTTTCAAGTTTGGGGCATAAATATTTACAATTGTTAGTTATTTTTATTGCATAGACCTCTTTATTATGATATAGTGCCTTATTTATCTCTTGTTACGGCCATATAATCTAGTTCATTGTATATAAGTACGGCTACTCAGACTTTCTTTTGATGTCCATCTTCACGAGAAATGGATCTCCATTCTTTCACTTTCAATCTACAGGTAACTTAGGTCTAAAATGAGTCTTTGTAGGCAAAATAAACAGGGGTCTTGCTTTTTCATCCATTCTGATACCCAATGTCTGTTGATTAGAGCACTAGATGATTTACATTCAGAGTGATTATTGATAGATATGAATTTAATGCCATTGTGTTACTTGTAAAGTTGGTATTTCTGGAGATATTCTCTGTTCCTTCCTAGTCTTTATCACATTTGTTCTTTCTTTCTCACTCAAACTGCAACCTTTAATATTTCTTTCAGGGATGGTTTAGTGGTCATGAACTCCTTTAGATTTGTTTGTCTGGGAAACCCTTGGTATTTCCTTCTATTCTGAATAACATCTTTGCTGGAAAGTGTATTCTTGGCTGCACATTCTTCCCATTTGCCACTTTGAATATATCATGATACTCCCTTCGGATCTGCAAGTTTCAATAGTTAGCTGTGCTTCTAAACTTGTTTGTCTTCCCTTGTAGGTTAGGGATTTCTTTTCCCTGTTGCTTTCAAAATTATTTCCTTATCTTTGAATTTTGCAAATTTTACTATGATATGTTTTGGTGCTGGCCTGCATTTGTTGATTTTGATGGGAGTTATCTGTGCCTCCTGGATTTGGATGTCTAGATAATTCCCAAGATTTTCGAATTATGGAAGTTTTCAGCTATAATTTACTCAAATAAACCTTCTGCCAATTTTACCCTATCTTCTTCTTTTTGGACTCCTATGGTACAAATGTTATTATACTTTATGGAGTGACTGAGTTCCCTAAGTCTACATTTGTGATCCAATATTTTTTCCTCTTCTTTTCCATAATTTTCCATAATTTGTATTCTATATCACTTTAAACTACAAGAGGGAAATATATGAATAAAATACTGCATAATTATACCAACATGCAGAAGAATGAAACTAGACCACTTTCTTACAACATTCACAAAAATAAAGTAAAAATGGATAACGGACCTGAATCTGACACAGGAAACCATCAAAACCCTCAAGGAGAAAGCAGGAAAAAACCTCTCTGAACCAAGCCATAGCAATTTCTTACTTGACACATCTCCAAAGGCAAGGGAATTCTACTTTTTATTTTTAGCGATTATATACAAGGAGTATATCAAATTATTTACTAACCCATATTTATTTTATATAAAGATTTAAAAAGCTATTACCTGGCACTTTCAGCTGTACATTAAAATTACAGAGAGCACTCATGAAAGGAAAAGCATACACTAATAACATTTTTAAGCTCAATACAAAGGTACTGTCTATATTGATTCAGGCATGTGTACAAGTGTACAATGAAAATTTTTGCGAACTCTCAGGATGTTACCTATATTAAATATAAAGAAAATGAGTTGACAACATGATCCAAAGTTTACACATTGCAAAAGGGGAGCCAGAGGTCACACAAAAAATTTTCACCACCACCAACACCACAGTAACTAACCCCTACCCCCAACTTTGGGTTGATAACAGAGGCATGATATCTTATGACCTATAGATTTTTTTGTAGTTGGGCACTATGTATCAAGGCTATGTTTTGTTACTCATTTCTAGTCACAATATGAAGGTGATGCCTGTAGATTTTAACTCTTATTATCCTCTATCACTTTAATAGGAAATGATAAGAAATTTATTTTTGCTTTGTAGTAGTCCTTAAATTATTAATACTTAGTGTGTTTTCCTAACTACACACTTTAATATAATGAGTTATTTCAATACAGCCATCTACTGAATCCAATAAAATAAAGTAGTCACGAGGCAGCTTATCATCTTTCAAGCATATTATACAATGGAAAGTTTTACTGTGCTATTTAAATGTATGATTTGTCCCCTGGGAAAAGTAAGTCAGCATAAAGACCAGGCACTGAAGAAATGATACATGTAGTAGGTGAAGAGTTGTGTATTTCATTTTATGGAAATTCTGTGTGATGTGGAAAATGAAGTTGGATGTGAGCCCTAGAGATGCGAATGTGTCTTTCTACAATACACTAGATTTGCCTTGTGACTTTGTGATTTTTTTAATTTAATTTAATTTTTTTAATTACATCCAAATTAGTTAGCATATAGTATAACAATGATTTCAGGAGTAGATTCCTTAATGCCCCTTACCCATTTAGTCCATCCCCCCCTCCCACAACCCCTCTAGCAACCCTCAGTTTGTTCTCCATATTTATGAGTCTCTTCTGTTTTGTCCCCCTCCCTGTTTTTATATTTTTGTTTCCCTTCCCTTATGTTCATCTGTTTTGTCTCTTAAAGTCCTCGCATGAATGATACAGGTGTGCTGTGACTTTGTGATTTTTATAAGATCTCATTTGGGGATGGTTTGAGGATTGATTAGATGGAAAGCAGGGCAATGTGGGATATATCACTTAACACAATGACAGTGTGTAGTCATCAGTGATCCTCTAAACACAGATGGAAGTTAGAACTGTAAATGAAAAATAGCATTGCACTCAAACTAGTGGAGTTTGGCAACATTTGTATTTCTCATTAACTTGACCATATTAATTCAATCCATACATATCAGAGTTATTTACTCAAGAATTGTCACAACAGGAACAATTTATAACTGTTACCTTTCTTTACAGGAAAAGTAGGTTGCAGTCATTCAGAAGACTGTTTTTATACTCTTTGGAAAGAAAAATTATAGACACATCTAATTATACTAGCTTCCCACACTATAAAATACTATAAAAATGATTAAAAAAAGTAAAGGAAAACATCAAGGTTTTATTTTATTGAAGTTATGCAGTCACCAACAGTTAATTACATGGATTATTCCAGGAATTCCTATTCTGACATACCTGACATCTTATCTCTCGTACCTAAGTAGTTCTGATACAACCATAATGATTTACAGCCTAAATTCTCAACACCAAGCTTTTGCATGAGAGATGTAGTTCCGTGTATTTATAAAATTATGATATTAATGCTCAAGAGATCTCAGCTTTTATAATTAATGGTCAAGACTCAACTATAGACAGCAAACGAATGGTTACCAGAGGGGAGGTGTATGGAGGGATGGGTTAAATAAGTGATTAGAATTAAGGAGTGCACTTGTGATGATCATGAGGCATTGTATGGAAGTGTTGAATCACTGTATTTTATACCTGAAACTAATATTACACTGTATGTTAACTAACTAGGACTTAAATTAAAACTTAAAAAATAAAGTAAAATAAATATTGAAAAGGGGAAAAATAAATTAATGGTCAAGAGACTTGGCTTCATACTTTACTGTCTCTCACATTTGAAGCAACTCAGTTAACTTTTGAAAACTCATTTTATTCATCTGTTAGACAGAAATATTAACGCTAACTTTACAGGATTGCTGAAAAGATCAAATGAGAAAAAATTTTAAAATCATTCTTTTGAAAGTTAAAGTTTAGGTATATGCATACACATAGAGCTACATTAAAGATATAGAAGTGCTTTATAAAAGCATTATTTAAATTATCACCACCACCACCATCATCATCATCATCACCACAACCACCATCCTGTAAGGTTTGCTTAAATTCAAAGTTTTCCCATCTGTCTACATTGAAAATCAGCAAAGGAATCTGCTCTGTGAGACTCTCATGCAGGATGAAAATAATTTACAGAAGTTTAAAAAAAATTGGGTGGAGACATTTTTATATTAAAATATTTAGAACACATATAGAAAAAAAATTAACAAAGAAATTGAGATTTGGGAAACCCAGATTCAACTAATAGAATGAATGGGGTTCTTGCTATCAAACTGATGTAGTTAGGCTTTTTATTTAGTAAAGAAAGTAAAATTGCATATTAAGTCTAAACTGCACTCTATGTTAGAAAATATTAGTAATTCAACCTCTGGTTCCTACTAGGCCAATAGTCTTCCTGAACACACAAGAAATAACTAAGAAAATCTAATGACATAAAAGCAGGTACCATTTGTGTGATATGAAGCATGCTTTACAATAATGCTCATTGAAAAACCCAAGGAAAGTCATATAAACAGGCATGTTTTAAATCAAACATCAAAAGGTTGATTTTTTTTCTATATTGAGCTTTCCTTTTTACACTGATAAAAGAAAAGCCTAGGACCTTTCTGTGCTCCTTAAGACCACTTCTTAGCCTCCAAACTGAGAATATGAAATGTATTGTGAAAAAGAAGGGACACTGATTCAAAAGTGGTATCAGGATAATTGAAATTATGATCATATCATAAAGTTGGCATCACACTGCCAAGACTTGGCATGATTCTACTTATGGTTCTGCCAATTCTGAGTTGAGTGCTGTAGCCACTATTACTGCATTTTATCTTCACTGGTTTGTGGACTGGTCTCTTCACCAGGGACTTGAGCTGAAATTCCTGAAAATATTTTCCCACAATAGAGCTAGAATCAAAATAAAAAATATAATAAAAAATAAACAAAACTGAAGAATCTGCTACCTGTTAGGAAATGAACACTACAGAATTTCATCTAAAGCACTATATTACTTCTTTGTAAGCTGCCAGTTTAAATCTCTCTCAAGCCAAATTCCACATCTATTTGAAATGCTTCATAAGCTGAAGAAAAGCAAGCAGTCATCTTTTGGGAAATTCAAAGGCATACACAGGTAATCCATCCCTTCAGTGTGATCCAAGGATATTAGTACTTCTGCAGAGCTGCAGAGAAAGATGGGGATAATATTCCTTCTCCTTTTTCCCTTAATAGACCAAAAGATTTTATTGAAAAAATATCAGAAAATAAGATTACTATGTATTAATGTACTATGAATAATTATGATGTGAATTGAACAATAGGAACCAAGAGAGAGACATGAGATGTTCAGAACATCAAGCAGTTCAATATATGAAGGTAAAACACAAACTTCATCATTTTGTAATAACTAAGGAAAAGGCTGGATGAAATTTGGAAAAACTCTGACTCACAAAATGCATTTTATTTTAAGGTGTTATAATTTTCTCTCATATTGTTTGGTGCAGAATAAATGCTCAATATACTCAATAGATATATGTTAAATAAAAAGAGTGAATATATATAATAGAAATATTAATATATATAATCTTAATATATATTTAATAGAAATAGAGATAGATACTATATCTATCTATAGTTACATAGGAATAATATCTAAATAAATATCAGGCAATATTTTTAAGAATAGATCCTATGGGTCCTACTTTAGTGAAAAAAAAAACCTATCTTCAATAGTACGTATGTTGATTATTTATAAAGAATCAGATCTTACTGAAGTAGTCTTTAGGTCCCTAAGTAAATTTAAACCTCTCAAGTTTTTTAACCCTACACCAATGCACTTACTCACACCCATGTACATTTCTTTCTTGTTTATGGTTTTGTTTGCTAAGGTATTTTTATTAATATTGGAGACTTTAGCATAGCCACTGTCCGAATTATCTCAAATCCTGAATTAGAGGAGCTTGAATGAATCAGGTTCCATTATATAGGGGAAATATAGCCAAGAAGAAAATGAACATCTTTGAAATGAAAACAAAAAATTACATCAGAAAAGGAAATAAAATCATATGAAAATACAAAGTAAAAGAAATTACCTTTATGCTAAGCAGATATAACAATATGGCACACTTGATATTATTCTGCATTTTTAAAGATGTATATATCAAGCTATATTAATAAATTGAGAACTCTTCTTAAATAAATCAAATGATGACACCTTAACCATTTCTAATCCTTTTTACATGAGTTTTTTGCTGGCAACTGCTGGGGGAAAACAACAAATTAAAAACAAAAGTAACATAAAAAAACATCATAATATCTTAAAAGAGACAACCTGATCATTCTATATTGTTACCTTTAGACACCATATTTAGGTTATAAATGGAAAGAAATGATACAAACAAATATAGAACAAGTTCCGTTACTTAGGCAAATTTAGCAGGATTCAGAGGGTCTTCTCCACACATATGATACTGAAACAGGACGCCCCAGCAGACGCTTTTCAATAATTAATTTGTATGTTGTATATAAAATTACACACAACTGTATAGCATTGTATCTTTCTTTACAAAAAAATATTTTGAGACACAAGTACCTGGAACTAAAAGTATTGTAAAATATTTCAATAATCCTTGTGGGGGAGGGGTGAGGATGAATCTCAATCCATAACAGATTGTATTACAAATAGCAACTGTCTATGATGAGTACTGGATGTTGTGTATAAGTGATGAATCACCAAATTCTACACCAGAAACTAATATTACACTGTATGTTAACTAATTGGAATTGAAATAAAAACTTGAAACTACAAAAAATCAACTGGAATTCAAATAAAACTTAAAATAAATAAATAAAATTAATGAAATTAATGAAAGTTAAGCTTGAAAGGCATAGAAAGTATAATGTCAAATATTAAATTTGTTGATAGCTAAATTGAGAGTTTATTGTCAATTATCTTTGTTAATGGAGGAGTGAAGTGGTATGTCTAATCCAAAATAATGCATAATCCTAGAATTATTTCCACTTGGTTTTACACAACGTTTTCTTCTTACATCTGACTATAGGTGAGTAGAATATTCTTTGGCTTGTAAAATAAAGTCATGTAAATTAAGGAGAGGAATTACTATCGAGCTGTGAAGATTCCTCCATCTCCCCCTATTTAATGTTTTTTTCTCTACTTTTTGTCTTTTAGACAGAAATGCTCATGCCTTTCCCCACTCAATATCTTATCTATCTCTATCATTTCATTCTAGGAGCAAGGAAAGAATTAAGAATTGAGGATTTTTCTCTCATTGGCTCTCAGTGTGATAAATCCAAGCTGTAGGAGGAAGGCCAAGGCCCTAATAATGCAAGGAAGGAGGCTCTAAGAAAAATGAAATATATATGCCAAGTAAATTAGGAGAAGGTGAAAGCCTCAGACTGGATTCTCACATGTACTATATGACATCGTGAAGATGAGGAAAGAGTATGGACTCTGGAGTTTAAAAGACTTGGGTCTGAAACCCAATTCTGCCACTCAATTGCTTTGTGACCTTAAGCAATTAATGTAAACTCAGTGAGCCATAAATTGTTCACTTGAAAAATGAAGACTAAATCCATAAGGCTACAGTGAAGATTAAATGAAGTGCATATAAAACACTTAACACTTATGCCTGGTATATAATAAGAATTTAACATATATTACTGATTTTCTTCAGATAACAGATATAGTTTACTCAAGAGTACATTAACTTCAAGGCACTTGTTGGGATGAGCACGGGTGTTGTATGGAAACCAATTTGGCAATAAATTATATTATAAATAAATAAATAAATAAGCCCCAAAAGAATAAAATAAAATCATTTTTTCTTCTGTTTTCTTTAATATTTATTTATTTTTGAAAGAGAGAAAGAGAGAGAGCGAGAATGAGCACAAGTTGGGGAGGGGCAGAGAGAGAGGGAGACACAGATGCCAAAGCAGGCTCCAGGCTCTGAGATGTCAGCACAGAGCCCAATGCCATACTCGATCCCACGAATAGCAAGATCATGACCTGAGCCAAAGTCGGACACTTAACTGACTGAGCCACTCAGGCACCCCTAAAAATCCTTTTTTTTTCTTTCATCTACACATTCCCTCAAAATCAGAACGTGGGTCTGATTATTTACACGGTACTATTTCTAGGCTCTATCAATGTATTTTATTTTATAAGTCAAGAAATAGATTATCATTTATCGAGCACCAAGATATATTTCAGGCACTGTTATCCCTTCTATATTCTTTTATATGCACAGGAAAAATTGAGAATTTGTTTATAAATATGTACTCTAAAAAATCATTTTCTAACCCCCAAAACCTGTGTCTCTTCCTAAATTCTCTGTCTTGGATGACACCATCATTCAGCTTGTTACCCAGGCTAGACATGAATTATCCTAGACTTCATCCTCTCACTCTCCATTTTTGTCAATTATCAAGTGTGATTAATTATAATTACTAAGCCATTCTAAATATCTTTTTCATTGTATTGAACTTTCTTTAGTTCCAGTCCTCAGTATTTTTCCCCTAAACTGTAACAAGTGACCTTCCTTCCTTTTGTTGCTTTCATTGCTACTTAAACTCCACAATAATTGTTTTCAGAACATTTACCGTTTCTTAGCAGTGGTTCTTTTTATCTACAACAGACTTTTTAAAAATTTAAACAAAATTTTATGTGAACTAGAATATATAATATTCTGAGGTAAAAGTGGGGATTCTGGAAGTACTTCCCCAATTCCATGTCAGCAATAAGGAAAGTCCTTGAAAGACACCACTGGTCTATAGGGAAAATCCTAAACTGCTAAACCTGATAAATAAAAAGCTACGTTCACAAGTTGGCTTTTCCCACCCTCTCTATTCTAAACATATTGCCTATGAGTCTCCCACCTCAAATATCTTCTCTAGTCTCTTCGCCTTAATTGATATTTCCCCACACTAGGCTCTTTCTCATCAGTGTATATCTGTCTACAGTCTCCTCTCTGCCTAGAATGTTTTTCTACTGATTTACCTTCTATCCAACACTCAGTCTACAAAACATAGCTCCAAAGTTTCCATCCCTGTGTGTATTACCCAACTTACTAAATTGATTTAGTTTCTCCCATTTCTATGATTTTAAAGCACCCAGTATGTATTTGTATTATTGTCTATATCATACTTTATTATAATTATTAGTTTACATGTCCTTCTCTCTAGTTCAACTATAGGCAAGTACTGATACTCATATAATTTTTATTACCTTAGACATAATACTCAAATACAGTAGGTGCTTTATAAAATTTTGTGTTATTAAAGGTATAAATATCACATTATCATTAAGTTCATTTTCATTTTTTACCATGTAATAACTTTACTGATTTTTAAAGTTTCAGTTAAAGAAATATTAAGCTTATTTTAAGTGTTTCATGCATTATTAAGCTCTTTTCCAGAGAATAAAAAAGTTCAATGCTAAATTATGAAAGTGGTGTTTTTAGGGGTATGTTATTTATCATAGTGTTAATAAACACTGAATTATTATTTATGACAATGTCCATTTGGATGTTGTCTTTTCTAATCAGAAAGCTTTTCTATCAAAGCTACATCTTCTTTCTACTTTTTAGGCTCGAGTAAAACTTGGGCATGATACACAAATGCCCCAAACCCTTAAAAACAAAGACAAATATATATTATTGAGAAATATAAGTGAGCAGATGTGCTGCATCCTATAGGAGGTTTTGAGACAAGGCTTGTTTGGCTAGTGCCCCTCATCCCTGCCCCCAACACATAAAAACATACATACAATAAGGTCTTGAAAGGGATTTCCTGCCAGGAAATGACAATTAATTTTTTTAAAGAGTCATGTCCATTTGATTTGAGTCACTGGAGTAACAAAATTGTTTTCATGAATACTTTAAAAATTCAATAATGTAACCTTTAGTACAGCTTGAAAAGCTTGGAAGGACAAGGCAGTTAGATCACTATTAGTTTATTTCTAATTCTGGGCAGCATGAACAGACAAGGCTGATCATCAGATGGGTTTTATTACCTGTCGGAGTGATAAGTCCTGGTGATAAAAGGCCTGGGACTGAATGGGGCAGAAGGCGAGCATTGTCCTGAAACACTCCCAAAGAACGCTTAGGAGGCCTGCCGGGCCTGGAACTGTTGAAAAGCATAAACAAAGATCAGGTTAAAAACGTACTCTTTTTGGAAATACCATCACTTGCTACATTTGCCTCATAAATCTTGTTTAATTGCCAAGAGTGATAGAATTTTATATTAAAGACTATTTTCATTGATTAACAAAAACCGATACTTTCTTTTCTATTAAATTTCCCAATGTAGTTATGGCAAACATTAAAACCATAAAAGACTACTTTTTAGTTTAGATTCTATTTTCAAAGCAGCACTTTGCAATACAGCTTACTTGTAAGAAACCCAAAGTTACCCCCGTCCTTAAAGCAACATTTGATTACTGGTATTCATACATGCTACTGAGATCTGAGATAGTGATTTACAGAATTAAGATTTTATAGAATGTGAAGTGGTTAAGTCTCTGCCCAGAGAGGTAAAAGGGTAAAGAGCTAAGAGATGTAGAGTAAGATCTGATGTTTTTTAGCATTTCCATACCTTCCAGGAGACCAAAAGAAACAGAAGACCCCCACCCTCAGTAGAGTTTTTTTCTTACCTGTTATTCACACCAGGCTATATAACCATCAGTGCACTCTCTTATAGAGTGGCTGTACTAACAAAACCTGCCACCTTTGCAATCTAGGCTGTCTTTTTCTCACAGATTTGTTAGTGTTCCTTTTCTCACAGATTTATTGGTGTTTCTTTTCTCACAGATTTATTAGTGTTTTCAACTGACAAGTTGAGGCTAAACTTATTCACCTAACCTGTTCTATCTGCACATTCTTCACCCTAGTGTGAACAGTGCCGGAATTGCAGTTGTAAGTATTAATCCATAAAATAATAAAATATAAAGTCAGTATCTGGCTTTCATGTTATACCGTAATAGTCATTGTAATGAATAATGAAGTCAGCTTCATTTGGAA
Source organism: Herpailurus yagouaroundi (assembly GCF_014898765.1). Classification (NCBI taxonomy): domain Eukaryota; kingdom Metazoa; phylum Chordata; class Mammalia; order Carnivora; family Felidae; genus Herpailurus; species Herpailurus yagouaroundi. Next base: position 2,806,061 of record NW_024420361.1, read on the forward strand.
GCTGTCACCACAATGAAGAGACTTACAAGGCATCAAACATTAGGATAAGTTATTCTCAAGTCACCCAATATATCTCACATATTACTTTCTAATGTTGCCTAAGATATTGCCATTGTTTTTTTACTATAAATGTGGTTTAAATTTTTTTAATGTTTATTTATTTTTGAAAGAGAGAGAGCATGAGAGGGGGAAGGGATAAAATCCAAAGCAGGCTCCAGGCTCAGCACAGAGCCTGATGTGGGCTTGAAACCACAAACCATTGAGATCATGACCTGAGCCAAAGTCAGACACTTAACTGACTGAGCCACCTGGGCACCCCAAGTATAAATGCAGTTTAAAAGCTGACTAATAGGGCTTTTGACAAAATACTGCAAAATACAATATTAACTAGCTCAAACCACAAAAATATATGAGATTCAGCTAGAAAACATTTCCAAAAAGGACTTTTGGTGTTCTCTCTCTCTCTCTCTCTCTCTCTCTCTCACACACACACACACACATGTTAATCCTTACTCTGTTCTTGTTGTTGTTTTCTTTTGTTTTTTGTTTTTTTGCAGTAGCAAAGTGCTCCATCAATGTAAGACAAACTCAACATTTTAAATGAAGACAACTTTTAGCAACCTTATGTGAAGGTACCATTGCCCAATTCATTTTTCATACATTCTGTTGATGTTATTTTCTTTCACTGTACATCAATACTTTTTAAATCATTTTAAAAATGTTTTATTATTTATTTTTGAGAGAGAGAGAGAGAGAGAAAGAGAGAGATAGAGCCAACACAATCTGGGGAGGGGCAGAGAGAGAGGGAGATACAGAATCCGAAGTAGGCTCCAGGCTCTGAGCATCAGTACAGAGCCCAATGCGGAGCTTGAACCTGTGAACTGCAAGATCATGGCCTAAGACAAAGTTGGACACTCAACCAACTGACCCACCCAGGCACCCTGCTCTGTACATCAATATTGTATATCAATCTATTGTGCAAGATTTTGTTTTCTCATTCAATGTTTCAATTTAAAAAACTGACTCTCCTCTACTTTCTGCTCAATTCTGAGCCATAATTTATTTTTTTTTAATTCAGTATTGTTATTCTGTTTGCCCTTACTTTGTTTTATGGTTTCCTAACTCTTTTAAGGATAAGAGAAATGCACTATTTACTTCAAACGCCCTAAAGGATCCCAAAGTCACTGAATAATGTTCATCAATGTATATCCAACCATTAGAAGTTGAATAATCTTCACCAAATCTATAGTTTCTAAGTGCTACTTTGTGTCTTTTCGGTTGTCAGAACACAAACCTACTAACTGTATTCAAGTCTACCTGATTACTTCATACTTTTTCAATGTAAACATTGCAGTGCTGTCTTCAGGTTGACCATCACTTTCAGAAAGGTTGCCTCCAGAACTAAGCAGCCTGACACTCTCTCTATTTCCACATAATGAGCCACTTCTTGATAATACACTTTGAATCCTTCAAGGTTTACCTAGCTTTGTTCCAAATTTCTTGGTCAATCTTACAATTTGAAGTTGCTCTTTTCCAATAAGCTGACTCAAGTTTGAGAAGCATTAGAAGCCTCTCAGATGGTTCTACCTTAAATTCCAAGATTTGAAAAAAAAAATGGTAAAATTTCCCACCATCAGATCTATATGGGAGAATTCATGGATTATGTCATAAATGGCCTGGTAATATTTACAACATATGTCATAAACTAACAGGATAATATTCTCAATCTTAACACCCTTTTAGGTTGGTTGGTTGGTACAACTGAGTCTCCCCTAAAAGAATGTATGCTCTATGAAGGCAGCCTATTTCTGGTTTTGTCACTGCATCCTGAGCAATTCTCATGGTATCAAGCACACAGTAGGGTCAAGTAAATGGTTAATTAATTCAGTTAATAACAAAAGGAAATATTTCACTGTTGGTTCAGTTTCCAAATATTCCTTGAATTGCTCTACTCCCCTTGACTGCATAAAGACAGTTGCCAGAGAGAGGGAAGAAGGCGGCATAGGAGGACGCTGGGCTCACCGCGCCTCCTGCTGATCACTTAGATTCCACCTACACCTGACTAAATAACCCAGAAAACCCCCAGAGGATTAGCAGAATGGAGTCGCAGGAGCCAAGCGCAGACTAGAGGCCCACGGAAGAGGGTAGGAAGGGCGACGAGGCGGTGCGCGCTCCACGGACTGGCGGGAGGGAGCCGGGGTGGAGGGGCTGCTCGCCAGCCAGAGCCCCCGAGTCTGGCTTGCAAAAGAGGAGGGGCCTGACGAACTGTGTTCCGACAGCAAGCGCGACTTAGCCTCTGGGAGGTCATAAGTTAACAGTTCTGCTCAGAAAGCGGGAAGGCTGGAGGACAAAGGGAAGGAGAGCTGCTGAGCCCCCGGACGACAGAGCTCAGTTTGGTGGGGAACAAAGGTGCTGGCCAGCGCCATCTCCCCCGCCCACCCCCCAGCCAAAATCCCAAAGAGAACCAGTTCCTGCCAGGGAACTTGCTCGCTCCCTGCAAACACCCAACTCTGCACTTCTGCAGAGCCAAACCTCCAGCAGCGGATCTGACTCCCTCCTGCTGCCACAGGGCCCCTCCTGAAGTGGATCACCTAAGGAGAAGCAAGCTAAACCTGCCCCTCCTGCCCCTGTGCACCTTGCCTACCCACCCCAGCTAAGACGCCAGATCCCCAGCATCACAAGCCTGGCAGTGTGCAAGTAGCCCAGACAGGCCACCCCACCCCACAGTGAATCCCGCCCATAGGAGAGGGGAAGAGAAGGCACACACCAGTCTGACTGTGGCCCCAGCGGTGGGCTGGGGGCAGACATCAGGTCTGACTGCGGCTCCGCCCACCAACTCCAGTTATACACCACAGCACAGGGGAAGTGCCCTGCAGGTGCTCACCATGCCAAAGACTATCCAAAATGACCAAGTGGAAGAATTCCCCTCAGAAGAATCTCCAGGAAATAACAACAGCTAATGAGCTGATCAAAAAGGATTTAAATAATATAACAGAAAGTGAATTTAGAATAATAGTCATAAAATTAATCGCTGGGCTTGAAAACAGTATAGCTGACAGCAGAGAATCTCTTGCTACAGAGATCAAGGGACTAAGGAAAAGTCACGAGGAGCTGAAAAACGCTTTAAAAGAAATGCATAACAAAATGGAAACCACCACAGCTCGGATTGAAGAGGCAGAGGAGAGAATAGGTGAACTAGAAGATAAAGTTATGGAAAAAGAGGAAGCTGAGAGAAAGAGAGATAAAAAAATCCAGGAGTATGAGGGGAAAATTAGAGAACTAAGTGATACACTACAAAGAAATAATATACGCATAATTGGTATTCCAGAGGAGGAAGAGAGAGGGAAAGGTGCTGAAGGGGTACTTGAAGAAATCATAGCTGAGAACTTCCCTGAACTGGGGAAGGAAAAAGGCATTGAAATCCAAGAGGCACAGAGAACTCCCTTCAGACGTAACTTGAATCGATCTTCTGCACGACATATCATAGTGAAACTGGCAAAATACAAGGATAAAGAGAAAATTCTGAAAGCAGCAAGGGGTAAACGTGCCCTCACATATAAAGGGAGACCTATAAGACTCGTGACTGATCTCTCTTTTGAAACTTGGCAGGCCAGAAAGA
>NW_024420361.1:2819679-2835969 GCF_014898765.1 Herpailurus yagouaroundi
ACAAATCAAAACCACACTCAGGTATCACCTCACGCCAGTCAGAGTGGCCAAAATGAACAAATCAGGAGACTATAGATGCTGGCGAGGATGTGGAGAAACGGGAACCCTCTTGCACTGTTGGTGGGAATGCAAATTGGTGCAGCCACTCTGGAAAGCAGTGTGGAAGTTCCTCAGAAAATTAAAAATAGACCTACCCTATGACCCAGCAATAGCACTGCTAGGAATTTATCCAAGGGATACAGGAGTACGGATGAATAGGGGCACTTGTACCCCAATGTTCATAGCAGCACTCTCAACAATAGCCAAATTATAGAAAGAGCCTAAATGTCCATCAACTGATGAATGGACAAAGAAATTGTGGTTTATATACACAATGGAATACTACGTGGCAATGAGAAAGAATGAACTATGGCCTTTTGTAGCAACGTGGATGGAACTGGAGAGTGTGATGCTAAGTGAAATAAGCCATACAGAGAAAGACAGATACCATATGGTTTCACTCTTATGTGGATCCTGAGAAACTTAACAGGAACCCATGGGGGAGGGGAAGGAAAAAAAAAAAGAGGTTAGAGTGGGAGAGAGCCAAAGCATAAGAGACTGTTAAAAACTGAGAACAAACTGAGGGTTGATGGGGGGTGGGAGGGAGGAGAGGGTGGGTGATGGGTATTGAAGAGGGCACCTTTTGGGATGAGCACTGGGTGTTGTATGGAAACCAATTTGACAATAAATTTCATATATAAAATAAAAAAAAGAAAATAAAAGTAAAAAAAAAATACCTGCTTCCCCTATTATGCTGAGTGAAATAAGTCAGTCAGAGAAAAACTGATGCCATATGTTTTCACTCATATGTGGATCTTGAGAAGCTTAACAGAAGACTGTGGGGGAAGGGAAGGGAAAAAATATATATATATAGTTACAAACAGAGAGGGAGGGAGACAAACCATAAGAGACTCTTAAATACAGAGAACAAACTGAGGGTTGATGGGGGGTGGGGGAGAGGGGAAAGTGGGTGATGGGCACTGAGGAGGGCACTTGTTGGGATGAGCGCTGGGTGTTGCATGTAAGTGATGAACCATGGGAATCTACCCCAAAAAACCAAGAGCACACTTTACACACTGTATGTTAGCCAATTTGACAATTATACTAAATAAATAAATAATAAAATAAAAAAAATAGAGAGAGCCATGCACCAAGAGATGAATGCTGCTTCTAGAAGCCAAGTGCAATCCTGGGCTGACAGCCAACAAGGAAACAGGTATGCAAATCCTACAAGTGAACTAGATTCTGCCAACAACTTCAATGAGCTTGCAAGTATCTTCTTCCCAAGATCTTTCAGATTAAGAACCCAGCCTGACAACACCTTGATTTCGGCCTTCTAAGACTCAAGAAGAGAACCGAGTCAAGACTCTCTAGATTTCTGATATACAGGACTCTGAGATAACACATGGGTGTTGTTTTAAGTAGCTAAATTTGAGGCAATTGGTTATATAACAACAGAAAAATAGTACACCAGTTTTGCCATTAGTGAGCCATGTGATCATGGGCAAATTACATGACTATTCTAAGTATGCTTTCTCACTTTAATATTAGATATGTAAACTAAATAATCTATGAATCTGATCATTAGAACCATGTTATATTTCTGGTCAAATTCAGATAATTCATTAACTTCAAAATATACAAACTTTTCCACTTTCTTGTATGTCTATTTTAGCTTACATTTTAAGTTACATTGTTTCTGGATTGATTACATGGAAAATTATCCCAAAAAAGAACAAAATGTGTGCATAATATCATAGCATTATCATTACCTGATAGCTGTGTGTAATTTTTCAATATATATGAACACTGGTTTGAAAAGCTAAAAGTGCTAAACAACTTAAAAGAAAGAAAATTCTGATACATGCTACATGGATGGACCTTGAGGACATTATGCTATGGGAAATAAGGCAGTCACAAAAAGACAAATATTGTATGATTCCACTTATATGAGGTATATATACTAGTAAATTTATAGAAAGTAGAAATGTGTTTTCCTAGGTCCAGGTTGGGGGTGGGATGTGGGGGATGGGAAGTTGTTCAGTCAGTATGGTTTCAGTTTCGCAAGATGAAAAAGTTCTAGAAATATGTTGCACAACAATGTGAATGTAGTTAACACTACTGAATACTACACTTAAAAATGGCTAAGATGGCTGGTACTAGAAGAATTACCAACTCTCCCAACCATCTCCTACCACATACTTAGTTCCCAAGAAGTCCTTACTCCTAAGGCAGAATTCAACAGTTCAAGCTTTATATTTTAATTTCACAATTCTAATTTCTCTTAAGGTAATGGTAATACATGTTTATATGCAGATTTTTTTTCTCATTATTTTCCCTTCCCCATTCCTTAATCTGACAGGAAAACATTTCTTAGGTATTTCTGTTCTTCACAAAAAACTTTGCCCCATATCTCTTTACTGTTTTGAAATAAGAAGATAATTTTCATCAAAGAAAAAAATAGATCATTGTAGTTCACTAGGAAATAGAGAACTAAAATATAATTGTCTTTATTGTTGATTGTGACATGATCATGAATAAATTTATAGACTTTAATAAATGGGCATGAAGAGCTTTAAGGTTGCAATGGCAGTGGACATGCTTGTGAGCAACTAGATTGGCTTATAAAGTTCCCTGCCCCCTCTCACTTTCATTTTGAAGTGAGGTAAATTTGGGTAGATTAAAATATAACAAGTAAATCTTGAGACATAGCAGCCTAGTTACAGATTAACACACTTCTCTAAAAAGTCATTTTTCTTGGGGCACCTGGGTGGCTCAGTCGGTTGAGTGTCTGACTTCAACTCAGGTCATGATCTCACACTCATGGATTCGAGCCCCATCGGGCTCTGTGCTGACAGCTCAGAACCTGGAGCCTGCTTTGGAATCTGTGTCTCCCTCTCTCTCTGCCCCTCCCCCATTCACGCTCTGTCTCTCTCAAAAAAAATTAAATAAACATAATAAAAAAATTTTAAGTCATTTATCTTCCTAAATCATCATTTCCACAAGGCAGCACAATTTAATAGGCCAGCAGTGAGCTGTGAATTCAGTTTGTGACTGAGAAACTCAACCTCTCTGTGCTTCCATTTCACCATCTGCTAACTGGGTACTGAAATGATTTGATTCAAAGTATTATGAGGAATTGGAAATTCCTTTCTCTAAAATCCTCCTTAATTAAATAATATACAAGAAGGGAAAAGAAACAGCCAATGTGTGAGCTTCTTTGAGCAGAATTTTCTAATTTAAATAGATTCTCACTTTAAATAGTAGTGGTGTGCAGTGGTATGTTGCACCATACAATTACTTTGATGTTTTCGTATGGGTGTCCTTGAAGCTGTTTCATCTTTTTTGAGCTGTTTTCAGTCAAAAATATTATCACTTTCATTATTTAATCCCTGAAAAATATCCTTTTACTTTACTGTCTTCAAGTAAACAAAATTGCCAAATCTCAAAGCTGGCAAAGATTATTTTCCTATTTCTCTCTAGCTTCCTCTATAAAAGAGAACCTTTCCCTAAAAACTTGGTATTTCCCCCCATACCTATAACTTATGTCTTTAACCATAGAAAAAAAATAAAATAAATGTAATTTGCATAATTTATGGTCTGCTTTTTAATGCTCCCTCATGAGTACATTTGATTCCCACTATAATGTTTTACTACTTTCTGAGAGAAATGAAATTAATAGCACCTAGATTAATATGGGTCTCCATTTCAAGTGAGAATCTCTTTAATACTACTGAGGACGATTTGATCCTATAGTTCCTACTAGCAATAAGACAAGGTTTCAAAAGGAGTAATCCTTATTTTTTTTAGGTAAATCATTTTTATTATAATTCAACTGTCAATACTCTAATGATCAGTTTCTTTTCTTTACCGAATAGACCTTTGCAACAACCCAAACCCTAATCCCAGTTCTAGACTGAGCACTGAAACTTAGTTGTGAACTGAACATCCTGTCAATCCTGATCATAGACTGAGACTCCATTCTGGCAATGGATGGCCACTCTCCCAACCTTAGCCATGGACAGAACCCTAAGTCAGGCCACAGATATCCCTGCATGTGGCCAGAGAGTGACCACTATTAACAACTAGTTATCTCACAATGACCCCAGAAGGGAGCAGAATAAAGAAGAGGTAGAAGGCCAGCACAGGCCTGTTCCATTTGGGGCCTTAACTCATTGTGCATGTCTTTCCAAGGGTGGGTCAGAGGATTTTTATTATGAAATATGATACATTCACTTCACAGTTTCCTAGCAACAGGACACCAATCAGCAGACTAATTCAAGGATTCACCTTCCTTGTTATAAAGGAGTTGGCAGCAGTGGGAAGCAAGAGGACTTCCCAGCATGAGGTAGAATTGACTGGGGATTGTGGATGAGGAAACCAAGCCTGAAGAAGGAAGAACCTCAGAAAGCCTGCATTTCTTCTTGAAGCCTCTTTGAAGCAGGGATTCCTCCTACTGCTGCAGCTGATGGCTTTTTGCTTCTGCATTAGTTACTAGTGTCAGTGGGAAAAAATGTCAATTCAAATGGCATATTCTTGAATCACGAACTGAGCATGCTCCATGCGCACAATATTGGCAGTATAAAATGAACTAGAACAGAATCAAGTTTATCCATAAGCTATCTTTAGATTCAAATCTTGTAAAGGCCTATAGGAATAGGATATGTTGTTACAGACACATTCCTGATAGCTACACCCACAGCACAGTTCAAGGTTACAAAATGCCCTGATACAGCTCAATGTGGAAAACCATAATTTCACTGTGAGAAAATGTGTTTATATACATTCACTCTAATGTTCACCACTTAATACTTGATATCACAAAATATATCCCTACATATAGGAAGGGAAAGGGAGTAAAAAACTTTATGAACCTTTTCAAAGTTTTGATGAAGGAGCTGTATTTATAAATGAGAAGTGAGCATATGTATTTATTCTCTGTGTTTTTGCTTTATTTGTATCATGCTTTTATTTAGTCCATTACTCTTATATTAGAATTATTATAATTACTTTACTAGAAAATACTTTCTGTAAAATAATCTCACAGTGTAAATATTCATTGTCTTTGGACTTTCTTTTTCTGAGAGTTATCTCTGCTTTGAGGGAGTGCCATTTTCTAGCTTAGCTGGCTAGACAATAACAAATACACTGTTAAATAACACCCCAACAAAGAGGGGAATATAGATAGAAATACACCTTTGTACCCTAAAATTAAAAATGTTTCATCACTGATACCTTTTTCCAAGATAACTTCAACTAACATACTCCTATTATATAATTACTAAATACAATTTAAAGCCTTCCCTAAGAAGTACAAGTCTGTTGATTATTTCCCCTTTTTGAGAAAAAAATATATTTATCAATGTCAAAACAATAGGAAATTTAAAGTTCTTAAACATTTTTGGCAATTTAACCCCATCAATGAGGTATGCTGAGAGCACTGTAACATTTACTTCCAGAAAGAGCTGATGATGCCCTTTATTCTAACATTCCTTCCATCATCAGATCAGCAAGAGGTTTCCTGCATGTGTATAGCAGTTTCATCCTTTAGGTACTGCAGGAATGTAAATTAAATTCATATCAGCACCAGGGTTAAGTGAGCAGTTTGTCCTGCTCTGCTTATTGTAAGACTTAAATGTAAATAGATTATAGCTACTTGTCTAGACTATAATTTTCTTGTTGATAGAGATTGCATCTTGTTGTATATAAGTATTACATGATTATGTCTAGCATAGTTCTTGTTACAAAATAAACATCAACTAGGAACGAAGGAAGGAAAGGAGGAAGGAAGGGAGGAAGGGAGGGAGAGAGGGAGGGAGAGAGGAAAAAGAGACAAAGGGAAGGTGGGGTAAGAGAATTATTTTGAATATTTTGCCAAAATACTTTGTACAGTATGCTATGTAAGCACTTTTGTGAGTTTCCTTTGAAACTTGGGAGATAGAAATAAGAGACAAATACATGGACTTTCTCCTAAACTCTCCCAGAACTGGTTTAAAATACCAAAATTAAAAGGTGGCAGGGTTACCAATTAGTACAAAAGAGAGCTGCATGCTGAATATTTTTGCAATCTAAATTTAGAAAGGAAACTTTCTTGAAAATTGGCAGAATAAAAACTGAATTTTTTTTTTTAGTTTCCTATATAGATTAAAGAATTGATTCTACCTCAAATACAATTGGTTAGAAAAGCCATCCACAAGTTTAGCTTGAAAACGGGGGGAGCAAGGTCAGCAATGTAACAGTCTCTAATCCTCAATTTACATCAAGCCACAGGAAAATTAATCATTCCAAATAAGCATCAAAATAATGGTAAAAAAGGAAGAGGTTTTGAATCTTCCTACATTCTTGCTCAGAGGCAACCATATCCCTTATCTTCCTGCCTTCCAGAAAGTTAGAAAGTTAGTGGTTGTGTTTAACTTAAACTATTCATTAACCCTTCAGATATAACATATTATGAGATGCTTTTAAGTGAATATTAGCCTCTAAAAAGTACAAACTCTCTGACAGCTTCTTTTAAATTCTTGTATTTACATGAGCATTTCACAAACTCATCTTTACAACTGCACATATTATAATTTACACATTAACTACAACAGGGTTTCACCTTAGGCCTGTTGCCAAAGAACAATCATTGTAAATCTTTTTATCCTTTAGTAAAATAATAATTATAAATGTGAAAGTGGCAGCAAAAGAAAGGTGTTAAGAAATAATTTAAAACAATTTACATTTGAATAGAGGAAGGCCAATGAAGAAGATAATTTGGTGAAGGTGGCAAATCAATTTTTGGGGTGAGAGGTAATATCTCAAGTGAAAATCATGACATATTAAACTGAAGATGTGATAGATCTAACTGTCCCAAACACAACAAGCTTGTGTTTGTGCTGAAAAAACAGAAAAACTCACAAACATTCTTCACTGGAATTTATTGGTAAAAAGCCATACATGAAATATACATGCAAAAGTTTACTGTTTGCATCTCCCATGAGTTGGAGCTATCTAACAACTCAGCAACTACATTTTCGCTGAAGATAAATAGTATGCTCATTTAATTTGTCCTTTGTTACAACTTGAATGTGGATAGTCTAATCTTGGAGTGGCTTCCTCCACACTACAGGTACTTCCCTTTTGCTAATTAAACTAACACTGCAATTGTTGCTCTAAAATTGGTAATCACCTCTGATTAAGAGTACTACAGAAAGTCAAAGTAAGTTGTGTTCCGATAAATTGCAATGAATACACGATTTTTCTATCCTCTGTTGAAACATTACACTGGGAGTTTATGGTTTATTTTTCAAAATTTCGACTTTAAACAGAATTGTTTTTTTACAACTGCATTTCTTGAAGGAGTGAGTTGGAGTGTGGAATATGGATAAAGGCAGTATATATTTTTTAGGACCTCAAGTCAAAATCAAAGACATTGAGATTTTGCCCAAGTTTTGTTGTTTGTATTGTTGGTAACTTCCTTTTCTTTTGTTGTTGTTTTTCTCCTGAAAGTTATTGATTAATGTTAAGGTTTACATCCTCCTATGAATAAGTATCTGTAACTCAAAACAATATTTACAATATATGGAGAAATAGTATCTATTACCAAAACAATGAATATTGGACTTAAAGAGATTATAGACAAAAACATGAAATCCTGGAGTAAAGTGTATGTATGAGTGTGTATATATGTACATAAACTGAAAATAAGGACCTAAGTGAGATTTAAAAAAAGACCCTGAATTAGATCCCCACTCTGTCATTTATGCTCTGAAAGCATTGATGTGCTTGAACCAACATGTACTAGCTTGCAAGCATCAATTGTGTGTGTTAATTCCTAATTTTGCATTGAGGATCTCATTTGGGTAGCTTGAAATAGCCTATGGTGGGAGTATTTACACAATGAAAATCAGCAAATATTACAAGTAAGGAATCCACTTCCACTCTAACCTCCAGCCAGTTGTTAAACATTTACCAGCACACAACTGTCTGAAAGGAAAGCATTGTGGTCATGTTTTCTAAATCAAATATTTCATTTGATCTTGCCATTTTCATTTTTTATATAATTGATGATAAAACCATTATATCTGCAATGAAAAATCATGAAGACATTGTAAAGTATCTTATTCTAGCAGAACTTAAGGGTGGGAAACATATCAATGTACCAAAACATATGGAAAGCCATTTTCTTGAACATTTAGTAGCCATGGAAATGAGCATAGTTAGAGGCATGAAAGCATTACATCAGGTTTGGAACTGCCATTATTATCTCTGCAATCTTTGGCAAATCACCTAATACCCCTGGGCTCTATATTTATAAGCTAAATATACCAGTTGAAACAAATTCCTTTCCTTATGTTTAGTATTATAGGATTTTTGTGATAATATCATAGAGCCTTCACTTGCCTCCATACAGATCTATTTCTCCTATCTTTGTATGGTAGAAGATAGCAGTCAGGATGGCTTATGAATTCAATAGCAACTCCCACCCTTTTGGAGTCTCAATTTTTTTTCTTTTGAAAAGAAAAATATCCACAAAAGTAAATGGGTAGCATAGTGAACAAATTGCATTCTGAGCAACAGTGTCGTTACTTCCAGATAAGATTAGCTATTTCACATTCAAAATTGTTTTTTTTTTTATAATCTAAGTAGAATATTTCAAAGGATATAGGCTGTCGATGCATATACTGGTAGTTAATGCACAATGCTACTAAATAAGTTTTTTGATATGATGCAAACATTTAAAATGCTGATTATTTTAATTTGTTTAATGTTTATTTATTTTGAGAGAGAGAGAGAGCATGAGTGGGGACGGGCAGAGAGAGGGAGACACAGAATTGGAAGCAGGATCCAGGCTCTGAGCTGTCAGCACACAGCCTAACATGGGGCTCGAACTCACCAAGGGCGAGATCATGACCTGAACTGAAGTCAGCCGCTTAACCAACTGAGCCACCCAGGGGCCCCTAAAATATATATTCTTAATGTTTGTAAATATTGGTGCATCAAATGATGTTCTTGTTTTCTAAATCTCATTCCACTGACATAAAACAAGAGTTACTGAAAAAGGTGAGATAAAATGAAGAAAGCTAAGTGTGTCACTGGTGATTCAGAAGTAGAGAAAAAAATATGCATAATGGTTTATGCCAGAAAAAAGATGCAATTAAATATATTGATTAGAAGATATCAAAGTTAGGAGTTAGGTGCCCAATCATAGCTCTGTTATTAACACTTAGTTCATTACACTCCTCTTCATTGGGACATTTCTTATATCATAGTCTGATGTTCTCATGTAACTCTCCAATTTAAAATTTATTTAATGTTTTATTTTCTTAACTGTATTTAACTGCCTGCATCCATCATATATATATATCACTGATGCTTAAACAACTGCTGGGCTTTTAGTAGGCATTCATTAAGTATTTTTGAGTTTTAAAAGTTGATCCAGAAAGGAAAACTTCTAATTTTGAAGCATTCACAAATCAAGAGCCAATCTTAAAAGAAATAAATTAAAAACTTCTATGCCCTGAAACCTTTCTTCAGTTGCTAAAGTCTTGTTCTATGTATGCAAAATGTCACAGGAATATCTTCCTGTAATTTGGATATTCTATTTGCTCACTTGCACCCATAAGGATTTTACTGCTATTCAGAACTGGGCAGAGATCAGCAACCATGGTCAGGCTAGAGCAAGACTAGTACTCTCCTTTTAGGTTGCATTAATGGGTTGAAAGCATTGAGAGCCTTCTAAGTCAAATGGCACAAAATAGACCTCCAAGAATTATGACCAGAGTTTGACTTTGGGGCCTTGCTTTAGACAGATCATTTGTCAAGGCAATGAAAGTGGCTTCTATCTCATTGTAAAGTCCAAGTGAAAAGGTCTCTAGGAATGAATAAAACTGTCTAGCTCATACTCTTCATCTACCTCCTGCATTACTAATATAAAGTCTGGTATTTGCTACAGCCTTGTCACAAAGAAATACAAAAGTTTTAAACTCTTTTAACATTAGGTAGACCAGGTTTGAGCCTGTTGCCAGCTATACCTAGGCAAGTCACTTGATACTAGGCAAGTCATGTAACTTCTGTTCATCTCAGATTCTTAATCTAAAAGTTGGAAGCAACACTTACTTACCTTTTAACACCTACCTCTAAAGTTGTAGTAAAGATACACACATCCAAACACACACAGAAGCACACACAGAGAGAGACAAAATATGCTTGCAGAGTGATGTCTTGTGTGTAGTCGTTAATAATAGTGTTAAATAATTTAACAGATATTATTGGTAGTAGTGGTACAATGAATAATCTTACAACTGTTAAATCAGTATAGTTTATTTAATTGATGTAGTATTTTTTCACTGTAGTATAGTATGAAATAAATGTCATATTTCACTTTTCTTAAATTTCTTATCCATATTGTTTAAGTAAAACTCCTTAGAACTCCATAAGCAGTCTAAATTTTAAACCACAAATGATAGTTAAGAGAAAAAAATACTACTCATGGTTCACTTAAAGTTTATATTCACTTTTTTTCTCATTATCAAACTGAACTCAAGATAAACACAAATATTTTTACTTGCCCAGTTTAGGAAACTGAAGCAAAGAGGAAAATTATTTAAACTGGTTTTAGAGGAAATTGTATTGTAGCAGAAAATATTTGAATCCATCCATAGCTGCTAGGGGAGACCATACACAGTAACTGGCAATACTTGCTTCAGGTTAAAATTCTATGAGTGTTTTATTTGTTTGTTTTTATTTATTTATTTTTAAAACACAAAGGTAAGAGAATTTGTCCCTGAAAAAAATATGGTATGGGTGAGTTTTTATTTAAAAATATAGAGGATAGGGGCACCTGAAAGCCTCAGTTGATTAAGCGTCTGACTCCTGATTTCTGCTCAGGTCATGATCTCACAGTTAGTGACTTCCAGTCCTGTGTCAGGCTCTGCACTGGCACCATGGAGTTGGCTTGGAATTCTCTCTCTCCCTCTCTCTCTGCCCTTCCTCTGCCCATGCTCTCTCACTCTCTCTCAAAATAAACATTTTTAAATATATAGAAGATACTTTGATATTTGAAGACACATGTATTCAATATATATTTTACTAAAATGCAAAGTGTAGATTATATGGCATTTAGTAAAACTTTTTAATCTTCCTGATTAATAACTGAAAAAGAAGTGAGATAATCAGCTAAAGGTAACTTAAGCACCAAGCTAAAGAGTCAAAGCTAAAATCTATTTCTATTGCTTCCAGCATTCTTTCAACTGCACCATACTGTCATTTTGTTTAATCTTTCTTAAACTTTGAGAGCATCCTTTTAACACTTACAAAGACAACATTTTAAAAAATGTATTCACTGTTTCCATGTTCAAAATACATTCTCAAAATATTTCCATAGGGTTTGGGTAAGAAGTTGACTCTCTCTGTGAAAATAAAGGGTGGAAACATTGTAAAATTGCTGTAAAAACACTTGGCTGCCTTAACAGCCTTAAAGAAACCATTTATTTTGGCCAAAGTGACTAAAACATTTGCTTCCTTTGGAAATGTTGCTAAAATAAAAATTCCTTTTTTTCATATAGAACCAAATATTTTGTTGAATATAATGTTTTTTATCTTCGTATAGATTATTTGAATATTGATGATGACCACTCTTACTGACATCAATGTGCACATAGGTTATTTTATAAATAAATTAAGGCTCCTTGTATTTTAAAAATTCCCTTCCTAGGTCGCTTGGGTGACTCAGTCAATTGAGTGTCCAATTATTGATTTCAGCTCATGTCATGATCCCAGGGTCATGGGACCAAGTCTCACATCAGGCTCTGCACTGAGCATGAAGCCTGCTTTAGATTCTTTCTCTCTCTCTGCCCTTCTCCCCTGCTCATGTTCTCTCTCTCTCTCTCTCTCAAATATATATATATATATATATATATATATATATATATATATATATAGCTTCTTTTCCTATAAAGATTTAATATTTTGAAGTGGCAACTGTATTGGAACAAAATACCTACATGAGTAATGAGAAATTCAGTCGTCTCATTAAAGAGCTTGTCCTGTACAATGATTATGTCCATACAAGTGAAACATCTGGAGTAAATGGAATTGTTAGCATCAAATAGCCAAAATACAGCCTGGCTGACTGAACTTTTCACATTTTAGGTCTACAAATTTATTTTCTTGTGGAATCATTCTAAGGATCTCTATTGAAAGATTGCATAAGACATATTAATAATCCAAATTTGTTTCTACATGGAATTTATTTCTGATATCTAGGTTGATTTTAATGTATTGTATGTTGCCATTTTGGCTAATGGTCTTCAATTGTAATCCTCCAAATCCAGTCACATATAACTATGCTCATGAAACACACATGCCTGATTGGAAAGATCTGTCTATATCTACAAAATATGGGATACAACTCTTTGTTTTACAAGTTCACTGAAGAGCTAAAATGGCAGAGTGTACGAAGACATTAGGCTTGCCTCATCCCTGGAACATAGCTACATGAACATCAAATCATTTTGAATACCCAAAATATCAATCTAAGGACTGACCAAACAAACTGCACAACTAGAGGGAGAGAGGAATTCACCTCATGGAATGTAGGAAGTGCAGAGACATGGTTTGGGAGAGAGAGAGATTGTGGGTTCTATGGAAGGTAAGGAGCCCTGGTTGCAAAGAAAGGCAAAAGAGAAAGAGGAGTACATAAGGGATCACACAAGGAAAACACATCCCCAGAGCTATTGACTGGTAAAATGAGAGGGGCTGATTTTCATAAGTATTTTCAACTAGTCTTGCTAAAAAACTAAAAAGTTTTAGAGGTCCATAGCATGGCTGGTATAAAGCCTTGAAGGTGCTACAGTGTTCCTGTAGAGAAAGCAAGCTAGTAACCTGGGGACAGAGGTCACGATCTGTGGATAACCTGAGATACACATTCCCCCTTCTTGTCATGTATCTGAGAGAAGTGACAGTGTTTCTCTGGGCACAAAGGATCCCTCAGGTGCCATTTTCTTGCCCCAAACCTCAGCATAGGCACAGAGACACTTGCTGAGGGTGGCTAAACTGGACACTGGCTCTTTAGCGCACTTGGCTCCAAACTCCATACTCCAGCACTCTGGAGTGACCGCCCTTCTGGGTCAAACCTGCATCAATCACAGCATGGTGAGACCTTCCCCCAGAAGACCACTGCAGGTCACTGCCACACCAGGTCTCTAAAGTTTACAGTTTTAAAACTCAGTAAGCCTGGCTGAGATAGAACAAAAAGTTAGCAAGCAAGCAATGCAGACACAGACAGTATGAAAACAGTGATCTGAAAACACTTACAACACATGAAGGGAAATTATTCCCTCTTCTGGGAGGGTTTCCCTGACAACAGCAAGCACGAACTTCCCTCTTCAGGGACAAAGGAGTTGGCTGGTACACTTCCCTCCCTCACCCCTCAGCATATACTAAGTTCAGCTAGTAGCACAGAAAAAACACAAGCTGCTTAAATTACTTACACCAAGCCCCACCACCCTGCACTCTGCTGGTACTGCTTTTCTTGGGTAAGTGTGTTTGAGAATCAGTGCAGCCGACTGCTCCCCTTGAAGACCAGGACAAACCCCAACATGCACCAGGTCTACTGACCATAGAGTGCTGCAAAGCTTCAGCTCTAGTGGAAATACCATCAGGGTCTCTTTTAAAAGCAGATCAGAGCACACTAGTCAAAATAAGCCAAAGTCTTGGAAAAGTCCCAAAACGCACCACTGTAGGCAAGGAGAAACCTTGCAGAAGACTGACTTCAGAGATAGAGCAGCCATGACACAGAAGCAGAATGCACACAACATACACCAGAAACACCTTCTGAAGCACCAAGGCAAGAGCATTATGTAGCCTCTTTTTTATAAGGCCATTAATCTCAGAAACAGAAAACATAACAGGCTTTCTGACACACAAAGGAAGCCAGAAACCTTGAAAAAAAATTCCAAGACAGAGAACTCATCTCAAAAGAAAGAACAAGAAAAGGTCACAGCCAGGGATCTAATTCAGACAGAGATAAGTAACATGCCCTATCTAGAATTTAAAGCAGCAATCATAAGGATACTAGCTGGGTTTGAGAAAAGCAAAGAAGACACCAGGGAGCCCCTTACCATAGAGGAAAAGAAGGTAAAAAACAATAAAACCATAGTGAAAAGCAAAATAATGGAGATTCAAAACTGATTGTATGTAATGAACACAAGGATAGAAGAAGCAGATGAACAAATATGTGATGTAGAAGATAGAATTATGGAAAATAAAGAAGTTGAAGAGGAGATGGAAAGAAAATCTTGGATCACAAAGTAGACTGAGAGAATTCAGTTATTTCATGGAACATAATAATATTCATATCATAACAGTCCCAGAAGAAGAAAAAGAGAGAAAAGGGTACAGGAGTTTATAATTATATCCAAAACTTTCCTAATCCAGGGAAGAAAACAGACATCCAAATCTAGGAAGCACAGAGAACTCCCATCAAAATCAACAAAAGCAAGCCAATATCAAGATGTATCATAAATTTGCAAAATATAGGGATGAAGAAAAAATCCTAAAAGCAGCAAGATGAAAGAAGTCCGTCCATTACAAAAGAAGACAAATAAGATTAGCAACAGATCTATACATAGAAACTTGGCAGCAAGAAGGGAGTGGCATGATCTATTCAACATGCTTAATGGGGAAAATGTGCAGCCAAGAATACTCTATCCAGTAAGGGTGCCATTCAGAAAAGAAAGATAAATATTTTCCCAGACAAAAACTAAAGGAGTTCATGACCACAAACCAGCTCTGCAAGAAATACTAAGGGGACAGTTTGAGTGGGGAAAAGACTAGAAAGGATCAGAGAAAATCTCCAGAAACAATGACAAAATAAGCAATAAAATGACAAAATAAGCAGTAAAATGAACTCTTTAAAGTTCATAAAGAGACTCTTAAGTTCATATATGTCAATAATTACTTTGAATGTAAATGGCATAAATGATTGAATCAAAAGACATAGGTTGTCAGAATGGGTGAAAAAACAAGACCCATTTATTTGCTGCCTGCAAGAGACTCATTTTACACCTAAAGACACCTGCAGATAGAAACTGAGGGGATGGAGAAACATACATTATGCATATGGATATGAAATGAAAGCCACAGTAGCTATAGTTATATCAAGACAAACTACATGTTAAACAAAAGACTGTAACAAAAGGTGAAGAAGAGCATTATATGAAAATAAAGGGTGCATCTAACAAGAAGCTCTAACAATTGTAAATATTTATGCCTTCAATATGGAAGTACTCAAATATATAAAACATTTAATGGGGCTCCTGGGTGGCTTAGTCATGTAAACAATCAACTTTTGATTTTGGCTAAGGTCATCATCTCACGGTTCATGGGACAGAGCCCCACATAGGGCTCCGTGCTTACAGCAAAGAGCCTGCTTGAGAATCTCTCTCTCTGCCTCTCTCTCTGCCCAGTCCCCACTGATGCATTCTCTCTCTCAAAACCAAAGACCCCAATAAAAAAGAACTACATGCCAATATCCTTGATGAATGTAGATGCCAAAAATTCTCAATAAAATACTAGTAAATTGAATCCAACAGTATATTAAAAGAATCATTCACCATGATCAAGTGGGTTTTATTCCCAGTCTACAAAGGTGGTTCAATATTTGCATATCAATAAATGTGATGATTCACCACATTAATAAAAAAAGGATAAAAACCATAGATCCTTTCAATAAAGGCAGAAAAAGCATTGACAAAGTACAGCACCCATTCTTGATAAAAGTCTTCAACAAAGTAGGGATAAAGGAACATACTTCAAAATCATAAAGGCCGTATATGAAACATCCACAACTAATATAACCCTCAGTGGAGATAAACTGAGAGTTTTCCCTCTACACTCAGGAACAACACAGGAACATCCACTCTCATCACTGTTATTTAACATAGCACTGGAAGACCTAACCTCAGCAATCAGAAACTAAAAACAAATAAAAGGCATCCAAATTGGCAAGGAAGAAGACAAAATTTCACCATTTGCAGATGACATGATACTCTGTAGAAAACATAGACTCTCCTCTGCCTCTTCAATCCAAGCTGTTGTTAGGCTAAGTGAAATAAGCCATACAGAGAAAGACAGATACCACATGTGTTCACTCTTATGTGGATCCTGAGAAAATTAACAGAAACCCATGGGGGAGGGGAAGGAAAAAAAAAGAGTTTAGACTGAGAGAGAGCCAAAGCAGAAGAGACTCTTAAAAACTGAGAACAA
>NW_024420361.1:2836069-2901716 GCF_014898765.1 Herpailurus yagouaroundi
GGAGGGTGGGTAATGGGTATTGAGGAGGGCACCTGTTGGGATGAGCATTGGGTGTTGTATGGAAACCAATTTGACAATTAATTTCATCTATTTAAAAAAAAAAAGAAAAAAAAAAAAAATCATAGACTCTACCAAAAAAAAAAAAAAAGGTTACCAGGACTGATAAATGAATTCACCAAAGTCTCGGGATACAAAATCAACATACAGACATCTGTTGCTTTTCTATACATCAACAACGAAGCAGGAGAAAGAAAAATCAAGGAATCCATATCATTTTCAATTGCACCAAAAACCATAAGATACTTAGAAATAAAACCTAATCAAGGAGTAAAAGATCTGTATTCTGAAAACTACAGAACACTGATGAAAGAAACTTAAGATGACACAAAGAAATGTAAAAACATTCCATGTTCAATGGATTGGAAGAACAAATGCTATTAAAATGTCTATACTACCTAAAACAATCTATGCATTTAATGCAATCCTTATCAAAATACCAGCAGAATTATTCACAAAGCTAGAATAAAACATCCTAAACTTTGTATGGAACCACAAGACCCTGAAAAGCCAAAGCAATCTTGAAAAAGAAAAGCAAAGCTGTAAGCATCACAACATGGGACTTCTATTTATGTTACAAAGCTAGTGATCAAGACCATGTGGTACTGGCACAGAAACACATGCATAGAACTATGGGACAGAGTAGAAAATCCAGAAATGGACCCACAAGTATATGGTTAATGAATCTTCAACAAAACAGGGAAGAGTGTCCAATGGAAAAAAAAGTCTCTTCAGAAAATGGTGTTGGGGAAACTTCACAGCGACATGCAGAAGAATGAAACTGAACAGCTCTCTTACAACATATACAAAAATAAATTTAAAATGGATTAAAGACCAAATTTGTGATAAGACACCATCAAAGTCCTAGAGGAGAACACAGGCAGTAGCCTCTTTGACATTGGCTTCAGCAACGTCTTACCAGATATATCTCCTGGAGCAAGGGAAAAAAAAGCCAAAATATACTATTGGTACTTCATTAAGATAAAAATCTTCTGCACAGTTAAGGAAAAAATCAACAAAACTAAAAGATAACCTATGGAATGAGAGAAGATATTTCCAAATGACATATCCGATAAAGAGTTGGTATCCAAAATCTATAAAGAACTTATCAAACTCAACACCTAAAAACCAAATAATGAAGTTAAGAAATGGATAGAAGACATGAACAGACATTTTTCCAAAGAAGACATCCAGATGGCCAACTGACACATGAAAAGATGCTCAACATCACTCATCATCAGAGTAATACAAATCAAAATTACAATGAGATGTTACCTCATAGCAGTCAGAATGGCCAAAAAGAACACTACAGGAAACAACAGATTTGACGATGATGTGGAGAAGGGGGAACACTGTTACACTGTTGGTAGGAATACAAACTGGTGCAGCCACTCTGGAAAACATTATGGGGGTTCTCCAAAAAGTTAAAAATAGAGCTACCCTATGACCCAGCAATTGCACTACTAGGTATTTACTTAAAGGGTAAAAAATAATTATTCAAAGGGATACATGCACCCTTATGTTTATAGCAGCCTTACCAACAATAGCTAAAATATGGAAAGAGCCCAGATTTCCATGGACTGATAAATGGATAAAGAAGATGTGGTATATATATATATACACAATGCAGTATTACGCAGCCATCAAAAACATTGAAAGGTTGCCATTTGCAATTACATTTATGGAGCTAGAGTATTATGCTAAGTAAAATAAGTCAGTCAGAGAAAGACTAATACCTATGTTTATTCATATGTAGAATTTAAAAAACAAAATAGATGAACATAGAGGGAAAAAAGAGAGAAAGGCAAACCATAAACAGACTCTTTTTTTTTTTAAATTTTTTAATGTTTATTTATTTTTGAGAGAGAGACACAGACAGAGCACAAGTGGGAAGGGGCATAGAGAGAGGGAGACACAGAATCCAAAGCAGACTCCAGGCTCTGAGCTGTCAGCACAGAGCCCGATGTGGGGCTTGAACCCACAAACCATGAGATCATGACCTGAGCTGAAGTCAGACGCTCAACCAACTGAGCCACTCAGGCACCCCAACAGACTCTTAACTATAGAGAACAAACTGAGTGTTACTGAAGGGGAGGTGGATGGGGGGATGGGTTAAATGGGAGATGGGTATTAAGGAGGGTACTTGTAATGAGCCCTGGAGGTTGTATGTAAGTGGTGAATCACTGAACTTCACACCTGACACTACTATTACAGTGTATTTTTATTAATTGGAATTTAAATAAAAATTTGAAGAAAAATAAATAAATAAAGTCCAGCAATGTTAAGATTCTAGTGTTTACAGCATAACATTGCTCATTAAATTTACTGTCTCACTGGGGAAGTAGTTCATCCTGAAGAAAATGAAAATGTGATACAATTTATATAAAAAAGAGTAATCCAGTTATTCTAAATCCTACATCAGAATTACCCATAAGTCTTTTAAAAATTACAACTGCATAGGCCTTACTCCAGACCTACTAAATAAAAGGAAGGTGAGTGTTAAGCCACAGGAAATTATAGGATCTAACCAGCAAACAGTCACCTCAAACCCAGATAACTCAAAGGAACTGAAATCTCTATGTTTGGTCTGATTCTACTAGAAATGATCAAACTTGACCTAAGTCTAGTGCTAGTTACCATAATTATATTTCTTGGTATTATTATTCCAATATAGTCAGATAGTCTGACTATTCCTATTTTTTTATTTTTAAAATTTTTAATATTTATTTATTTTTGAGAGAGACAGAGACAGAATGCAAGTGGGTTAGGGGCAGAGAGAGAGGGAGACACAGAATCTGAAGCAGGCTCCAGGCTCTGAGCTGTCAGCACAGAGCCTGACGCGGGGCTCGAACTCACCAGCCGTGAGATCATGACCTGAGCTGAAGTCAGACGCTAAGCTGACTGAGCCACCCAGGCGCCCCTGACTGTTCCTATTTTTGAAAGCCATCTCCTGTATTGCTTCCACATTATGTGACCAATTATGGCACATAGCTCTAAGATTCACAAATGCCTACAGCATAGGGATCAGTAATGGAAGTTTACCCTTTTTCCCTTTGCTATGACATTCTGCAAAATTAACCGGGCCTTGGTTTGTTTTTAGAATGAGACATGCAGTATTTTGCTTACATTGAGTTGGATGTTGACCCCACAAGGCAGGAAGGAGATGTCTGTACATGTTTTTTTTTTCTACTTAGGAAACAAGGAGAAAAACAACTTGTCTTCATTTTACAATGTACATAATGTGGGTGTTCTGAAATTAAAAATAATGGAGGAGAAATAAATTGCAAAATGAATAAAATGAATAAGAACACATGGATGCACTCTGTAACTATGTCCAAATGGTGGCAGGCAAAAAGAGCTTAAGATTCCTTCTAAGGTGTACTTTGACTTCATGGCTTTGATTACATAACTTTTTTCTTAAATAAACATTGACAGCGTAAATATCTTTGTTGACCAAAAGCGTTATTTTCTAGTTACTTTCTGGTCTATTTTTTTAAGGACTCATGCAAACCATAGTAAGCATACATTCTACATAATTATAAAGAATACATTTAGAGAGACTTTCAAATTCCATTAACAGAAGAATTTTCTTCTAACAACAAGAAAATATTTTTCCAACATTATTGCACAACAATGAGTATTTGGCATTTGGGAAGAGGCTATATAAGTATATTTATTTGGGAAAAAATAAGCCATAAAAAAAGTGAAAGCAGTTTAGCCTAAAATGTAATTTATGAGGCAACGTCATTTGTAATCCTTACCATCCATATTGTCCAATGTTACTTTCTCATGCTGATTCAGGATTCGTTCTTCCATAAATGTTCAGTTAAATTCTTATTAAACTTAAAAATGAGAACATTGGAGATTTTTTTATGATGCTACTCTGAAAAGGATTCAAATCTCTACCATCAATCAACTTTTCATGAGTATCTACTAGAGACCAGATCTAATGTCACATAATCTGAATAAGGGGCAACAGGAAATATAAGACATTAATTCCGTCCTCACACACTTTGGAAATGAAAGACATGAGTTCATGAAAATATATCTAACAATACAAGAAATATAACATAAACCTAAATGCAGGTCATTCAGTTCTATGCAGATTCAAAGTAAAAAGATATAATATGAGAGTAGATAGATAAAAATGTAGTGCTGACAACGCTGACTCCACCTTTGGCCCTGCAACTTGTTCCTGCCTGTGAAATGACCTCCCTCAGGGCTACATGTTCCAGAGCCCATGGAGGTTAATTTATACCCACCAGGATGTGGGAAGGCTTGTTCTGATCTTCCCTAAAGTGATACACAGAAGGCTCCGTTTAATTAACTAGTGGAGATGACTGATGCACAGGTGGCACCACTTTAGGGAACTACACTCTGACCTCACTACAATGTCCTCACTGTATGCTATGGATTGGGTTCTGGACTTGGTGGAGAATAGTTGTGTGGTACCCGGGTTTTTTGTCAGCCCAATCCCTACCAACCTCCCACCCCAGTAAGTTACCCTGAATAAAATTCTGAATAAACATTATGGAGTAGCATTATTCATTTTTCTTTTTGGTTTTAAAATGCCTTCTTAGTCAAGAGGACACTAAGTGCCTTCTTAGTCAAGAGGATACTTCACTGGCTTTCTTCCACCTTCTAATACTGCATTACTGGCTATACCCACTAACTGACTGCCATATGGAGATGTGCTTGCATCAGCAAGATGTGATATAAGTTGGATGTACTTAATTAATGTACATCCTCTGCAGCTTTGGATAATAAATTTTATAATGTTATTGAATATTTAGTATGTATTAATAATTCTTCTAAATTCTTTATTTGGACTTATTTAATACTCTTAACACAGTAAAGTATGTATAAAATACTCTTTACAATGTTAAGTATGTGATATTATTGTCATGCTTATTTTACAGTTCAGAAAGTTGTGGCTCAAGAGATATAAGTGACTTTCCCAAGTCATACAGCTATTACGTTGGGGAACTAAAATTAGACACCAGCAATGTGATTCTAGGTCCAGACATCGATTCACTACTTTATGCTATCACAAGAGTCAAAGACTTTAAAGAATCTTAGAAAGTTAAAGCTGTAAGGAATCTTAGAGTGTCGTTCATGCAAATTCATTCTTGTACACATAGGGAAACAAAAGCCCAAAGAGGTGAAATGTCTTCTCTATCTATGATCACGGCTATTAGAAGAGAAACCAGGATTGTAACCCATGCTTACTGATTTCCAATACATAGCTTTTTCTGTAATAATCATTATAATCCCTTTCAAGATTTCTCCTTTACTTCATTTTTCTGACTTGGACTACTGAAATAGTAGGAGACAGAAATATCGTGGCAGGGTTTGTCTCATCCCACAAAAACAACTAGATGACTGTCGAATCATCCGGAATATCCCAGAAATTTAACTGAAGAGTGAGAGAACAAACTCCAAAACAAAAAGGGAGAGAAGAGGCCACAACAAAGCAAATAGAAATTGCAGAGACATGGTTTAGGGGAGAAAAGGAGTTGTGGTAACAGGAAAGGGCAAGGGAAAGAGGGAGAGGAGCACACAGGAGATCAGACAATGATAAGATTCTCCCAAAGCTGTTGGCTTGGGAAATGAGGACAGAATTTCATGAATTCTTATAACCAGCAAGGCCTAAAGCCTGGAGTTTTAAAGGTCAATGGGGTTGGCTGGGATAGACCCTGGAGGGCACTACCCTATTACTAAGACAAGGAAACAACTCAGGGGAAGACATCATGGAAACAGCAATCTGAAAAACACCTGTGGCACACAGAGGGGAGATAATTCACTCTTCTTGAGCATGTCCCTGAGAGGCAGCATTCATTGAGACTCCTCTCCTTAAAGAAATGAGCTGGCTGGAGCCACTTTTCTCCCACCCCCGGTAAGCATAAAAGAAACACCTCCTGGAATCAGCACACCGCCAACACTGACTGTCTAACTTCTTTAAACCAAGCCCAAGCCCGATGCCCTGCACTCTGATGGGACTGTACTTCTTAGTCAAGATTGTTGCAGTTCCAGCCTGGAGGGCCCCTGACCCAGAAGCTTAGCAAAAACCCCTGCCCACACCACCTCTCCCAGAGAGTTCTGCTGGGCGTCAGCACTGGTGGAGGTGGTCATAGGTCTCATTTCACAAGCAGATCATAGCATATCTAGTTAAAACTCACCACATTCAGGCAAGGGATCAAACAGTGCCTGCAGCAGGCAAGAGGAGCTTTTGCAGAAAACTAGCCTGAAGAATAGAGTAGCCAAAACACAGCAGCAGAGGGCATGCAACACACAATGGAGGCACTCCATGAAGTGCCAGGTCCTGGGCACTACATGACCTCTTCTTCATAGGCCCATTAATTTCAGGAGCAGGAGACACAACTGGATTTTCTAACACAGAGAACAAGGCACAGACTTAACACAAAATGCAAAGATGGAATAATTTTATCCAAAATGAAAGAATAAGATAAGGTCATAGCCAGAGATCTACGTGAAACAGATATAACTAACATTCCTGATGGAGAATTTGAAGCAACGATCATAAGGATACTCCCTGGGATTGAGAAAAGAATAGAAGACATCAGTGACACCCTTACCACAGAGATAAAAGAGTTAAAAAAGAACACATCAGAGATGAAGAATGCAATAAACAGGATTATAAATTATATTGATGAAATGGACAGCAGACTGGAAGAAGCAGATTAATTGGTGACCCATTAAAATAATGGAAAATAATGAAGCTGATCAAAAAAGACATAACATAGAATTATAGAACATGAGAATAGACTTAGGGAACTCAGCGACTCATTCAAAACTAATAACATCTCTAGCAGTGCTATGGAATTTATCCAAGGGACACAGGAGTACTGATGCATAGGGGCACTTGTACCCCAATGTTCATAGCAGCACTCTCAACAATAGCCAAATTATGGAAAGAGCCTAAATGTCCATCAACTGATGAATGGATAAAGAAATTGTGGTTTATATACACAATGGAATACTACGTGGCAATGACAAAAAATGAAATATGGCCTTTTGTAGCAACGTGGTTGGAACTGGAGAGTGTGATGCTAAGTGAAATAAGCCATCCAGAGAAAGACAGATACCATATGGTTTCACTCTTATGTGGATCCTGAGAAACTTAACAGGAACCCATGGGGGAGGGGAAGGAAAAAAAAAAGAGGTTAGAGTGGGAGAGAGCCAAAGCATAAGAGACTGTTGAGAACTGAGAACAAACTAAGGGTTGATGGGGGTTGGGAGGGAGGAGAGGGTGGGTGATGGGTATTGAGGAGGGCACCTTTTGGGATGAGCACTGGGTGTTGTATGGAAACCAATTTGACAATAAATTTCATATATAAATAAAAAAAAATAAAAAAAATAAAAAAAATCTCAAAAAATATTAAAAAAAAAACTAATAACATCTCTATTATAAGATTCAGAAGAAAAAGAGAGAGAAAAGGGGCAGAAAATTTATTTCAAGAAATACTAACAGAAAACTTCCCTAATTTGGGGATGGAAACAGACATTCAGATGCAGGAGGCACAGAGAACTCCCACCAAAATCAATAAAAGCAGGCCAACACCAAAATATATTGTAATTAAATTTGCAAAATATAGCAATAAAGAAAAAAAATCCTAAAAGCAGCAATACAAAATAGTCCTTAACTTACAGGGGAAAACCCATAAGGCTAGCTAGAGATTTCTCCACAGACACTTGGCAAGCCAGAAGAAAGTGACGTGATATAGTCAAAGCGCTGAATGGGAAAAATATGCAGCCAAGACTATTCTATCAAGCAAGGCTATAATTCAGAGCAGAGGGAGAGATAATTTCCCAGATGAACAAAAACTAAAGGAATTCATGGCCTAAACCAGTCCTCGAAGAAATCTCAACCCTCGAACATAGCTAGATAAATAGCCAATCATTCTCAATACCCAATAAATCAATCTCAGGACTAAAAGAATAAACTGCACTACTAGAGGGAGGGAAGAGGCCACATCATGGAAGGTAGGAGGTATGGAGACATGATTTAGGGAAGGAATGAATTGCAGGTGCTGTGGAGGGGAAGGAACCATGATCATTAAGAGAAGGATGAGAAAGAGACAAAGAAATGAGTGCACAGGAGATCACATAAGGAAAACAATTCCACAAAAGCATTGACTGAGAGAGGTGCTGATTATTGTGAGTTTTTACAATAAGCAGAGCTCAAAGACTGGAGTTTTAGAAGTCTACTGTGTGGCTGATGTGGATCCCTGAGGGTGATGAGTGCTCCTGTGGAGTAGGTGGGCAGATAGCCTAGGGAGAAGATAGTATGATCTGATGATTGCTTGGAAAACAGTGAGTGAGATTTCCCCCAGTCTTGGAGCACATCTGGTAAGTGACATTTCATCTCTGGGAACAAAAGCCCTGGTGGGAGTTTTTACCACCCTCCCCTGCCCATCAGCATAGGCACAGAGACACCTGCTAAGGGCTGCTAACCTGGACACCAGCTTTTTGCTACACTTTACACCAAATTCCATACCCCTGTGCTGTGGTGCAACTGCCCTTCTGGGACAAATCTGTAGCACTCCCAACATGGTGAGACCTCCCCTCAGAGAACCAGCATGGGTCCCTGGCATGCCAGATCCCTGAAGTTTGGAGTTTAAAAACTCAGCTTGCCTGGGATAGAACACAGATGCACAGTACTATAGTACTGGATTAACAGAAGGCCTGGATCCACACAGGGTGAAGGCAGCCATCTGAGGAACGCCTGGACACGTGAGGGGAGAATATTCTTATGGGAGGGCTTCCAAGACATCAGTGGGCACAAATTCCCCTCTCCAGGTAAAAAGGAAGGTGTTGGTGCCCTTTCTCTCCCATCACCACTCAGCATTTTCTAACTTCAGTAAGTAAGATAGCACCAATAGTGGTCGCCTGAACTGTTTACACCAAGCCCAGCCTCCCTGCACTCTGCAGGTGCTGCTTTTTGTGGGCAAATGTGCCTGAAAAACAGGTATTGGGGCTCCTCCCCCCAGCACACACCACATATACTGATGTAGAGTGCTGCAAAACTTCAACTCTAGTGGAAATGCCATCAGGTCTCTTTGAAAAGCACAGCAGAGCACACCTAGTTAAAACTTGCCACACTCTGGCCAAGGTCCAAACACTCCACACTGCAGTCAAAAATAACTGCAGAGGACTGATCTGAGGGAAAGAGCAGCCAAAACGCAGCCACAGAACGCACACAACATACACTAGAGACACTTCCTAAAGCAGCAGGCCCTTGAAAGTATATGACCTCTTCTTCATAAAATCATTACTCTCAGGAGCAGGAAACATAACAGGCTTTCATAAGATAGAGAATAAGACAGAGACCTAGAAAAAAACCGCCAAGATGGAGGAATTCATCCCAAAAGAAAGAACAAGAAAAGATCAAAGCCAGGTACCTGATCAAAACAGACATAAATAATATGCCTTATCCAGAAATTAAAGCAATAATCACAAAGAAACCATCTGGGCTTAAGAAAAGCATAGAGAAAATCAGAGAGTCCCTTACTACAGAGATAAAACAACAAAAAACCAATTCTTCCATAGTGAGAAATACAATAACCATGATTCAAAACTGACTGGATGTAATGAATGCAAGGATGGAAGAAGAAGACGAACAAATAAGTGATGTAGAAAATAGAATTATGGAAAATAATGATGTTGAAAAGAAGAACAACAAAAAAAATTCGATCATGAAAGTAGACTTAAGGAACTCAGTGATTTCATGAAATGTAATAACATTTTAATCATAGGAGTCCCAGAAGAAGAAAACAGAGGAAAGGAGACAAGAGGTTTAGTTGAGAAAATTATAGCTAAAAACTTCTCTAATATGGGGAAAGAAACAGACATCCATCCAGGAAGTACAGAAATCTCCCATCAAAATCAGGAAAAGCAGGCCAATATCAAGACATATCATAGTTAAATATGCAAAATAAAGAGATAAAAAATGTTAAAAGAAGCAAGACATAATAAATCCATAACTTAGAAAGGAAGACAAATAAGGTTAGCAGCCAATCACTCCACAGAAACTTGGCAAACAAGAAGGGAGTGGTATAATATATTAAACATGATGAATGGGGGAAATATGAAGCCAAGAATACTCTATCCAGCAAGATTATAATTCAGAATAGAAGGAGAGATAGAGATTCCCAACAAACAAAAACTGAAGGAGTTTGTGACCACTAAAACAGCCTTGCAAGAAATATTTAAGGAGACTCTATGAGTGGGAAAGAAAGGCCAAAAGTGACAAAGACTACAAAAGAACAGAGAAAATCGCCAAAAACAAACAAACAAGCAAAAAAAAAGTAATACAATCAAAATAATTTCATTTCTATTAATAATTATTCTGAATGTAAATGGACTAAATACTCCAACAAAAGATATAGGGGGGTGAGAATGGATTAACAACAACAACAACAACAACAACAAACAAGACCAATCTATATGCTACCTGCAAGAGATTTATTTTAGATGCAATGATATCTCCAGATTAAAAGTGAGGGGATGGAGAACAATTTACTATGCAAATGGGCATCAAAAGAAAGCAGCGGCAGCAATACTTATATAACACAAACTAGATTTTAAACCAATGACTGTAGCAAGAGATGAAGAAGGGTACTATATCATAATAAAAGTGTCTATGGAACAGGAAGATCTAACAATTTAAAAATATATATTTATGCCATCAACATGATAACACTCAAATATATAAAATAATTAATAACAAACATAAAGGATCTCATTGATAATAATACCATAATAGTAGGAGACTTAAATACCCCACTTGCAGGAATGGTCAGATCATCTAAGCAGAAAATCAACAAAGAAACAATAGCTTTCAATGACATCCTGGACCAGATGGACTTAACAGATATACTCAGAACACTTCATCTTAAAACAGCAGAATACACTTTCTTTTCCAGTGCACATGGGACATTCTTCAGAATAGATCACATACTAGGTCACAAATCAGGCCTCAACAGGTACAAATATTTTGAAATCAAACCATGCATGTTTTCTGACCATAACACTATGAAAATTGAAGTCAATTACAAGAAAAAATTTGGAAAGACTACACATATATAGAGGTTAAAGAACATCCTATTAAACAATGAATGGATCAACAAATAAATTAAAGAAGAAATTTAAAAAATACATGGAAAAAATGAAAATGAAAACATGACAATCTGAAACATTTGGGATGCAGGAAATGCAGTCATAAGAGGGAAGTATGTACAAATACAGGTCTACCTCAAGAAGCAAGAAAAAAGTTCCAATAGGCAACTTAATGTTACATCTGAAAGTACTAGAAAAAGAACAGCAAATGAAGTCTAATGCCGGCAGAAGGGAAATAATAAAGATTAGAGCGGAAAACAAATGATACAGAAACAAACAAACATACAAACAAAAACAGTAGAACAGATACATGAAACCAGGAGCTGGTTCTTTGAAAGAATAGTAAAATTTATAAACTCATTAATAAAATCACAAATGAGAGAGGAGACATCACAACCAACACCACAGAAATATAAACAATTATAAGAGAATATTATGAAAAATTATATGTCAAAAAATTGGGCAATATGGAAGAATTGTATAAATTCCCAGAAACATATACACTACCAAGACTGAAACAAGAAGAAATCAAAAACCTAAAGAGAACGATAATAAGCAAAGAATTTACATCAGTAATAAAAAATCTCCCAAGAAACAAAAGTCCAGGACCAGATGGCTTCCCAGGGGAAATTCTACCAAACATTTAAAGAAAAGTTAATACCTGTCCTTCTCAAACTATTCCAAAAAGTAGAAGGAAAACTTACCAAATAATTCTATGAGGCCAGCAATACCTTGATGCCAAAACCAGACAAAAACCCCACTAAAAGAGAGAATAACAAGCCAATATCATTCATGAACATGCATACAAAAATTCTCAACAAAATACTAGTAAATCAAATCAAACAGTACATTGAAAGAATCATAAACCTCAGTCAAGTGGGATATATTCCTGGGCTGCAACGGTGGTTCAATATTTGCAAATCAATCAAAGTGATACATCACATTAATGAAAGAAATGATAAGAGCCATATGATCCTCTCAATAGATACAGAAATAGCATTTCACACAGCAAAGGATCCATTCTTGATAAAAAACCCTCAACAAGGTAGGGGAAAAGGGAACATATCTCAATATCATAAAGGCATAATATGAAAGAACCACAGCTAATATAATCCTCAATAGTGAAAACCTGAGAGCTTTCCTCCAAGGTCGGGAACAAGACAGGGATGTCCACTCTCACTAATGTTATTCAACAAAGTACTAGAAGTCCTAGCCTCTGCAATCAGACAGCATAAATAAATAAATAAATAAATGGCATTCAAATCAGCAAGGAGGAAGTCAAATGTTCACTATTTGCAAATTAAATGATACTCTATATTTAAAAAATATATCAAAAAATTGCTAGAACTGATACACAAATTCATTAAAGTTGCAGGATACAAAATCAATGTACAGACATCAGTTGCATTTCTATACACCTGTAATGAATCAGTAGAAAAAGAAATCAAGGAATCTATCCCATTTACAATTGCGCCAAACACCTTAAGATACCTAGGAATAAACCTAACCAAAGAAGTGAAAGACCTATATTCTGAAAACTATAAAACACTGAAAAAATAAATTGAAGAGGACACAAAGAAATAGAAAGTCATTTCATACTTATGAATTGGAAAAACACATATTGTTAAAATGTCTGTACTACCCAAAAACAATCTAGGCATTAAAGGCAATCTTTACCAAAATGCCACCAGTATTTTTTCACAGACCTAGAACAATAATTTTAAAATTTGTATGGAACCACAAAAGACCCTGAATAGCAAAAGCAAAATTGAAAAGGAAAAGCAAAGCTGAAGGCCTCACAATTCCAACTTCAAACTATATTACAAAACTGTGGTGATTCAAACAGTATGGTACTGATGCAAAAATAAACACATAGATTAATAGGACAGAATAGAAAAATCAGAAATAGACCCTCAATTCTATGGTCAGTGAATCTTTAACAAAGCGGGAAAGAATATCCAATGGAAAAAAGAGTCTCTTCAACAAATGGTGTTGGGAAAACTGCACAGCAACATGCAAAAGAATGAAACTGAACCACTTTTTTATGCCAAACACAAAAATAAATTCAAAATATACTAAAGACTGTGTGATTTCTGAAACCAGTAAAATCCTAGAGGAGAACACAGGCAGCAAATTCTTTGACATTGGCCATAGCAACTTCTTTGTAGATATGTCTCCTGAGGCAAGGGAAACAAAAGTAAAAATAAACTTTTCAGGCTCCACCAAAATAAAAAGGTTCTGGACAATGAAAAAAAAAATAAAAAAACTGAAAGGCAACCTATGGAATGGAAGAAGATATTTGCAAATGACATATCTGATAAAGGGTAAGTATCTAAAATATATAAAAAAATTTAAAACTCAACACCCTAAGCAAGAATAATCCAATTAAAAATGGGCAAAAGAAAGGGGCACCTAGGTGGCTCAGTTGGTTAAGCATCTGACTCTTGATATTGGTTCAGGCCATGATCTCATGGTTCATGAAATTGAGCCCTGCATTGTGCTCTGCACTGATAGTGTGGAATTGACTTGGGATTCTCTCTCTCCCTCTCTCTGCCCCTCCCCTGCTTGTTCTCTCTCTCTCTCTCTCTCTCTCTCTCTCTCTCTCTCTCTCTCTCAAAATAAATAAATGAACATTAATTTTTTTTAAAGAGCAGAAGATATGAACAGAACTTTTTCCCAGTAAACACCCAGATGGCCAACAGACACATGACAAGATGGTCAACATCACTCATCATCAGGAAAATACAAATAAAAACTACAATGAGATATCACTTTATACTTTTCAGAATGGCTAAAATTACTAATATAGGAACAACAGATTTGTATATGATGCAGAGAAAGGGGAACATTCTTACACTCTTAATGGAGTGGAAATTCAAACTGGTGCAGCCACTTTGGAAACCAGTATGGAGATTCCTCAAAAAGTTAAAAATCGAACTACCTTAGGACCTAACAATTGCACTACTAGGTATTTACCCAAAGGATACAAAAATACTGATTCAAATGGGGCACATGCACTCTGATGTTTATAGCAGCATTATCTGCTATAGTCAAAGTATGGAAAGATCCCAAATGTCCATTGACTGATGAATGGAAAAAGAAGCTGTGGCATATAATAATTATATATAATTAATTATTTATTAATTATATATATATATATATAATGAGATATTATTCAGCTATCAAAAAGAATGAATTCTTGCCATTTGCAATGATGTGGATGGAGCTAGAGTGTATTTTGTTAAGGGAAACAAGCCAGCCAGAGAAAAAGAAACACCATATGTTTTCACTCATATGTGGAATTTAAGAAACAAAACAAATGAAGGTAAAAAAGTCAAAGAAAAGGAGGCAAACCATAAGTATTCTTAACTATAGAGTACAAACTGAGGGTTGCTGGAGGGGAGGTGGGCAGGGGCATGGGCTAAATGGGTAATGAGTATTAAGGAGGGCACTTGTTGGAATGAGGATTAGATGTTATAAGTAATGAATAACTAAGTTCTCCTGAAATCAATGTTGCACTGTTTGTTAACTAACTAGAATTTAAATAAAAACTGGAAACAACAGCAACCAAAAAGAAACAAGTGCTAGTGAGGATGTGGAGAAAAAGGAACCCTCTTGCACTGTTGGTGGGAATGCAAACTGGTGCAGCCAATCTGGAAAACTGTAGGGAAGCTCCTCAAAAAGTTAAAAAATAGGACTTCCCTGTGATTCACCAATTGCACTTCCAGGTATTTACCCAAAAAATACACAAATACACAAAGGGATATATGCACCCCAATATTTATTGCAGCATTATCTACATTAGCCAAATTATGGAAACAGCTCATGTGTACATTGATTGATGAATGATAAAGACTATTTAATGGGAATATTACTTCCCATTAAAAATGAAATCTTGCCATTTACAGCAACATGGATGGGGCTAGAGAGGATAATAGTAAGCAAAAAATTCAGTCAGAGAAACAAATACCATATGATTTCACTCATATGTGGAGTTTACAAAACAAAACAAAAAAGCAAATGGAAGAAAAATAAGAGAAAGAGAAAAAAAACAGATTCCTAATTATACAGAAAAATCTGAGGTTTACTAGATGAGAGATGGGTGAGGGCATGGCCTAAATAGGTGATGGGGATTTAGTAGTATACTTGTGATGAGCACCAGGTGTTGTATAGAAGGGTTTTATCACTATATTGTACACCTGAAACTAATATGACACTGTAAGTTAATGAACAGGCATTTAAATAATAACTTACCAAAGAAAGATATGGAAGCAACCCAAGTGTCCATCAATAGATGAACAAAGAAGTTATGTTAATGGAATGTCACTCAGCCATATTAAAGAATGAAATCTTGTCATTTGCCACAACATAGATGGTTCTATAGGATATAATGCTAAGTAAAATAAGTTGGTTAGAGACAAATAACATGATTTCACTCACATGTGGCAATTAAGAATAAAAACAAATGTACAAATAAAGAAAAAAGGGAGACAAACAAATAAACCAGATTTTTAAATATAGAGAACAAACTGGTGGTTGCCAGAGGGGAGGTGGGAGGGTCTGGGTAGAGTAAATAAAGAAGATTAATAATGTATTTATCTTGATGAGCACTGAGAAGAATATAGAATTATTGAATCATTACATTGTATGCCTGAAACAAACGTAACACTATGTTAATTATATTTGAAGTTTAAAAAATACCTATTAAAATTAGGTATCCATACATTCTTTTCTCTACAGAGAAGAAACTAGAAAATTTAGTCCCACACTTCTCCAGGGCAAACTCTTCCATTAGGATCAGAGAAGAGATAGGCCTTCCTGGTAAAAATGAGGTTATAATAGGAACAGTGGAAATAAATAATAACAGTAAGTTGCATAGGGCTTACCAAGTTCCAGGCACACTTCTAAGTGCTTTATATTCAGTACCCTCATTCTGGCAAAAATCCTGAAGCTTAGACACAATTAAATAATCTTCCCAAGGTCACACAACAGGTAGTGACAGAGCTGGGATTTAGAATCTATAAAGTATGATTCCAGAGTTTATGCAATTAAGCACTACAATGATACATTACAAGATACATAGAAGATACCTTAGAAGAAATACATATTTGGGACACCTGGGTGGCTCAGTTGGTTAAGCGACCGACTTCAGCTCAGGTCATGATCTCACAGTTTGTGAGTTCGAGCCCCACATTGGGATCTGTGCTGACAGCTCAGAGCCTGGAGCCTACTTCAGATTCTATGTCTCCCCCTCTCTCTACCCTTCCCCTGCTCATGCTCTGTGTCTCTCTGTCTCTCAATAATAAATAAATGTTAAAAATTTTTAAAAAAGAAATACATATTCAAGTGAAGAGTTATAGGTAGTCATTTTTCATGTAGTCAAAAAATAAGCTTTTTAATGTAAATTATAAGAAAGCAAATATATAGGAAAAAAAGTAATACTAGGCAAAGCCCATAACTGGTCAAGATTTTTATGTATTTATTGCTTATGGACAATGTGATTTACTATAAAGTTTGAATATTTTAAAACAACGGTACTTACAGCATACTCTAGATAGATCAATAATTAATACATGTTAATGTTAATTTATAGCTGATCACATAGAAAGATTAGGTGGATAAAATGCTCATAAATTTCAAAGATTTTTATTAGCTTCTTTTTATTCTAATCTGCATATTTTGTAAGGTTCAAAATACTATTATCAGAACTTAAAACTACACACATACACGCTACATATTTAAGAGCAAAGGGGGACTGACAGCTCTATCTCCATCAATTCTTTATTTTAGACAGTTTGAAGGTAATAATATGTAGAATGTCATATACAGTATTAATGTCCCAACAACATGTACTAAGAAATGTCATCTATAGTTACCATTGTTCAACTTGGGATACTAAAATATATGGTAGTATCTGAAATATGTTTAAGAATTATATTTGAAGTATACGACATTAATTTTCAAACCACATATTTTTTTCTATCATATATGACAAGCTGCAGACATTGTAATACAACAGAAGTGCTTTTATAATTAAAGATAAATGCCTTTCTTCTTTAAATACCTTGATTTTTCTATTAAAAAATGACCACTTATTAGAAAAATGTGAATAATTTACATAAAATTATGATTTAAACCTTCCCCGACTTCTTTCTAAAGATAGCAGCCAAAAAACTGAAAAAGTCAGTGTGCCTTTGAGGATATTTAATTAAAATCTAATCCCACATTCTTAAAAGCTCACATAAATTAAGCTGTCATTCAGGAGATTTATGTATTCACATTTGCATATTACATACAATTCATCAATTACTCATGTGTGAAAGCAATGTTTTTCCCAGGGTGCTGAACTGCCAGCAGTGCCAACAGGCACATGCATCCCACAAAACTATACCAACTGGTACCTTAGAGAAAGCCATTTCCATATGGCCTTTTGTTTGCACATCCAGAGTTCCAAGCACACTTAGAAAATTGTGACTATAACTTAGTGGATTCTATTGAGCTAAATTTGTGTGAAAGAGATGTTCATTTTAATCTTAGTGCAAATGCATACTGGTAGCAATTCAACAGCTCTTCTCGCATTCATGGAAAGTTTTAAAATTACAGTAAAGATACAGAATCATTGGTGAGCTTTAGTATAGTCAGACAAAATAGTTAAGTTAAAAATATTCTCTTCAAGTTTATAGAAGGTAACCATTAATTTACATGGCATATATGAATAAGGTAAAGAAAAAAGTAAAAAATATATATATACGTGTGTGTGTATATATATATACATACATACATACACACACACACACACACACACACATACGCACACATACACATATTAAGGCAGGGAGAGGTGAAAATACCAAAGTTCAGTGGCTCATTCAGAAAGCTTTAAGACATAGGAAGCACTTTATGGTACTTGAAGAATCTTAATTCTGTGTATAATTTTTTTTAATGTTTATTTGTGTGAGAGAGAGACAGAGTGTGAGCGGGGGAGGCGCAGAGAGAGAGGGAGACACAGAATCTGAAGCAGGCTCCAGGCCCTGAGCTGTCAGCCCAGAGCCCGACACAGGGCTCGAATTCATCCAAAGAGCATAATTTCACACACACACCTATCCAGAGAATTTAGACAATGTTTTTTGACTGGCTGATTAGTTGGTTGGTTTGGGGTTCTAAATTTTTTTTTCAAATTAATGTTTTGATGTAGAGTCTTAACTACCATATCAGAAACCTTTTTTTTTTTCAGAAACCTTTTTTAAAAAGGTAATTTAGGGGCACCTGGGTGGCTCAGTTGGCTGAGCATCCGACTTTGGTTCAGGTCATGATCTCACAGTTGGTGGGTTCAAGGTTGCATCGCGCTCTGCGCTAACAGCTTGGAGCTTGGAGCCTAATTCGGATTCTATGTCTCCCTCTCTCTCTGCCCCACCCCACTCGCACTATGTCTCTCTCTGTCTCTTAAAAATAAACATTTTTTGAAAATTAAAAAAAAGAAAGCTTTAAGATGTAGCAAAAATAAAATGCCCCTAATTTTTCCAGATCTCAGTTTTCTTAGACTATTTTTGGGAAGAAAATGGTAAGCCTTTAACAGTATCATGTCTACCACCAAACAGATGCAAAGATACATTTTCTCCATGATCAAAAGCTGTTACAAAATACCTTTAACTTTTTATACATACTGAGAAGAGAGTTCACTCCAGTTGTCCCAAAGGGAAAATGGTATGCTTATAAGACACCACATATAGGAAACAAGGAAGCAATCTAAATGACCTAACAGGATAAGCTATTTCCAGCATAGATCAACAACTGCCACAATATTTTGCATGAGTGTATATCTTAATGTTTAATATATTTGTTTCAGAATTCCACTGGCTGTAAAAAGTGACACCTAAACCAGGGACATTTCTCCCTTCATACAAAATCCTTTCTCCTCTCTTTCTAAAATTTGTCACCAATTTCTTTATCGGTTGGACATACAGAAAACTCCTAAAGTTTATAGCAACTGGAAAATTTATATGGTCTTCTCACATTTATTTTATATAAGTTATATGCCTGTGTATTTGTGTAAGTGTATACTGCAGTAATAACAAGTGACTTCTAGAAATTCAAATCCATAAGGATGTTTTGAGTGCCTACTATTACAAGGAATTTTGTTAAATGTTGTGAGAAATATAAAGATACTTTATACATGGATGTAAGAAATATATACACATATACTAATGACTAAAATACTGATGTAAACAATGCATTTGGAGCACAAAAGATAGAGATAAATTCAACCTGAGAAGATCAAAAGACGTGGCTTTTGATTTGGACTTTAAAGATGAGTAAGATAAATATGAAGACTTTTAAAAATGTGCATGCCTTGTAGAGGGTCCTATAAATCTTTCTCTGTATCATTCAATTTTAGTATGTGTGTTGCTAGAAAAAAAACAAATTCAAAACTAGCTTGAGAATCTCACTAATGTTCAAAGATGAAAAATAATACTATGTGAAATAAACATTGTATTTCTAGTTATCTACTATTTTCCATGGTGTACAGATAGTTTAGTATAAGCTGTGCTTTTATATGTGTCAAATATTGACCATGAGCTAATCTTAAAGTCTCTTCGGAAATATCTTGCTGCTGAAAATTAGCTAGAATATTAAGATAGCAACAACAATGGATTTATTCTATAAGAAAATAATATTTGTCTTTTATTTCAACTAGCAAAATCCTGATTTCTTTCTAACAGATAATAGTAATAGGTTTATATTACTTTTGTCATATAAATTTAATGTTAAACTTTATAAAAGGTAGAATTTTTACTATCTGGAATGGGAGTAAATAGTACTATGAAACAAAATATTCAGTGTGCAGGCATAATGTTACTATCCTGACTACAATGTAACCCTGAGAAAAACTATTTGAGTTTGGTTCTGAACAAAAGAATCTCTCACAGGCTATCAGTTTCAGTTAACAATGTTAGCAAAATAATTGATGTTCAATGGATTCGATGCTCCAACATTCAGTGTTAGTTTTTCAAGCCTTCTTCAAATCTTCCACTTCTCAGCTCTGTTAAACCTCCATGGGTTTTAATTATGATCAAGAAGCTAACTGTAGTTGTTATAGTCAAAAAAAATTTATACAGACAGATTTTCAGAATAATTATTCATTACTACAGTTAAACTGATTAATAACTATTTTTTTAATTCTAAATAATGCAGAGTAGTAGACACGTACAACATAAGGTTACTGTATATGAACAGTTAGTGATCATTTACCGCTATAATGCTTTTGCCTTACAGGACACAGGTCTTAAATCATAACTGCTATTCACAACTAAAAATTGTCTTTTACTATCTTTCCCTAAATAAAGAGTAATGCATTATACCTGCCAAATTTCTCTCTTCAAGAAAGACACATCTCTCCTTCCTTCCAGGAAAAAAAATGTTAAATGCTATACCCCAAAAACATTTTTTTTTAATTTTTCA
Organism: Herpailurus yagouaroundi; assembly: GCF_014898765.1. Taxonomy (NCBI): domain Eukaryota; kingdom Metazoa; phylum Chordata; class Mammalia; order Carnivora; family Felidae; genus Herpailurus; species Herpailurus yagouaroundi. The sequence goes on from NW_024420361.1 coordinate 2,856,725, forward strand.
GAGGCACACAGCCCTAATATTCAATAATGTCTTATTGAATGATTATAAAACAGTTTTTCATTTCCTTGCTTACTGTGGTTAAATTCCTAATTCTTAAAGAAAAGAAAATGTTTCTTCAGTGAAAAAGCATAGCAGAATTTAAACCAAAGGGAATTCAATTAATAAATTTAATTGCTAATAAATTAAACTGCCACAATCCAAATAACACGACTGACATTTTACCACATATAGATCAACTCTAAGTTACTCATTATTTTAAACATTAATTAAAAGCATCGAATCCTAGGGGCACCTGTGTGGCTCAGTCGGTTGAGCATCCAACTTTGGCTCAGGTCATGATCTCATGGTCTGTGAGTTCAAGCCCTGCATCGGGCTCTGTGCTGACAGCTCAGAGCCTGGACTTGGTTCAGATTCTGTGTCTCCCTCTCTCTCTGCCCCTCCCCTGCTCATGCTCTGTCTCTCTGTCAAAAATAAATAAATATTAAAAAAATTTTAAACCATCGAATCCTAGAGGAGAAAACAGGCAGCAACCTCTTTGACATCGGCCATAGCAAATTCTTACTAAATATGTCTCTAGAGTCAAGGGAAACAAAAGCAAAAATAAACTATTGGGACTTCATCAAAATAAAAACCTTCTGCATAGCGAAGGAAACAACAAAACTAAAAGGCAACGTTCAAAATGGGAGTAGATATTTGCAAATGACACATCTGATAGAGTTAGTATCAAAAATATATAAAAAACATAGCAAACTCAACACCCAAAAATCAAATAATCCAGTTAAGAAATAGGCAAAAGTTATGAATAGACATTTTTCCCATGAAGACATCCAGGTGGCCAACAGACACATAAAAAAAATGCTCAACATCACTCACCATCAGGGAAATACAAATCAAAACTACAATGAGATGCGACCTTACACCTTTCAGAATGACTAAAATTAACAACACAATAACAGGTATTGGAGACAATGCCAAGAAAGGGGAACACAGTTCCCCCATTGCACAGTTGGTGGGAATGCAAACTGGTGCAGCCACTCTAGAAAATAGTACAGAGGTTCCTCAAAAAGTTAAAAATAGAACTACCATATAATCCAGCCATTGCATTAGTAGGTATTTACCCAAAGGACACACACACACACACACACACACACACACACACACACTGAAATATTACTCAGCCATCAAAAAGAATAAAAGTTTGCCATTTGCAATGATGTGGACAGAGCTAAAGAGTATTATGCTAAGTGAAATATGTCAGCCAGAGCAAGACAAATACTTTATAATTTCACTCATATGTGGAACTTAAGAAACAAAACACATGAACATGGGGGAAAGAGAGGCAAAGCAGAAAACAGACTCTTGATTATAGAAAACAAATTCAGCAATGAGAAAGAATGAAATCTGGCCTTTTGTAGCAACGTGGATAGAACTAGAGAGTGTTATGCTAAGTGAAATAAGTCATACAGAGAAATACAGATACCATATGTTTTAAATCTTATGTGGATCCTGAGAAACTTAACAGAAGACCATAGGGGAGGGGAAGGAAAAAAAAAGTTATAGAGGGAGAGAGCCAAACCATAAGAGACTCTTAAAAACTGAGAATAAACTGAGTGTTTATAGGGGGTTGGAGGGAGGGGAAAGTGAGTGATGGGCATTGAGGAGGGCACCTGTTTGGATGAGCACTGGGTATTGTATGGAAACCAATTTGACAATGAATTTCATATTAATATATATATATAATATTATTAATATATATATTCCGTTTGAGCAATAAAAAAAGTCAAAAAAAAAGAAAACAAACTGAAGATTACTGGAGGGGAAGTGGGCAGGGTGACCAGTTAAATTGGTGATGGGTATTAAGGAGGGCACTTGTGATGAAAACTGAGTATTGTATGTAAGTGATGAATCACTAGATTCTACACCTGAAATTAATGTTGCACTGTATATTAACTAATTGGAACTGAAATAAAAACTTGGGAAAAAAGCAACTAGTGAATTAAAAGCTATTGTAAACCAGAAGTAAAGAGGAAAAAAGGTCTGTCAAATATTCACTATAAATAAAGTATTAAAGGGGAGAAACTCACAATATTTTCAGTGTTCTAAATTTATTTTTAAACATATCTTAAGGAGAGAGGAAGTATAAAATATTTTACTGTAAGAATGTGTGAACTGAACAAGATATCTGCTCAGTTTAGAGAATATTTTTGTCTACTAGTTTTTTCCCATTTCAATATTTATAGAAATATCTATAAATTCAATTCCAGTTCTAACCACATCATGAGATTTAAAAACCCGTTCAGCTTATGGTTTAGTAAAAATAATAATGATAATAATGTGGAGAGTTGGATCCTACAAATTATGGCTCAGTAAGGCTTACTGAGTGTTAACATAATTATTTGGTTTAGTTCAAACACTTAATTTATATAATAGCCAAATATACTTATTTTATATAATAGCAAAGGGTTAGACTAATGACTAAATCATATCACGGGGAAAATATCTTGTCTTTTGACATATCATGTGTACTTTAAATTAAGCATAACATCCTTCTACACTGTATTAATTTTCATTTTATTTCCTCTTTATATTTTATAACTAACAATTTATGCAATAAATATGCTGTATAATATTTGTCTTCAAGAATCTGATGGCATTATAAGATATATCACTGGCTGTACAACTTCTGTGTTGGAAAACACATTACCTACTAAGAAAGATAAATGCTCTATCCATGGGGACACTCTATCATATGTTGTTTAGGCAAGAAAATCATTAAAAATGACAAGAAGTATGTCAATCCAAATACAAAGATATTAAAAATGCTTAAATACATATATTGATAATCCACACAGTGCTAAAAGAGGCACAATAAACAAAGTATTTCTTAAATTATAACTTTAAGGAAGGTCATAATTCTTGCCCCAGGTATGACTAAATATGAAGCCTTTTTATCACTTTTTTTGCAATGGTCTCATCATAAGCACCCATCAATTTGGCTGTCCACACCCTTTTTCAATCACAATAAGATTAACAGTGCCACATCAGAATATCTATTAAAACTATTACTTCCTGATATTATCTGTCAGGATAGCGATAGAATTTAGGCAAGAAACAGATATTGTTAAATTCCCATTGTCGAAATTGTAGGATAAGGTAGTAACAATCTCAATTCATTCATTTGATATGGCAAATAATTACTGAATTTTTAATATTTGCTGTTGATTAACACTCACTACAGATTTAGTAGAATTTGGAAACTGTGTATACACACACAGACATATACACACAAATAATATGTACATATACACATTTTCACATCAACAGAGCCTGGGAGAATGCATTTCACATGGTAAACTCTTAAATGTTTACTGAGTGACGTAATGACTTAATCCACTCTAATTTTCCACTGGCAACTCCCTAAAATTTTATTGTCATAAATCCCTTACCAACATTATTGTCTTTTTCAGACTCATTAAGGAGTGGGGATTGAAATGGAGGATACTAAACTTCTTTCAACTGCTAGTACTTATTACTTTGCCCCACCCTTCCCTCTTAAACCACATATGCTAAATAAAGAGGCAACTTGTTAATTTCCAACGTATTCAACGATGTCATATTATAACTGTCTTTTGGGCTTTGTTGTACTTTACTTTTTTTTTTAATTTTTTTTTCAACGTTTTTATTTATTTTTGGGACAGAGAGAGACAGAGCATGAACGGGGGAGGGGCAGAGAGAGAGGGAGACACAGAATCGGAAACAGGCTCCAGGCTCCAAGCCATCAGCCCAGAGCCTGACGCGGGGCTCGAACTCACGGACCGTGAGATCGTGACCTGGCTGAAGCCGGACGCTTAACCGACTGCGCCACCCAGGCGCCCCCTTTGTTGTACTTTAAATACAAGTCTTCAACATAGTGAGAAAATACACTCCCTGACCTTGTTTGTGGGGTACATTAATTTCTGGGAGTAACAAGCATGGTATCGGCATATAGAATGGTATTCTATGGATGTCTTCACTGGAAATGAGATGAGTTTATATATTTAGCAAAATATTCAAAACAAAAAATTGGGAATATTCTCACTACCTTTCAAATGACAGCAAAATGAAAAGCATGCCTAACACCTTAAAAGAGTTAAATAAAATGTTTAGTTAAAAATGGAATAAAGAAAATTAGTAGATGGAAAACCAATAAGTAATACGAAAATAACAATATAAATAAAATGGGGAATAGCTTACAAAGTCTCAAATATAGCCAAATAAAGGGGAAACTCCCTAAATGATATCCAAGTATTTACTACGTTACTGTCGTCAGCAATACTCCAAAATCAAATTTTAAGTTAGTGGCTTTATATATTTCATAGTATTTTGCCTATATTCTATTTTATTTCATTATCCAAGCACTGATGAACTTTGCCCATTACCTTTTGACAGTTACTATACATTTTTTGATTGGTGATACTGTCCAAATAAGAATGCATCAACCAAAGGTTGCTCTGGCAGTTCTTTCACATTTTTTTTTCATTTTTTTCTTTTCTTTTTTTCATTTGAGTATAGTTTACATACAATGTTACATTCATTTCAGGGGTACCATTTAGCGATTTGACAAATTTATACATTATGCTATGTTTACCACAACTATAGCTACCATCGGTCCTGTTACATCACTATTACAATATCATTGACTGTATTCCTTATGCTGTGCTTTTCATTCCTGTGACTTATTCATTTCATAACTGGAAGCTTCTATTTCCCTCTCCCCTTCACCTATTTTGCCAAACCCCTGCCCCCCTCCCCTCTGGCAATCATCAGTTTGTTCTCTGTATTTATAGGTCTGATTCTGCTTTTCATTTATTTATTTGTTCTTAGATTCCATTTATGAGTGAAATCATATGGTGTTTTTATTTCTCAGCCTAACATATCACTTAGCATAACACCCTCTAGGTCCATCCATGTTGTCTCAAAAGGCACAATATCATCTTTTCTAGGGCTACATAATATTCCATTGTGTACATATTACATATTTTCTTTATCCATTCCCCTACTGATGGACACTTAGGCTGCATCCACATCTTGACTACTGCAAATAATGCTGCAAAAAGCATAGGGGTGCATATATATATTTGAATTAGGGTTTTCATTTTCTATGGCTAAAAACTCAATAGTGAAATTATTAGATCATATAGTATTACTATTTTTAATTTTTTGAGGAATCTCCATACTGTTTTCCACCGTGTCTATACCAAATTACATTCCTACCAACAGTGCACGTGTTCCTTTTTCTCCACATCCTCACCAACACTTTTTATTCATTGTTATTTTAATTTCAGCCATTCTAACTGGTGGAAGGTGATATCTCATTGTGGTTTTGATTTGCATTTTCTTGATGATTAATGATGTTGAGTATCTTTTCATGTGTCTGTTGGCCATCTCTGTATCTTTTTTGGAAAAATGTGTATTCAGGTCCTCTTCTCATTTTTTAATTGTTTGTTTTCTTGGTGCTAACTTCTTTAAGTTCTTTATATAATTTGGATATGAACCCCTTATTGGTAATACAATTTGCAAATATCCTCTTCCATTCAGTAGATTGTCTTATGGTTTTCCTGATGGTTTGCTTCCCTGTGCAAAGGTTTTTATTTTGATGAAGTCTCAATAGTTTATTTTTTTGTTTCCCTTGCCTTATGAGACAGATCTAGAAAAATGTTGCCATGGCCAATGTCAGAGAAATTATTGCCTGTGCTCTCTTCCAGGATTTTTATGGTTTGTCTCATGTTTAAGTCACTAATCCATGTTCACTTTATTTTTGTGTATGATGTTTGAAGTGGTCCAGTTTAATTCTTTAACATATAGCTGTCCCGTTTTCCCAGCACTGTTTATTAAAGAGACCATCTTTTCCCCACTGTATATTCTTTCTTTCTTTGTCATAGACCAACTGATCATATAATCATAGGTTTATTTCTGGGCTCTCTATTCTGTTCCATTGAACGTGTCCATTTTTTTTTAATTTTTTTTCAACGTTTTTATTTATTTTTGGGACAGAGAGAGACAGAGCATGAACGGGGGAGGGGCAGAGAGAGAGGGAGACACAGAATCTGAAACAGGCTCCAGGCTCTGAGCCATCAGCCCAGAGCCCGACGCGGGGCTCGAACTCACGGACTGCGAGATCATGACCTGGCTGAAGTCGGACGCTTAACCGACTACGCCACCCAGGCGCCCCTGAACGTGTCCATTTTTGAGCCAACACCAAAATGTTTTAATTACTAGAGATTTGTAGTATATCTTGAAATCTGGTATTGTGATTTCTCCAGGTTTATTCTTATTTTTCATGATTTCTTTGGCTATATGGGGTCTTTTGTGGTTCCATACAAATTTTCTATCACTTGTTCTAGTTTTGTAAAAAAAATTGTGGTATTTTGGTAGAGATTGAATTAAATCTTTGCAAATCAATCAATATCGAAAACCACATCAACAAACTGAAAGATAAAAATCATATGGTCATCTCAATAGATGCATAAAAAGCATTTGACAAGATTCAGCATCCATTCATGATAAAAAAACCAACAAAGTTGGGTTAGAAGGGACATACCTCAACATAATAAAAACCATATATGAAAAACCCACAGGTAATATCATACTTAATGCTGAAAAACTAAGAACATCCCCTCTAACATCAGGAACAAAATAAGAATGTCCACTCTCAACACTTTTATTCAACAGAGTAGTGGAAGTCTTAGCCACAGCACTCAGACAAGAAAAAGAAATAACAGCCATCCTTATTGGTAAAGAAGAATTTAAACTGTCACTATTTGACGATGACAGACTCCATCAAAAAACTCCTAGAACTGGGGGGCCTGGTGGCTCAGTTGGTTAAGCGTCCGACTTCAGCTCAGGTCATGACTTCATGCTCCATGAGTTCAAACCCCATGTCAGGCTCTGTGTTGAGAGCTCAGAGCCTGGGGCCTGCTTCAGATTCTCTCTCTCTCTCTCTCTCTCTCTCTCTCTCTTTCTGCCCCTCCCCTGCTCATTCTCTGTCTCTCTCTCTCTCTCAAAAATAAATAAAGATGAAAAAATTTTTAAAAAATACTTAGAACTAATGAACAAGTTCAGTAAAGTGGCTACAAAATTAATACCCAGAAATTAATAGTGTTGCTATACACTAATAATGAAGTAGCAGAAAGAGAAATGTAAAAGAAAACAACAACAAAAAACACCATTCACAATTGCACCAGGAAGAAAAACATGCATAAGAATAAATTGAACCAAAGAGGTGAAAGATCAGGATCTGTACTCCAAAAATCATAAAACACTGATGAAAGAAATTGAAGATGACACAAATAAATGAAAAGACATTCTATGCTCATGGATTGGATGAATTAATATTGTTAAAATGCCCATATTACCCAAAGCAATCCATATTTTTCATTTTTTTTTAATTTTTTATATTTATTTATTATTGAGAGACACAGAGCATGAGCAGGGGAGGGGTAGAGAGACGGGGAGACACAGAATCTGAAGTAGGCTCCGGCTCTGAGCTGTCAGTACAGAGCCTGACACGGGACTCGGACTCAAACTGCGAGATCATGACCTGAGCTGAAGTCGGTCACCTAACCAACTGAGCCACCCAGGCGCCCCTCCACATTTTTCATTCTTAGGCAGAATTGGGATTTTATAATTACTTCTGGTTGTTGATAACCAGAAACAACAAGGTACTTAAGAAAAAAAGAAAATTCAGCATCATTTCTGCTGGTGATTTTATACTTAGAACATTTTTCTAAATTACAATATTAGGTATTTGATACCAGTTCTCCCAACATGTAAAAAGTGACATATAACAACAGCTGTATGACCATGAAGAAGGCTCATCAACCATAATCTTCCTATCATTAGAAAGCGCCTATCCCACTAACATCCAACAATCCATCCATGTAGCCTACTACTTTTGCTGCAATATTAGGTTTGCATTTATATTGCACATCTATGAGGCACCACATAGCACAGTCTTAAACCCTTCCAAACTTCTTGCCCCAAATTGGGAAAGTAAAATGTTTCTCTCAAGGTCTTCATGGTTACCTTCAAGGATCATGGACAAGTCAATGACATAGTCAAAATAAATATATTATCCAATATTTGTATTCTACTATAACAGCCCAATTGCAAAGCTCTTCAGGTCATCCATCTATCCTGAAAAGGAATATATTGAAACAAACTATCTATTGAGATTCAGACTGGGGAACTCTTTCTGAGGTAATAAATACTCTAAACCATATCTTAAAAGCCAAAAGGAATCTAGTCAGCGCATGAAAGGCTTAAGATATCAACTCTATATCCCACAATAGTATATGCATATCTCTTCCAGGTTGTCAAAATTATTTCTAATTTCATTGGATCTGGTGCCCCTTAGTTCAAAGAGCCTATATGTATCTATCATAATCTATGGTATCTGAATGTGAACTCCACTACTTATGAATGTCACAAGTTCAAAGCCATTGTCTTGGTTGCTTCAAGCATCTAAAAATGACAAGATGGACATCCCAGCCTCCTTTCAAAACTGAACAGCTAGGAACAAACAAGTATTTCTAAAAGTATCACAACAGAGGGTTTGCAAAGGAGACAAATGTAGCTCATATCTGTTTTGGACATGGATAGCCATGCAAATCTCTGTCCCCATTTCTTTTCTTGAAAGGATAGATGAGTTCCAAGTATACCAACCCCCCCCCATTTGTGGTTTCTAATTTAATGAAATTTTATGACATTATCAGCTATTTTGCTATTTGTCTCTGTGTGTGAATTTTAAACTGAACTGTATTTCAATTTTTATATTTTCAATAGACTAAAAATCAAATGTTGTCATGGAAAATCCCTGAAAAAACACTATCCATATTCTTTCTTATAGAGAAAAAAAGTAATATAAATTTATAAAACTATTTAGTTTTGAATTATGGTTTGTAGATATATTGGAGTCAAGAAACTGAGTTCATTTCTGTTCTTAATAATATATCTTTTTTCATTATTAAGAGGCTTTTACTTTTAATCATTTTAATTCATTGTAAGTCTTCCTATTCTTAACAGCCAAAAGCTATTCATCCTTCTATGAACTCTCTACCACTATCCCCAATCTTTATCGATACCTGTCTTAAGGCATTTACACTTCTTACCTTTTATTTAATACATACATAAATACATGTATTATTTCTCCCACTAGATTCATCAAGAAGCAGGCAGAAACTAATTCTGTGCCAACATATACTTTACAATGCTCAGTATAGTTCTTTGAATATTATCATATACATGAAAATATAATTGTAGATATATGATGGGCTGAAAGATAGCTAACATGTTTCTCAAAGTGCAATAATTAACAAGATTATTCAATAAAAAGGATATTGTGGTTAGTGTCTATAATTGAGCTTTACCATTAGAGTATACTCAAAAGTAACAATTATCATTATACTTAAAGACCTATGGTTTAAAATCTTGCCATAATTTGAACAATTTCCTAGATTTCTATATGCAAGTTTGTAACAGAATAGGATCAGCAGAGATCTTGCTATAGCTTAGTCATTGCTCCAAACATAATTAACTATTGTGCCAAACTAGAGATGCAGAGAGCAAATAAAATTGAAATGAAATGAGTACTGATTTCAAGATATTTCTTGAATTGTTTTATCATACCAAGTCTTCCTCAAAGTTAAATAGAATTCCACAGAGAATTTGTTTAATTGAGGATTTAAAGTAGTTGTTTTTTCACTTAATCATGGCTTTCTGTACTATTACCAAGCATTTCCTGCCAGCTCCACAAATAAGCAAAACAATCAAGTACCATTCAAAAATATGTACTGTGAAAAAGTAAAAAAAAATTATACCATATATATATATATATATATATATATATACAGTATGTGAGTATGTGTATAACTATTGTGATAGGAAACAGCTTACAATGATGAATGAATAGGTATTCTGCAATTCTTCATGGAAACTTCAGACTTGTATTTTTTGCAAAAAGGCCTAAAGAGTGTATTAATTAGGTGAACAATATGCTTGCAAGTTTGCTCTTGCAAAAATGTTCTCATTGCAATGGGAAAGTCCTATGATGCCAGCTGACTTTAAAAAAAATTAATGTTTATTTTTGAGAGAGAGAGAGAGAGAGTGAGCAGGGGAAGGGAAGAGAGAGAGGGAGACACAGAATTCGAAGCGGGCTCCAGGCTCTGAGATGTCAGCATAGAGCCCACACAGCGTTCAAACTCACAAATGATAAGATCATGACCCGAGCCAAAGTTGGACGCTAAACCAACTGAGCCACCCAGGTGTCCTGACAACTGACTTTCTAATTTCAGTTTTGTATTCTCTGAGTTCATCATATGCACTGATTTCACTACATTCATTCTTCTTTTATGGCAATGTAATGCAAAAATATGACAACCAAAACCACTCCCAAAGAAGGAGTGTGCTCTATTCTAAGGAACATATTTGTTTTATACAAAAATACATCAAAGTGAAATGTAAAGAAACTATTCAAATTCTCAGAGGGCTGCCAGGAAGATGGCAGAGTAAGAGAACCCTGAGTCACTCCATCCTAAGTTTACAACTAAATTTCACTCATATCCAAATCAATAAATGGGAGAGTGATCTGAAGACTAATAGAACAAACTCCAAAACTAAATGTAGAGAAAGAGCCACATTGGAAAGATTAGGAAAGGCAGAAATGGTGGTCAGGAGCTGCCCACAAGAGGGAGGGAACTGAGGTCCTTGAGAGGAAAAAGAACCAGGGAGCCACACAGGGGAGATGAATCCCCATAACATCTAGCTTTGAAAATCAGAGAGGCTGAATTATGTGAGTTTGTATAACCAGCAGGATTTGTAGCCAGTACTTGGAACCTGGAGCTTTAAAAGTCAGTGGAATCATCACTGGGTGAACCATGAGGGCAAGGTCCCTGCCCTTAAAGAGACAACAGCACAAGAAGAGGCAACATAAAAAGAACGCTTGCAGAATCAGAGGGAGATCTGCTTATATTGATTTCAAAGCATGTTGGGGGGGGTTGATTCTGGAAACAAAGGAGCCAGCAGCCACCATTTCATCCCCTATCCCCCAACATAATCACAGAGCCACATGTGGAGGTGATACTGCACAGACACTTGCTACCCAAACTGCTAGCAGAACACCATGCCAACAAGTTCTCCTGAGGCCTCCTCCATGCCAAGCTTGCTGGACTCAGCCTTGGGATCAACACAATTTTTGTTAATGCTGCATGCTCTGCCCAGCCACCACACACAAGTGTGGCTTTCCTCAGCCACTACACTCTGTGCCCAGCCACCACACACACAGATGCCACATGCCACACCCAGCCACCAGGCATACAGACATTGTGCCCAGCCATGTGCACACAAAGGCTGCAGGCCCCTAGCCTACTGTACACCACATCACCAGCTATATCCCTAGTTCTAGGGATCGCCTAGAACTAGCAACTCGGTGCATATTTTCCTACACTGCCACCCCAACCCGAGAACTTCTGCTGTCATGCCCCTTCAGAGACAGCCTGCCTGGATTTCACTAACATCACAGAGAGCAAGCACAACCAACAACAGGCAAATAGTCAATGCAGACATCTGTACTGAAAGGAAAAGTGACTTAGGTACAAAGCGCAACACAAGCAACACACATAGCAATCTCACATGAAGTGCCAGGCTCTGGTGAATAGGGAAAACTGCATGACAGGACACTACAGGACCTCTTCTTCATAAAGCCACTGAAGTCAAGAGCAGAAGACATAGCTAACTTCCCTAACACAAAGAAACAGACATAGGGATGTAGACAGAATGAAGACACAGAATAAAACTTCCTAAATGAAATAACATGACAAAATTATAGCAGGATATCTAAGCTAAAGAAAAATAAGCAATATGCCTTATACAGAATTTAAAGTAATCATCATAAATAGGGGTGCTTGGGTGGCTCAGTAGGTTAAGCATTCGATTCTTGATCTCAGCTCAGGTCTTGATCTAAGGAATTGGGCTCCACACTGGGCTTGCAACCTGCTGAATGAATAGATAGATAGATGATAAAATAGTCATCATCAAGATACTTACTGGATATTGGAGAAAGATGGCAGCAAAGTAGGAGGACCCTAGGCTACTCTGAGCCCACGAACACAATTAAATAAACTTTAAACCATCGTAAATACCCCAGAAAACCTGAAAACTCACAGAACTAACTCCACAACAAAAGGGAGAGAAGAGGCCACACTGAAGAAAGTAGGAAGTGTGGAGACATGGTTTAGGGGGGCCGGAGGTAGGCATGATCACTGAGAAATATGTGTGTGTGTGGGGAGGGGACACAGAGGAACACACAAGGAGAATATTTCCTCATAATCATTGGCTTGGAAAATGAGCTGGGATGTTTTTCATGAGTTTCTGCTACCAGTAGGGCTAAAAGCCTGGTATTTTAAATGTCAGTGGGCTTGGCTGAGACACAACTTGGAGCGCACTGCTCTGCTCTTGGAAAGAAGGCAGGCAAACAATCCAGGGACAAACAGTGTGAAAACATCAATCTGTAGAACAATTGGAGCACACAGAGGGACTATTATTCACTCTTTCCAGAGTATGTCCCTGAGAGGGAGCATTTATGGAGACACCTCTCCAGGAACAAAAAAAGCTGATTGGCATAATTTCTCTCCCCCACTCCTCAGAATAAACACAGAGCTACCTGCAGGAAGCAGTCTAGCACCAACACTGGCTGCCTATCTGCTGACACAAAGCCCAAATCCCCTGAGCTCAAGTTTGACTGCCTTTCTTAGTCATGTTTGCCTGAGTCTCATCCCAGAGTACCCCTACTCCAGAAGACAAGCAAAACTATGGCCCACACAATCTCTGCCAAACAGAGAGTTCCGAGGGTCTTAGTTCTGGTGGAAGAGGTGTCAGGTCTCATTTCACAAGCTGACCAAAGCATACCTAGTTAAAACACACCACATTCATGAAAGAGATAAAAAATATCAACCGCAGGCAATGAGAGCCCCTACATACAACTGATCTGAAGGATAGAGCAGCCAAAACACAATAGCCCAGTGCATGCAACACACACTAGAGGCACTACCTGAAGTGCCAGGCCCTGGGAATACAGGAACTCTTCTTCATAATGTCATTAGTTTCAGGAGCAGGAGACATAACTGGAGTTTCAAAAACAGAGAATACAGAAACTTGGACAAAATTCAATGACAGAGGAAATTTTCCCAAATGAAAGAACAAATTAGGCCATGGACAGAGATCTAGGTGAAACAGATATAAGTTATAAGCAAGATGGAGAATTTAAGGACACAATCATAAGGATATTAACTAGACTTGAGAAAAGAATAGAAGATGTGAGTAAGAAATTTACCACAGATATAAGTAAGTTTAAAAAGAAAATCAGAGATGAAGAATTCAATAAACAAGATTGGAAACAGGATTGATGCAATTAACAGCAAGTTGGAAGAAGCAGAGGACATAAAAGACAAAATAATGGAAAGTAATGAAAATGAACAAAAGACAGGAAGAATTACAGAACACAAGAAACATTTAGGAAACTCAGTGACTACATCAAATATAATAACATTTGTATTATAGGACATCAAAAAGAAGAAGATGGAGAAAAGGAGACAGAAAATATATTTGAAGAAAAAATAGCCAAAAAATTACCTAATATGAAGAAAAAGTCATACATATCCAGGAGGTACAGAGAACTCTCATCAAAATCAACAAAAGCAGGTCAACACCAAGACATATTATAATTAAGTTTACAAAAAAAAGTTAATGAACAAAACATTCTTTTTAAAAATTTCTTTAATGTTTATTTCTCAGAGAGAGAGAGAGAGAGAGAGAGAGTGGGGGAGGGGCAGAGAGAGAGGGAGACACATAATCCAAAGCAGGTCCAGGCTCTGAGCTGTCAGCACAGAGCCCAATGTGGGCTTGAACTCATGAACTATGAAATCATGACCTGAGCCAAAATCGGATGTTTAACCAACTGAGACACTCAGGCACCCCCAAACATTCTTTAAGGAGCAAAATAAAAGAAGTCCTTAACTCACAGGAGAAAACTCAAAAGACTAGCTGGAGATTTCTCACCAGAAACTTGAGAGACAGAAGAGAGTGGCATGATAAATTCAAAGTGTTGAATGGGAAAAAATATGCAGCCAAGAATATGCTATCCAGCAAGGCTATCATTCAAAATAGAAGGAGAGATAGTTTCCCAGACAGACAAAAATTAAAGGAGTTCGTGACCACTACCCCAGCCCTACAAAAAAATTAAATGGTAATCTTTGAATAGAAAAGACACACGAAAATTGACAAAGGCAAGAAAAGATCAGAGAAAAATCTCCAGAAACAATGACAAAACAAGTAATAAAATGGCACTAAAAACATATCCATCAATAATTACTTTGAATGCAAATGCACTAACTGCTCCAATCAAAAGAAATAGAATATCAGAATGAATTAAAAAAAACAAGTCTCATCTATATACTTCTGACAAGAGACTCATTTCAGGCCTAAAGACACCTGCAGATCAAAAGTGACAGGATGGAGAAATATCATGCAAATGGATAGCAAAAGAAAGCCAGAGGAGCAATACTTATAAGGGACAAACTACACCTTAGAACAAATACTGCAACAAAAGATAAAGAAGGGAACAGTATCATAACAAAGGGGACCCTCAAACAAGAAGATCTAACAATTATAAATATTAATGGACCCAACATGGATGAACTGAAATATATAAAATAATAATAAATATTAAGGAATGAATTGATGATAACACCAGAATAGTAGAAGAGCTTAACACCCCACTCACATCAATGGATAAATAATCTAATGAGAAAATCAACAAGGAAACAATGACTTTGAATGACACACTGGACCAGATGAACTGAACTGAGCATTCCATCCTAAAATGGCAGAATACAAATTCTTTTCATGTGTGCATGAGACATTCTCCAGAATAGATCAAATGTTAGGCTACAAATCAGGCCTCAATGATACAAAAATATTTAAATCATACCATGCAAATTTTCTTACCACAATGCAATGAAACTAGAAGTCAACCACAAGAAAAAAAAATTAGAAAGATCACAACTACATGGAGGTTAAACAACATGCTGCTAAATAATGAATGGTTCAACCATGAAATCAAAGAAGAAATTTTAAAAAATACATAGAAACAAACAGAAATGTAAACAAAATGGTCCAAAACCTTTAGGATGCAGCAAAAGCAGTCCTAAGAGGGAAGTATATAACAATATAGGTCTAACTTAAGAAGCAAGAAAAATTGCAAATAAACATCCTAACTTTATATCTAAAGGAACTACAAAAACAAACAAAGAAAACATGAAACCAGCAGGAGAAAGGAAATAATAAAGATTAGAACATAAATAAATAATATAAAAACTAAAAAACAAAAGAGCAGATCAATGAAACCAGGAGATGGTTCTTTGAGAAAATTAATAAAATGTATAGACCTCCAGTCAGAATTACCAAAAGAAAAGAGCAAGGCCCCAAATAAAAAAAATCACAAATGAGAGTGGAGAGATAACAACCAACACCACAGAAATACAATAAGAGAATATTATGTAAAACTATATGAAACAAATTGTACAACCTGGAAGGAATGGATAAATTCCTAGAAACATACAAACTACCAAAATGAAACAGGAAGAAATAGAAAATTTGAACCCACTAATAACCAACAAAAAATTGAGTCAATAATCAAAAAACTCGCAGCAAACAAAACTCCAGGGCTAAATGGCTTCAAAGGAGAATTCTATCAAACATTTAAAGAAGGGTTAATACCTATTTTTCTCAAACTATTCCAAAAAGTAGAAAAGAAAGTATAACTTCTGAACTCATTCTATAAGATCAGCATTACCCTGACACCAATACCATGTAAAGACTCCATTAAAAAAGAGAATGGCAGAGGCGCCTGAGTGGCTCAGCTGGTTAAGCATCCAACTTCAGCTCATGTCATGATCTTGCAGTTCATGAGTTAGAGTCCTGCGTTGGGCTCTGTGCTGACAGATCAGAACTTGGAGCCTGCTTCAAATTCTGTGTTTCCCTCTTTCTCTGACCATCCCCCACTCACACTTTTTTTCTCAAAAATAAATAAAAACATTAAAAAAAGAGAAAATGGCAGGCCAATATCCCTGATGTATATTGTATGCAAAAATTCTCAACAAGATACTAGCAAACCAAATGCAACAGTACATTCAAAGAATCATTCACTATGATAAAGTGGGATTTATTCCTGGGTTGCAAGAGTGGTGCAGTATTCACAAATCAATCAACGTGATATGCCACATTGATAAAAGAAATGATAAGAACCGTACGGTTGTTTCCATAGATGAAGAAAAAACATTTGAGAAAGTATAACATCCATTCATGATAAAAAAAACCCTAATCCAAGTAGAGATAGAGGGAACATATCTCAACATAATAAAGGCCATCTATGTAAAACTTACAACTAATATTATCCTCAAGGTGAAAAATCTGAGAGTTTTACCACCAGCGTCAGGAACAAGACCAAGATGTCCATTCTCACAACTGTTATTCAACATAGTACTGGAAGTCCTAGCCACAAGAATCAGACAACAAAAAGAAATAAAAGACATCCAAACCTTTCCAGAAAAAGTAAAACTTTCACTATTTCTAGATGACATGATATTCTGTATAGAAAACCCAAAAGACTCCACTAAAAACTGCTGGAACTGATAAACAAATCCAATAAACTTGTGGGATATAAAATCAATGTACAGAAATCTGTTGCATTTCTATACACCAATAGTCAAATAGTAGAAGGAAAATTAAGGAATCCATTCCATTGACAATTGCACCAAAAATAGTAATATACCTGGAAACAAACCTAACCAAAAAGGTGAAAGACCTATGCTCTGAAAACTATAAAACACTGATGGAAAAAAAAATTAAAGATGACAAAAAAGAAATGAAAAGACATTCCATGCTCATGTATTAGAAGAACAAATATTGTTAAAATGTCTAAACTACCCAAAGAAATCTACACATATAATACAATCCCTATCAAAATACTGTCAGCATTTTTCAGAGCTAGAACAATCCACAAATTTGTATGGAACCATAAAATACTCTGAATCAGCCAAAGCAACCTTGGAAAAGAAAAGGAAAGTAGGAGGCATCACAATTCTGGATGTCAAATTATATTACAAAGCTGTAGTGATCCACACAGTATTGTACTGGCACAGAAATAGACACATAGTTCAATGGAACAGAATGGAAAACCCAGAAATCAACCCACAACAATATAGTCAATTAATCTTTGACAAAGTAAGAAAGAATATCCAATGAGAAGACAGTCTCTTCAACAAATGGTCTTGGAATAACTGGACAGCAATATGCAAAAGAATGAAACTGAACAACTTTGTTACATGGTACATAAAAAATAAATTCAAAGTGGATGAAAGACCTGAATGTGAGACCTGAAACCATAAAAATCCTAGAAGAGAACACAAGCAGTAACCACTTTGACATTGGCCCTAGCAACTTCTTTTTAGATATGTCTTTGGAGTCAAGGGAAACAAAAGACAAAATAAACTGCTGGAACTTCATCAAAATAAAAATATTATGCATAGTGGAGGAAGCAATCAACAAAACTATAAGGCAACTGGTGAAATGGGAGAAGATACTTGAAAATGGCATACCTGATAAAGGGTTAGTGTCCAAAATCTATAAAGAACTTATCAAACTCAATATCCCAAAAACAAATAATCCAATTAAAAATAGCAGAAGCCATGAATCGAAATTTTTTCCCAAGAAAACATACAGATGGGTAACAGACACATGAAAAGATGATAAACATCACTGATCATCAGTGAAATACAAATCAAAACCACAATGAGATATCACCTCACACCTGTCAGAATAGTTAAATTCAACAACACATGAGAAACAATAGGTGTTGGTGAGAATGTAGAGAAAGGAGAATTCTCTTGCACTGTTGGTGGGAATGCAAACTGGTGAAGCCACATGGAAAACAGCATGGAGTTTCCTCAAAAAATTAAAAATATAACTACTCTACTATCCATCAAATGCACTTCTAGGTATTTATCCAAAGAATAACAAATACTAATTCAAAGGGATACATGCATCTCCAATGTTTATAGCAGTATTATCTACATTAGTCAAATTGTGGAAGGAACCCAAATTTCCACCAACTGATAAATGGATAAAGACGAATTGGAATATATATATATATATATATACAGTAAAATATTACTCAGCCATAAAAAAGAATTAAATCTTGCCATTTGCAATGATGGGGATGAAACTCGAGAATATCATGCTAAGCAAAATAGTCAGAGAAAAACAAACACCATATGATTTCACTTATATGTGGAATATAAAGAACAAAACAAATAAGCAAAAGGGGGGAACAGAAGGAGGGAGACAATCTGAGAAACAGACTCTCAAGTATACAGAACAAATTGATGATTACTAGCAGGGAGGTGGGCAGGGAGATTGGTTAAATAGGTGATGGGGATTAAGGAGTGCACGTGTGATGAGCACCAGGTGTTTTATGGAAGGGGTGAATCACTATATTCTAAACCTAAAACTAATATTACACTGTATATTAACTAACTGCAATTTAAATTAAAACTGAAAAAAAAAACATGAAAAAAATATACTCACTGTATGTCAGTAAAGGGTAGAGGACATCAGTGAGACCCTTGACAAAGAGATAAAAAATAACATATCAGGGGCGCCTGGGTGGCGCAGTCGGTTAAGCGTCCGACTTCAGCCAGGTCACGATCTCGCGGTCCGTGAGTTCGAGCCCCGCGTTGGGCTCTGGGTTGATGGCTCAGAGCCTGGAGCCTGTTTCCGATTCTGTGTTTCCCTCTCTCTCTGCCCCTCCCCCGTTCATGCTCTGTCTCTCTTTGTCCCAAAAATAAAATAAAAACGTTGAAAAAAAAATAATTAAAAAAAATAACATATCAGAGATGAAGCACTCAATAAATGAAATTAAAAATATAATAGATGGAATAAATAATAGGCCACAGGAAGCAGAACATATCAATGACCTGGGAGATAGAGTAATTGAAAATAATAAAGATGAGCATGTGAGCAATAAAACAAATACTGAATAACGAGAACAAACTTTCAGAATCAGTTCCTCCAAAAGGTGTAGTAACATTTGCATTATAGGGATCCCAGAAGGAAGAGAGAGAAAGATGGGCAGAAAATGTATTTGAAGAAATAATACATGAAAATTTCCCAAGTCTGGGGTAGGAAACAGATCCAGATTCAGGAGACACAGCAATCCTCCAACAAATTCAACCCAAGGAGTCCACACCAAGACATATAGTAATTAAAATGGCAAAAGTTAGTGATAAAGAAATGATTTGAAAGATTATAAGGGAAGACAGTTACATACAGAGAAACCCCATAATGATTTCAGCTTCTTTCTAGCAGAAACTTTGCAGGCCAGAAGGGAGTGGCATGATGTATTAGAAGAGCTGGAAGATAAAAATCTGCATCCAAGATTACTCTATCCAACAAGGATATCATTCAGAATAGGAGACATAAAGAATTTCCCAGATAAACAAACTTAAAAGAAACAAAGGTAAACAAATCTCCATGACTTTCATGACCACTAAAAAAGCCTTACAAGAAATGTTAAGTAGGTCTCTGTGAGTAGGAAAAAAAAGCAAGATAAATAGAAAGCACAAAATAAAAGGATGTTAAGGATGATATCAAATATCCGAACCATGAAGGGGAAAAGAATAAAGAATGAGTTCAAAAATAAGCAACCATCTACTTAATAGAGACTGTTATATGCAGAAGTTATATATAAACCAGATGTTAACCACAAATCAAAAATTGAAAAAAAATAGTAATACCTCTTTTGCAGCTAGTACCAAGTAATGGGACTCTCTTAGGACACCTGGCACAATCACCACAATACTGGGGGCAAGGGAAAGTCTTACTACAAAAAGCAGAAGTAAGAGCTTGGATTCCCCACTGCCAACACTGAGATTGGCCCCTGCCACATACACACAGTCCACATTTGGGGAGGCAACAAGAAGAACCATGCCTTGAGGTGGATGTGGGGAACTTCACTTAAGACTATAGGTATTGTATGTACAAAACAAGGATTATTGACGTTGTCTACAATACATCCAACAATGAACTGGTCTGCACCAAGACCCTGGTTAAGAACTGTATCATGCTCATTGACAGCACACAGGACCCACAGTGGATTGAGTCCTGCTACACACTGCTCCTGGGCCACAAGAAAGGGCTCAAGCTGACAGAGGAAGAGATTTTAAACAAATAAAAAACTATCAAAAGAAGAAGAAGAAGAAATATGATGAAAGGAAAAAGAAAGTCAAAATCATCAGTTTTCTGAAGGAGCAGTTCCAGCAGGAAAAGCTTCTTGCATACATCACTTTAAGACCAGGCCAGTGTGGCCAGGCAGATGGCTACATGCTAGAGGGCAGGGAGGTAGAGTTTCATCTGTTGAAAATAAAACTCAGAAAGGCAAATATATCTTCCTCCACCCTATATCTAGCCATGTAATAAAGGTGTTTATTGTTCTAAAAAAAGCAGTAATAGATATGCAAAAAATAAAAAGTAAGAAACCAAAGTATATCACTAAAGAAAATCAACAAACCATAAAAGAGAGAAAGAGAAGAAACAGAAAAACTACAAAAACAACCACAAATCCACTAACAAAATGTCAATAAATACATATATATAAATAATTACTTTGAATGTAAATGAACTAAATGCTCCAATCAAAATACATAGGGTATCAGAATGGATAAAAAAAGACTCATCTATATGCTTCCTATAAGAGATTAATTTTACACCTAAAGACACTTGCAGATTGAAAACGAGGGGATGGAGAAACAATTATCATGTAAATGGAGGTCAAAAGAAAGCTGGAGTAGCAATACTTATATCACACAAAATAGACTTCAAGACAAAGTCTGTAACAAGAGATGAAAAGGGACACTATATAATAAAAAAAGGAGACAATACACCAGGAAGATATAACAATTGTAAATATTTATGCACCCTAAATGGGAACACACAAATACATAAAACATTTAATAACAAACATAAAGAAATTAATCAATACTAATACAATAGAAGGGGCTTTAACACCCCATTTTCATTGGTGAATATAACATCTAAGCACAAAATAAACAAGGAAACAGTGACTTTGAATGACACACTAACCATATTGATTTAACATAGGATGAGAGGGAACATACCTCAACATAATAAAGACCATATATAAAAAGCCCATAGTGAGCATCATATTAAATGCTGCAAACCTAAGAGCTTCCCTCCTAAGGTCAGGAACTAGCCAAGAGTGTCCACTCTCACCACTTCTATTCAACATAGTCCTAGTCACAGCAATAAGACAAAAAAATAAATAAAAGACATCCAAATTGGTAAGGAAGAACAGAAACTTTCAATATTTTCAGATGACATGATACTATATACAGGAAACCGTAAAGACTCTACCAATAAACTAGTAGAACTGATAAATGAATTCATAAAAGTCACAGGATACAAAATCAATATAGAGAAATATGTTGCATTTCTTTACACTAATAATGAAGTAACAGAAAGAGGAATTAAGAAAACAATCCCATTTACAATTCCACAAAATGTAATAAGATACCTAGGAATAAGCTTAACCAAAGAGATCAAAAACTTGTATTCTCAAATTTATAACATTGATAAAAGAAATCGAAGATGGCACAAAGAAATGGAAAAACATCCATGCTCATGGATTGGAAAAACAAATATTTATAAAATGTCTCTAATTCCTAAAGCCATCTACACATTTAAAGTAATCCATATCAAAATACCAATAACATTTTTCACAGAGCTAGAAGAAACAATTCTTTAATTTATGTAGAATCACAACAGACCCCAAAGAGCAAAAGTAACTTTGGTAAAGAAAAGCAAAGCTAGGGGCATCACAATTCCAGACTTTAAGTTATACTAGAAACATGTAGCAACTAAAGCAGTATGGCATAGGCATTAAAATAGGTGCATAGATCAATGGAACAGAATAGAAAACTCAGAAATAAACCCACAGTTCTATGGTCAATTAGTCTTTGACAAAGCATGAATGAATACCCAATGGTAAAAAAAAGAACACAGGCAGTAAGTTCTCTGACATCAGCCAATGCAACATTTTTCTGGATATGTCTCCTGTGTCAAAAGAAATAAAATCAAAAGTAAACTATTGGGATTACATCAAAATAAAAAGCTGCTCTGTTTATTTATGCAAATGAAACAATCAAGAAAACTAAAAGGCAACCTACAAAATTGGAGAACATATTTGCAAATTACACACCAATGAAGGATTAGTATACAAAATATATTAAGAGCTTATAAAACTCAACATTCCAAAAATGAGTAATTCAATTAAAATTGGACACTAGAGAGGACCCAAGATGGCAGAACAGCATGGAAGTTTTTTGCATGTCTCGTGTGCAAGAAATACAGCCAGATCAACACAAAATGATCCTTCACACCGAAAACTGATCTGAGGATTAACACAACAATCTGCACAATCTGAACCACAGAATTCATCAGGTACATGGTGCGGACAGGTGAAAGTGGAGAAAGAGAAGTCACAGAGGGCTGGGAGCTGCTTTTGCGTGCAAAGAGAGGACAGAGACGGCTGGGGGGAATGGAGAATACGAGACAACACCCCCCCCCCCAAAGCAGCTGGAGAGAAAGTGCAAAATTGGAAATAACTGCAGTGACTGAACTAAAAAGGGAGAAAGGAGAAAGGAGAGGATTTAAATTCCATTAAGACTATAAAGAGGGGGGAGTGCAGAGTCTGAAACTCTGCAGCTCGATACCTGGCAGTGCTCTGGTGGGAGGGGTGATTCCACAGGAGCAGATTGGGGTAAAGGAGGTTCTCGAGCCACATGGGGAGAAGTGGTTCCACTGCTGGAAGCATATTTGGTACAGGCTGTGAGGCCATGAGTCCCAGCAGACCCCAGAGAACAATCACATAAGCTGGTGCTAGGACAAGGTCATTAAGGCTGAAGCCTGGTGCCAGATGTGTGTTGTGATTTTCCATAATCCCTGAAAAACTGCTGTTACACTATCTCACAAACTTTTTCTGGGGCGGGCTGGCACCTGGCCACAGTCTCTGGGCATCAGCAGCAGCATGGTCCTGTGAATGTTCCTGGTTGTGGCCGGCACCCAGCCATTGCTCAGTGAGACCCTCCCACAGAGGGGCAGAATGGGTCAAAACCACAGTCCCTCAGAAGTAAGGGGCCAGGAAAAACAGCCACATATAAGACAAAACTTGGGAGGAAGGTGCTTCCTGGGACTTGCTCATGGAATGTGTAAAAGTGGGGAGTGGATGGAAGCCAAAGACAAAGGACAGGTCTGTGATTGCAGATCGGGAAGAACAGAGTTCTAATACTAGAGACTAGGTAGCTGGGTGATGCCATTTTCAACACTCCCGTGCATGCACATACACACATGCAAGTGCCACAGCAGTCCACCCCAATAACCTAAGCAGTGCCATCTAGTGAAGAACAGAGCCATTACACTAAGCCCCGCCAAACTGGGGCAACCTCGCTCTTCAAGAATGCAAGACTCACCGCCAGCTTAGTTTATGGACTACAAACTGCTTCATAGTTTGACTTCTAGGGGAAAACGAAGTGATTTCAGTCATACTTCAGTCTGTTAGTTGGTCCATCTATTCCATTTTTGTTTTTTTTTCTTTTTTCTCTTTTTTGTTTCTGTTTTTTTTCTTGAATACAGAAAGAGAAAAATTTCATTTTTACTTTCATTTTTATTAAAATATTTTCTTACCTTTTTTTCTACTATATTTTTTACTTTTATGGAAATTTTTTTAATTCTCTTTAACTTCCATCATTTCATTTTAGTCTACTTCAGTGTATTCATTTTTTCAAAATTTCAAATGATTTCCTTTTTTTTCCCCTTTTTCCTGCTTTTTTAACAAATCAATCAAGCCATTTTCAACACCCAGACCAAAAAACACCCAGGATCTAGCATAATTTATTCAATTTTGTATGTGGGTGTGTGTTTTTAGTTTTTTAATTTTAATATTTAATTGTAATTTTTTTAATTTTACTTTTTTCTACATCATTAATTCCTTTTCTCCTTTAAAATGACAAAACGAAGGAATTCACCCCAAAAGAGCACAAAGAAACGACAGCCAGGGACTTAACACACACATACAAGCAAGCCCTCTGAATCAGAATTTTAAATCACGATAATAAGAACACTAGCTGGAGTCAAAAATAAATTAGAATCCCTTTCTGCGGAGATAAAAGAAGTAAAAACTAGTCAGGATGAAGCAAAATGCTATAACAGAACTGCAATCTCGAATGGAGGCCACAGCTGCAAGAATGGATGAGGCAGAACAGAGAATCAGTGATATAGAGGACAAATGTATGGAGAATAATGAAGCAGAAAAAAATAGGGAGACTAAGAAAAAAAAGCATGATATAAAAATTGGAGAAATCAGTGACACATTAAAAAGGAACATCAGAATCATGGGGGTTCCAGAAGAGGAAGAGAGAGAAATAGGGGTAGAAGGGTTATGTGAACAAATCACAGCAGAAAACTTTCCTAACCTGGGGAAAGATACAGACATCAAAATTCAGGAAGCACAGAAGACACCCATTAGATTCAACAAAAACCGACCATCAATAAGGCATATCATAGTCAAATTCACAAAATACTTAGGCAAGAAGAGAATCATGAAAGCAGCAAGGGAAAAAAGTCCTTGACCTACAAGGGAAGAGAGATCAGGTTTGCAGCAGACCTAGCCACAGGAACTTCGCCGACCAGGAAAGAGTGGCAGGATATATTCAATGTGCTGAGTCAGAAAAATATGCAGCAAGAATTCTTTATCCAGCAAAGCTGTCATTCAAATAGAAGGAGAGATAAAAAGTTTCCCATACAAACAAAAATTAAAGGAGTTTGTGACCAGTAAACCAGACTTGCAAGAAATTTTAAGGGGGACTATCTGAGGGAAGAAAAGATGAAAACAAAAATAAAAAAAACAAGGATGAAAAGCAACAAAGATTAGAAAGGACCAGAGAACACCTCAAGAAACTCCAACTCTACAAGCATCATAATGACAATAAATGTATATCTTTCAGTACTCACTCCAAACGTCCACAGACTCAATGCTCCAATCAAAAAACATAGGGTAACAGAATGGATAAGAAAACAAAATCCATCTCTATGCTGTTTACAAGAGACCCACATTAGACCTAAGACACCCTCATGTTGAAAATAAGGGGATGGAGAACCATCTATCATGCTAATCGTCAACAAAAGAAAGCCGGAGTAGCCATACTTATATCAGACCATCTAGACTTTAAAATAAAGACAGTATCAAGAGATACAGAAGGGAATTATATCATAATTAAGGGGTCTATCCACCAAGAAGACCTAACAATTGTATAACAACTGTAAACATCTATGCACCAAATGTGGCACCACCCAAATATATAAATCGATTAATCACAAACATAAAGAAACTCATTGATAGTAATGCCATAATAGTAAGGAACTTCAACACCCCACTCATAGCAATGGACACATCATCTAAACAAAAAATCAACAAGGAAACAATGGCTTTGAATGACACACTGGACCAGATGGACTTAAAAGATATATTCAGAACATTTCATCCCAAAGCAGTGGAATAAACATTCTTCTCCAGTACACATGAAACGTTCTCCAGAATAGACCACATACTGGGACACAAATGAGCGCTCAACAAGTAAAAAAAGATCAAGATCATACCGTGCATATTTTCAGACCACAATGCTATGAAACTTGAAATCAACCACAGGAAAAAAATTTGGAAAGGTAACAAATACTTGGAGACTAAAAAACATCTTACTAAAGAATGAATGGGGGGGTGCCTGGGTGGCTCAGTCAGTTGAACATCCAAGTTCAGCTCAGGTTATGATCTCACAGTTCGTGAGTTCAGGCCCCTTGTTCAGCTCCGTGCTTACAGCTCAGAGGCTGGGGCCTGCTTCAGATTCTGTATTTCCCTCTCTCTGCCCCTTCCCCACTCATGCTCAGTCTCTCTCTGTCTCTCAAAAATGAACAAACATTAAAAAATTTAAAAAAAAATGAATGGGCTAACCAAGAAGTTAAAGAGTAAATTAAAAGTACATGTAAGCCAATGAAAATGAAAAAATCACAGCACAAAACCTCTGGGATGAAGCAAAGGCAGTCATAAGAGGAAAGTATATACCAATCTAGGCCTTCCTAAAGAGGGAAGAAAGATCTCAGATACACAACCTTACACCTTAAAGAGCTGGAAAAAGAACAGCAAATAAAAACCAACACCAGAAAGAGACAGGAAATAATAGATATTAGAGAAGAAATCAATGCTATCGAAAGCAAAAAAAAAAAAAAAAAGAAAAAGAAAAAGAAAATTATAAAGAAACAGTAGAAAAGATCAATGAAACCAGAAGCTGATTCTTTGAAAGAATTGACAAAATTGATAAACCACTAGCCAGTTATCAAAAAGAAAAAGGAAAGGACCCAAACAAATAAAATCAAGAATGAAAGAGGAGAGATGACAACCAACACTGCAGAAATAAAAACTATAATAAGAGAATATTATGAGCAATTATATGCCAATAAAATGGGCAATATGGAAGAAATGGACAAATTCCTAGAAACATATACACTACAAAAACTGAAACAGGAAGAAATAGAAAATTGGAACCAGGGGCGCCTGGGTGGCGCAGTCGGTTAAGCGTCCGACTTCAGCCAGGTCACGATCTCGCGGTCCGTGAGTTCGAGCCCCGTGTCAGGCTCTGGGCTGATGGCTCAGAGCCTGGAGCCTGTTTCCGATTCTGTGTCTCCCTCTCTCTCTGCCCCTCCCCCGTTCATGTTCTGTCTCTGTCCCAAAAATAAATAAATGTTGAAAAAAAAAAAGAAAATTGGAACCATAACCAGTAAGGAAATCAAATTAGTAATCAAAAATCTCCCAAAACAAGAGTCCAGGGCCAGATGGCTTTCCAGGGGAATTCTACCAAACATTTAAGGAAGAGTTAACACCTATTTCCTTGAAGCTGTTGCAAAAAATAGAAATGGAAGGAAAACTTCAAGACTCATTCTATGAAGCCAGCATTACCTTGATTCCAAAACCAGAGACCCCACTAAAAAAGAGAACTATATACCAATCTCCCTGATGAATATGGATACAAAAATCCTCAACAAGATATTAGCCAATTGGATCCAACAATACATTAAAAAAAATATTCACCACAACCAAGTAAGATTTATACCTGGGATTCAGGGCTAGTTCAATATCCACCAAACAATCAACGTGATTCATCACATCAATAAATTAAAGGACAAGAACCATATGATCCTCTCAATAGATGCAGAAAAAGCATTTCGCCAAATACATCATCCTTTCTTGATAAAAACCCTCAAGAAAGTAGGGATAGAAGGAGCATACCTCGAGATCATAAAAGCCATAAATGAAAGACCCAACACTAATATCATCCTCAAT
Organism: Herpailurus yagouaroundi; assembly: GCF_014898765.1. Classification (NCBI taxonomy): domain Eukaryota; kingdom Metazoa; phylum Chordata; class Mammalia; order Carnivora; family Felidae; genus Herpailurus; species Herpailurus yagouaroundi. The sequence goes on from NW_024420361.1 coordinate 2,884,281, forward strand.
GGGGAAAAACTGAGAGCTTTCCCCCTCAAGTCAGGAACAAGAAAGGGATATCCACTCTTGCCAACATAGTTATTCAACATAGTATTGGAAGTCTTAGCCTCTGCAATCACACAACACAAAGAAATAAAAGGCATCCAAATCGGCCAGGAGGAGGTCAAACTTTCACTCTTCACAGATGACATGATACTCTATATGGAAAACCCCAAAGATTCCAACAAAAAACTGCTAAAATTGATTCATGAATTCAGCAAAGTTGCAGGATTTAAAATCAATGCACAGAAATCGGTTGCATTTCTTTACACCAACAATGAAGCGACAGAAAGAGAAATCAAGGAATTGATCCCATTTACAGTTGCACAAAAAACCATAAAATGCTTGGAATAAATCTAACCAAAGAGATGGAAAATCTATACAATGAAAAGTACAGAAAGCTTATGAAAGAAATTGAAGAAGACACAAAAAAATGGAAAAAGTTTCCATGCTCCTGGATAGGAAGAACAAATATTGTTAAAATGTTGATACTATCCAAAGCAATCTATATATTCAATGCAATCCTTACCAAACTAACACCAGCATTCTTCACAGAGCTAGAACAAATAATCCTAAAATTTGAATGGAACCAGAAAAGACCCCAAATAGCCAAAGCGATCTTGAAAAAGAAAGCAAATGTAGGAGGCATCACAATCCCGGATGTCAAGCTATACTACAAAGCTGTAATCATCAAGACAGTATGGTACTGGCACAAGAACAGACACTTAGATCAATGGAACACAATAGAGAACCCAGAAATGGACCCACAAAGTATAGCCAACTAATCTTTGACAAAGCAGGAAAGAATATCCAATGGAATAAAGACAGTCTCTTCAGCAAGTGGTGCTGGGAAAACTGGACAGCGACATGCAGAAGAATGAACCTGGACCACTTTCTTACACCATCCATAAAAAATAAACTCAAAATGTATGAAAGAACTCAATGTAAGACAGGAAGCCATCAAAATCCTCAAGGAGCGAGCAGGCAAAAACCTCTTTGATCTTGGCCACAGAAACTTCTTACTCAACACATCTCCAGAAACAAGGGAAATAAAGGTAAAAATGAACTCCTGGGACCTCATCAAGATAAAAAGCTTCTGCACATCAAAGGAAACAATCAGCAAAACTAAAAGGCCACCAACAGAATGGGAGAAGATATTTGCAAATGGCGTATCAGATAAAGGGTTAGTACCTAAAATCTATAAAGAACTTATCAAACTCAACACCCAAAAAAACAAATAATCCAGTGAAGAAATGGGCAAAAGACATGAATATACACTTCTCCAAAGAAGACATCCAGATGGCCAACCAACACATGAAAAAATGCTTAACATCACTCATCAATACAAATCGAAACCACATTGAGATACCACCTTACGACTGTCAGAATGGCTAACATTAACAACACAAGCAAAAACAGATGCTGGCGAGGATATGGAGAAAGAGGATCTCTTTTGCATTGTTGGTGGGAATCCAGGCTAGTATGGCCACTCTGGAAAACAGTATGTAGATTCCTCAAAAAATTAAAAATAGAACTAGCCTGTGACCCAGCAATTGAACTACTAGGTATTTATCCAAGAGATACAAGTATGCTGTTTCAAAGGGACACAGTACCCAAATGTTTACAGCAGCACTACCAACAATAGCCAAAGTATGGAAAGAGTCTAAATGTCCATATATGGATGAATGAATAAAGAAGATGTGATAAAAAATACAATGGAGTATTACTCGACAATCAAAATAATGACATCTTGCCATTTGTAACTACGTGGATAGAACTAGAGGGTATTATGCTAAGTGTAATTAGTCAGAGAAAGGCAGATATCATACGACCTCACTCATATGAGGATTTTAAGACACAGAACAGATGAACATAAAGGAAGGGAAGCAAAAATAATATAAAAACAGGGAGGGGGACAAAACATAAGAGACTCTTAAATATGGAGAACAAACAGAGGGTTACTTAAGGAGTTGTGGGAGGGGGGATGGGCTAAATGTGTAAGGGGAATTAAGGAATCTACTCCTGAAATTATTGTTAAGCTGTATGCTACGTAATTTAGATGTAAATTTAAAAATAAAATTTAAAAAAATTTTAAAAAAAGAAAAATGGGCAGTAGAAATGAACAGACATTTATCCAAAGAAGGCATACAGATTGCCAACAGACACATGAAAAGATGCTCAATATTACTCACCATCAGAAAAATGAAAATTAAAACAACAATGAGATACTACCTCACCCCTGTAAAAATAGCTACAATCAAAAACACAAGAAACCTCAAGTGTTGGCGAGAATGTGTAGAAAAAGGAGTACTTGTGCACTCTTGGTAGAAATGCAAATTGATGCAGCCACTGTGAACAACAGTATGGATGTTCCTTAAAAAGGATCTAGTAATCGCACTACTGGGTATTTACCCAAAAATATAAAAACACTAACTCACAGATATACATGCACCCATATGTTTATAGCAGCATTATTTACAATAACAAATCATGGAAACAGTCCACTTGTCCATCAACTGATGAATGGATAAAGAAGATGTGGCATATATACACAATTTAATATTATCCAGCCATAAAAAAGAATGAAATCTTGCCATTTGCAGCGACATAGAAGGAGCTAGAGAGTATAATGCTAAGTGAAATAATTCAGTCAGAGAAAGACAAATACCGTATAATTTCACTCATATGTTGAATTTAAGAAACAAACAAAAAATGAGCTGAAGGAAAAAGACTCAAATCAAGTAACATACTCTTAAGTGTAGAGAAGAAGCAGATGGTTAATGGAGGGGAGGTGGGTGGGGGGATTGGGTAAAATAGGTGGTGGGGATTAAGGAGTGCACTTGTTGTAATGAGCACTGGGTGATGTATGAAATTGTTGAATGACCGTATTGTACACCTGAAACTAATATAACACTGTATTTTAACTATAGTGGAATTTAAAAGAAAAAAAGAAACTATTCAATGCAGAGTGAGCTACTGGTGTTCTCTTACATATTTATATAGTTTAATCTATTATTTTTCCTTCTCTTTTATTTTCTATCTTAGTATATTTGTTTTTATATCAGTATTTTTTCAAGTAAATGGAAAGCCAACAATGCTTTTTTCTCCATGTCAATAAAAAGGAACTTTTCAGTGACAGTTCCAAGTTGATAATCTCCTATAATCTGTACATAAAGTTTCTGGTCAAGGATCTGCCCATACTTTCCAAAACAATTGTCATTTTCGCAGAAATATTGAGCATATACCATTTTTCCATAGGTGATAGTGGAAATTTATCCAATGAATAAGAGAACAAAGCTTTGAAAAGGTGAATTTCAAAAGTAAATTAGACCTCTGATGACATGAACTCCAAGAAAAATCAAATGGAATATTTCTTCTATGAATTTGTAATTGCATACCAGAAAACAAAGAATAAGATAAATATTTTTCTGTTTTTTTTTTTTACTTTCACAGAAACTTCATCCTTATATGCTTTTAGATGGTCACATTTTGCTGACATTTACAAACATTTCATGTTGATCTTACATGGGCCAAATCAATCACCTATACAGTTTCAATGACACTTTGTTAAATAAACTGTCATGAAAGATTTATAGAGAATTTGAGAGAAGTAAAGAAGATGTAATTTAGCTTTTAAACAGGCATTACTCCCTTTCTGAGGTATAATATCGCTTCTATAACACCATTAAGCTTCTAAAATAAAAAGTTTAAAAAAAAAACTTTCTCCCACAATTTTATTTGCATAACCTTCTTCTTCCAAACATTGGAGATGGGAGTAGGAAGGAGAACCTCATTCCCAATTTAATACTCCTTTCATGTATTGGTTGTGCATTGATCCCATGTCAAGAAACATTACATGTAAGTTAACATTATTTGGAGTTTATTCATTTTAAACAAATGAATCTGTAATGCATTCATGCAAACAAGTGCTTCCTTCAAACACTTGAATCATTGTATTCTGAATTGGGATGTATATGGATGATAAAGATGACACAAATTATTCCTCACACATTATTAAGGTATTCAAGTGGACTTAGGTTACTAAAAAAATGCCAGAATTCTTAGATTTTTAAAAACATGTACAATTACAATACAAGACAGTTCAATTCAATTTTAAGGCAGCAGCTGACTTGAACATTTGGATAGCTTTTTTGTTTGTTTTTTTCATGAAATTAAAAATTAGTGTTGATTTGAACTAAAATTTTATTAGAACATGAGCAGGGGAAGGGCAGAGAGAGAGGGAGACACAGAATCTGAACCAGGCTCCAGGCTTTGAACTGTCAACACAGAGCCCAATGCGGGGCTCCAACTCACATCCTTTGAGATCATGACCTAAGATGTTTAAACAACTGAGCCACCCAGGCACCCCTGGACTAGATTTTTAAAGAAACTCTAAGACTCTAGCAATTTGTGCAAGGCAAACAATAAAGTTATACTGCAATTATGTCTGTAATTATATACCTCATTGTGATGGAAGAATAGGTAAAAAAAATTTTGTTACATCATAGGATTTTTTTTCATTTTACATGTGAATTTGTTGAAAAGTACTAATTTAGAATATAATTCCAAATTGTGGCACTATTCTAGATCTTCTTGTAAATTTCCTTGCTTAATGCTCTACTTACTGATAGACCTGGGATATTTCTCTTGCTATTAGTTCCAGGAAAAATTTAAAACTTTTTGGATCACTGAGTTTGTGGCCTATAAAAGAAGGATATATTCTGGTAATGAATGATTTATAATTTAAAAATGTTAGAACTTTATATTTGAAAGAGCAACCTATATATTCTAAAACCCCAAAAAATAAGTGCTTAGTACAGTATCTTGCATATGTTAAGTGCATAACATTTATTCAGTATTAAGATATGAAGTGGTTATATTTCTAAAGGTGACTTTAGATCTGTAGTATAATCAAATACGTGCTTTAAAAATTAAGCTCTACCATAACAGAATTCAACTCTACAAATGGTTAGAGTATACAAACCATTCTTCATGAAAGAAAGCCCAGAGCAAACTTACATTTTAAACATAGCATTCATAATTCATTTACACATAAGAGTTGGAAATTTAGTAATTTTATAGCGATAAAATAGTATTGTTATATACAGATAACATGTAGAGTCTTTGTTCTATTTCAAAGACCAAATTTCTCCATTGATAGTATTTATTAAATTACTGTTACACTTATTAATATCAAAATAACTTTTTTTGAGTTTATTTCCTTAAGAAACCAAGGTGATCCCTATTATGTTTTGTTCAAGTGTTAGCAGGCTGAGGTTTTTAGCTTTTTATCATCTTTTATTTTTAATTAGCCAAGTATTCACTTGTTATGAAATCAAAAGGGAAGTTTCTAGGAGAGGGGAAGATGGCAGTGTAGGAGGACGCTGGGCTCACCTTGTACTGCTGATCACTTAGATTCTGCTCACATCTGCCTAAATAACCAAGAAAACTGCCAGAAGACTAGCAGAATGGACTCTCCAGAGCCAAGCACAGACAAGAGGCCCACAGAAGAGAGTAGAAAGGGCAGAAAGGCAGTGCATGCTACACAGACTAGTGGGAGGGAGCCAGGTGGTGGAGGGGCAGCCCGCCCAGCAAGGCAGAGCCACTGAAAAATGGCTTGCAAAAGTGGAGGGGACAGACTCCGTGAGTTCTGACAGCCAGCGGGACTTACCATCTGGAATGTTAAAAGTCAACACCTTTGCTCTCAGAGACCTGGGATGGCAAGAGAACAACTTGAGGGAGAGTTGTTAAGCCCCGGTAGACACAGCTCAGTTTGGTGGGTGAACAAAGGGTCAGGTAAGCGCCATTTCCCTTTCCCAACCCTCAACCGAAGCTCCAAAAAGAACCAGCTCCCATCAACAAACTTGCTTGCACTGCACAAACGCCCAATGCTGTGCTTCTGTGGATATATCCCTCCTACAGGCCTGCCTCCCCACCAGTGCTGCAGTGCCCCTCCCACAGGAGACCACTGATGGCAAAGCAAGCTAAGCCTGCCACTCCTGCCCCTGTTCACCTTGCAGATACACCATGGCTAATATGCCCTGGGCCAGATACCATAGAAGCAGCACCACAAGCCTGGCAGTGTGCAAGTAGCCCAGATGGGGGCCACACCACTCCACAGAGAGTCCTGCCCCGGGGAGAAGGGAAGGGAAGGTACACACCAGTCTGCCTGTGGCCCCAGTGGTGGGTTGAGGGCAGACATCGGGTCTCACTGTGGCCCTGCCCACCAACATAAGTTACTCCGGACAGCACAGGGGAAGTGCCCTAAAGTTTGGCCACCACAGGGACTACCCAAAATGACGAAACAGAAGAGTTCTGCTCAAAAGAAATGCCAGAAAGGTGCGAAAGCTAATGAATTGATCAAAAACGATTTAACCAATATAACAGAACAAGAATTTAGAATAATACTCATAAAATTAACCACTGGGCGTGACAAAAGCAGGGAGTACAGCAGAGAATCCATGGCTACAGAGATCAAGGGACTAAGAAATAGGCATGAGGAGCTAAAAAATGCTATAAATTAGGTGCAAAATAAAATGGAGGCGGTCATAGCATGCACTGAAGAGGCTGAGGAGAGAATAGGTGAATTAGAAGATAAAATTATGGAAAAAGAGGAAGCTGAGAAAAAGAGAGATAAAAAAAAATCCAGGATTATGAGGAAAGAATCACAGAACATAGTGATGCAATCAAACGGAACAATATCCATATCATAGGAATGCCAGGAGACGAAGAGAGAGAGAAAGTAGCTGAAGGTGTACTTGAACAAATCAGAGCTGAGAACTTCCCTGATCTGGGGAAGGAAAAAGGCATTGAAATCCAAGAGGCACAGAGAACTCCCTTCAGACGTAAATTGACTCAATCTTCTGCACGACATATAGTCAAACTGGCAAAATACAAGGATAAAGAGAAAATTCTGAAAGAAGCTAGGGATAAACAGGCTCTAACTTACAAAGGGAGACACACAACAGTAGTAGCGGACCTTCCTACTGAAACTTGGAAGGCCAGAAAGGAATGGCAGGAAATCTTCAATGTGATGAACAGGAAAAATATGCAGCCGAGAATCCTTTATCCAGCAAGCCTATCATTCAGAATAGGAGAGATAAAATTCTTCCCAAACAAACAAAAACTGAAGGAATTCATCACCACTAAACCAGCCCTCCAAGAGATCCTAAGTGGGATTCTGTGAGTGAAATGCTGCAAGGACCACAAAGTTCCAGAGACATCACTACAAGCATGAAACCTACAGACATCACAATGACTCTAAACCCATATCTTTCAATAATAACACTGAATGTAAATGGACTAAATGCTCCAACCAAAAGACATGGGGTATCAGAATGGACAAAAAAAGAAAACCCATCTATTTCTGTCTACAAGAGGCTCATTTTAGACTGAGGACATGTTCAGCTTCAAAGTGAGGTGATGGAGAACTATCTATCATGCTACTGGAAGTCAAAAGAAAGCTGGAGTAGTCATAATTATATCAGAAAAACTAGACTGTAAATTAAAGGTAACAAAAGATGAAGAAGGCCATTATATAATAATAACAGGATCTATCCATCAGGAATAGCTAAAAATTATAAATGTCTGCATGCCGAATATGGGAGCCCTCAAATATGTAAAACAATTAATCACAAACATAAGCAACCTTATTGATAAGGATGTGATAATTGCAGGGGACTTTAATACTCCACTTACAACATGCAATAGATCATCTAGACACAGGATCAATAAAGAAACAAGGGCCCTGAATGATACATTGGATCAGATGGACTTAACAGATATATTTAGGACTGCGCATCCCAAAGCAAAAGAATATACTTTCTTCTTGAGTGCACATAGAACGTTGTCTAAGACAGATCACATACTGTTTCACAAAACAGCCCTTCATAAGTATACAAGAATTGAGATCATACCATGCACACTTTCAGACCACAATGCTATGAGGTTTGAAATCAACCACAGGAAAAAGTCTGGAAAACCTTCAAAAGCATGGAGGTTAAAGAACACCCTAGTAAAGAATTAATGGGTAACCAGGAAATTAGAGAAGAAAATAAAAAATATATGGAAACAAATGAAAATGAAAACACAACAATCCAAATACTTTGGGGTGCAGCAAAGGCAGTCCTGAGAGGAAAATACATTGCAATCCACGCCTATCTCCAGAAAAAAGAAAAATCCCAAATACAAAATCTAAGAGCACACCTAAAGGAAAGAAGCAGAAAAGCAAAGACACCCTAACCCCAGCAGGAAAAGAGAAATAATAAAGGTCCGAGCAGAAATAAACAACTTAGAATCTAAAAAAAATGTAGAGCAGATCAATGAAACCAAGAGTTGTGTTTTTTGAAAAAATAAACAAAATTGATAAACCTCTAGCCAGGCTTCTCAAAAAGAAAAGGGAGGTGCCCAAATAGATAAAATCATGAATGAAAATGGAATTATGACAACCAGTCCCTAAGAAATACAAGCAGTTATCAGGGAATACTATGAAAAATTATATGCCAACAAACTGGACAACCTGGAAGAAATGGACAAATTCCTTAGCACCCACATACTTCCAAAACTTAAACAGGAAGAAATAGAAAAATTTAACAGACCCATAACCAGCAAAGGAATTGAATCAGTTATCAAAACTCTCCCAGCAAATAAGAGTCCAGTACCAGATGGCTTCCCAGGGGAATTCTACCAAACATTTAAAGCAGAGATAATACCTATCCCTCTCAAGCCGATCCAAAAAAATAGAAAGGGAAGGAAAACTTCCAGTCTCATTCTATGTTTCCCAAGCCAGACAGAGATCAAGCAAAAAAAGAGAACTACAGGCCAATATCCCTGATGAATATGGATGCAAACATTCTCAACAAGATACTAGCAAATCGATTTCAACAGCATATAAAAAGAATTATTCACCATGATCAAGTGGGATTCATTCCTGGGCTGCAGGGCTGGGTCAACATTCGCAAATCAATCAATGTGATACATCACATTAATAAAAGAAAAGATAAGAAGCATATGATCCTGTCAATCAATGCAGAAAAAGCATTTGACAAAATTCAGCATCCTTTCTTAATAAAAACGCTCGAGAAAGTCGGGATAGAAAGAACATACTTAAACATCATCAAAGCCATTTATGAAAAGCCCACAGCCAATATCATCCTCAATGGGGAGAAACTGAGAGATTTCCCCGAGATCAGGAACACGACAGGGATGTCCACTCTCACCGTTGTTTAACATAGTGGTGGAAGTACTAGCATCAGCAATCAGACAACAAAAGGAAATCAAAGGCATCCAAATTGGCAAAGATGAAGTCAAGCTTTCACTTTTTGCACATGACATGATATTATACACGGAAAACCTGGTAGACTCCACCAAAAGTCTGCTAGAACAGATACATGAATTCAGCAAAGTCGCAGGATACAAAATTAATGTACAGAAATCAGTTGCATCACACTAATAATGAAGCAACAGAAAGACAAAGAAACTGATCCCATTCACAATTGCACCAAGAAGCATAAAATACCTAGGAATAAACCTAACCAAAGATGTAAAGGATCTGTATGCTGAAAATTATAGAATGCTTATGAAGGAAATAGAAGAAGATACAAAGAAATGGAAAACCATTCCATGCTCATGGATTGGAAGAATAAATATTGTTAAAATGTCAATGCTACCCAAAGAAAACTACACATTCAATGCAATCCTAATCAAAATTGCACATTCTTCTCGAAGCTAGAACAAACAATCCTAAAATTTGTATGGAACCACAAAAGACCCCGAATAGCCAAAGTAATTTTGAAGAAGACCAAAGCGGGAGGTATCACAATTCCAGACTTTAGCCTCTACTACAAAGCTTACATCATCATGTAATCATCAGCATGGTATTAGCATAAAAACAGACACATAGACCCATGGAATAGAAGAGAGACTCCAGAATTGGACCCACAAAACTATGGCCAACTAATCTTTGACAAAACAGGAAAGAATATCCAACAGAAAAAAGACAGTCTCCAACAAATGGTGTTGGGAGAACTGGACAGCAACATGCAGAAGGTTGAAACTAGACCACTTTCTTACACCATTAACAAAAATAAACCCCAAATGGATAAAGGACATGAATGTGAGAAAGGAAACCATCAAAATCCTAGAGGAGAAAGCAGTAAAAAAACCTCTCTGACCTCAGCCACAGCAATTTCTTACTTGACACATCCCAAAGGCAAGGGAATTAAAAGCAAAAGTGAACTACTGGGACCTCATGAAGATAAAAAGCTTCCTCACTGCAAAGGAAATAATCAACAAAACTAAAAGGCAACCAACGGAATGGGAAAAAAATTTGCAAATGACATATCAGACAAAGGGCTAGTATCCAAAATCTATAAAGAGCTCACCAAACTCCACACCTGAAAAATAATCCAGTGATGAGATGGACAGACAACATGAATAGGCACTTCTCTAAAGAAGACATCCAGATGGCCAGCAGTCACATGAAAAGATGCTCAATGTAACTCCTCATCAAGGAAATACAAATCAAAACCACACTGAGATACCACCTCACGCCAGTCAGAGTGGCTAAAATGAAAAATCCAGGAGACTATAGTTGCTGGAGAGGATGTGGAGAAACGGTAACCCTCTTGCACTGTTAGTGGGAATGCAAACTGTTGCAGCCACTCTGGAAAACAGTGTGGAGTTTCCTCAAAAAATTAATAATAGATCTATCATATGACCCAGGAATAGCACTGATAGGAATTTATCCAAGGAATACAGGAGTGCTGATGCATAGTGGCACTTGTACCCCAATGTTTATAGCAGCACTTTTAGCAATAGCCAAATTATGAAAAGAGCCTAAATATCCATCAACTGATGAATGGATAAAGAAGTTGTGGTTTATATATATAATGGAATACTACTTGGCAATGAGAAAGAATGAAATATGGCCTTTTGTAGCAACGTGGATTGAACTGGAGAGTGTCATGCTAAGTGAGGTAAGTTATACAAAGAAAGACAGACACCATATGTTTTCACTATTATATGGATCCTGAGAAACTTATCAGAAGGCCATGGGGGAGGGGAAGGAAAGAAAAAGAGAGAGAGGGAGCCAAACCATCAGAGACTCTTAAAAACTGAGAATAAATTGAGGGTTGATGTGGAGTGGGAGGGAGGGAAAGTGGGTGATGGGCATTGAGGAGGGCATCTGTTGGGATGAGTACTGGGTGCTGTATGGAAACCAATTTGACAATAAATTTCATATTAAAAATAATAAAATAAAATAAAATTATAACTAAGCAAATAACCAATAAAATGTGTAATTGTAGCATTACCAAAAAAATAAAGGAGAAGTTTTTGAGTTGTTAAGATTTAAGAAGGAGCAAGCCTGATTTTCAAATTAAGACTTAATTAATAATTCAAGTGTAGAAACACATTTTGAGAATTGCTGGACAATTTCATAGTAGTTAAACAGTGAGAAATGAGGAAATCAGTAATATCATACAAAGACAACTTCTTATAGGCCTATTAAAATTCAAGATCTTGTTAATGGTACTTTTATTTTATTAAAGAGAATTTGAGTAAAGAAATTTATCTTTAGGAATAGAAATGCTAAGCGTTCTACTTAATAGCACCAGGTCTGCACACTTATTATCATATCAGAGCTGTTTTCATTACAAAGCTATTGCCATTCTAATCATTAGATTTAGTAAACTGAAATCAAGAGGTCTGTCATTCACTAAGTAAAACTAACCATTTATCTAAGAAAGCAGAGATGACAAAGAATGAACCAGGGCATTTACATTATCTTTAATATTTACAAGTTGTGTTTGCCCAATTAAATGTTAGAAAACTATATTTGTATTCTACATTACTTTGTCACATAAAGTTAGAGGTTAGTAAAATACATTTGTATCTTAATGAATTCAAGTGAGCAAACATATAAAGCAAGCCTATAGCATATTGCCAGGTACATAGTGGGTGCTCAAAGGTTTTTTTGTTTTTTGATAATGGAAATAATTTTTTCAGAAACCATTTTAAAGTAACAGTAAATGTTGTTGCAAGACTATAATTAACCTTTAAAAATTTTTTGAGTGGCACCTAGATGTCTTCTAATAGTCTTTAAGTTCATAGAGCTCCTATAAATACTTCTTTTGAATTAAAACATAAGTTTCATGTGAAAACCAGTTTTACATGGGTAAATGTGTTATAAAAAGAATCAAAGAACAACATAGCATGTTATTTTCACGTTTGAGTTGAAAAAAATATTTTGGGAATATTTAAATGATTTGAAATCAATTATTTATGATTAAAAATATCCCTCTTGAAGAGGGCATGTGTTATGAGCACTGGGTGTTCTATATAAATAATGAATAACTAAATTCTACACCTGAAACCAATATTACAGTGTATGTTAACTAACTGGAATTTAAATAAAAACTTGAAAAAAAAATCTCTCTTACTGCTTTATTTTGAATATTTTCTATTGTTAAAATGTTAGTACTACCAAAGCAATCGACAGATTTAATGCAATCTTTATTAAAATATCAATGGCATTTTTCACAGACTAGACAAAATCCTAAAATTTGTATGTAACCACAAAATACCCCAAAAAAACAAAGGAATCTTGAAAAATAAAAATAAAGCTGAAGGTATCAGAATCCCATATTTCAACATATACTAAAAAGCTGAACTAATAAAAACTGTATGGTATTTACACAAAAACAGACACACCAGATCTACAGACCAGAATAGAGAGCCCAGAAATAAAACCATGGTTATATTGTCAATTTATCTTTGACAAAGGAGACAAGAATATGCACTGGGAAAAAGACAGCCTCTTTAACAAATGATGTTGGGAGAACTATATGGCAACATGGAAAAAACTGAAACTGGGTCACTTTCTTTCACCATACAAAAAATTAACTCAAAATGGGTTGAGGATCTAAATGAAACCATAAAAATCCTAGAAGAGAGCACAGGTAGTAATTTCTCTGACATCAGATATAACAACATCTTTGTAGACATGTCTCCTCAGGCAATAGAAACAAAATAAAAAATAAACTATTGGTACTACATCAAACTAAAAACCTTCTGCACAGAAAAGGAAACAAACAAACAAAAAACCAAAAGACTATCTACCAAATCGGAGATAATATTAGCAAATGACATATCTGATAAAGGATTAGTATCCAAAATACATAAGGAACTTATGCAATTCAACTCCAAAAAAAGCCAAATAACCCAACTAAAAACTGGGCAGATGACATAAAAAGTTCTCCAAAGAAGATATACAGATCACCAACTGATATGTGAAAAGATTCTCTACATCACTAATGATCAGGGAAATGCAAATCAAATCCACAATGTGATATCATAACTGCCAGAATGGCTAAAATCAAAAACTCAAGAAACAAGCATTGGCAATGATATGGAAAAAAAGGAACCCTTGTGCACTGTTGGTGAGAATGCAAACTGGTAGAGCTACTGTAGTAAACAGTTTGAGGGTTCATCAAAAAATTAAAAATAGAATTACCATATGATCCAGTAATTCCACTACTGGGTATTTATGCAAAGAATATGAAAACACTGGGGCTCCTGGGTGGCTCAGTTGGTTGAGCATTTGACGTCAGCTCAGGTCATAATCTCATAGTCTGTGAGTTCGAGCCCCACATCAGGCTCTGTGCTGACAGCTCGGAGACTGGAGCCTGCTTCAGATTCTGTGTCTCCCCCTCTCTCTGCCACTCCCCTGCTCATACTATGTCTGTCTCTGTCTCAAAAATAAATACAAACATTAAAAAATTTTAAATAATATGAAAACACTAATTTGAAAAGATATAAGCGCCTTTATGTCTATTGCAGTATTATTTACAATAGCCAACTTATTGAAGCATTACAAGTATCCATTGATAGCTGAATGGATAAAGAAGATCTCCTATATATAGACAATGGAATATTGCTCAGCCATAAAAAGGAATGAAATCTTGCCATTTGCAATATGAATAGATGCAGAGGGTAAAATACTAAGTGAAATAAACCAGTCAGAGAAAGAAAAATATCATAAGATTTCACTCATTTGTGAAATTTAAGAATCAAACAAGAAAAAAACAGACAAACTAAAAAACAGAGATTTAACTATAAAAAACAAATTGATGGCTACCAGAGGGGGTGTAGGTGGGGAGATGGGTGAAATAAATTAAAGGGATTAAGAGCACACTTATCTTGATGACCACTGAGTAATTTATAGAAATGTTTGATTACTACAGCAATTGACTATACATCTGAAACTGATATATCACTGTATATGAACTATACTAGAATTAAAATTATATATATATATATATATATATATATATACTTCTTAACTATACCACAATTAAAATTATATATATACTTCATATATAAAATAAATATATAGGGAGGAGACAAGATGGCAGAACAGCATGGAAGTTTTATGTATGTCTCACATCCATGAAATACAGCCAGACCAAAACTAAACCATCTTACACACCTAGGAAAGTGATTGGAGGATTAACACAACAATCTGAACAACCTGAACCACAGAATTCAGCCAGTACGTGGCATGGAGAAGTGAATTTGGGGAGCAAGAAGCCACAGAAGGTAGGGAACCACTTTTGCGGGCAAAGAAAGAAGACTGTGGTGGGGTGGGGGGGAGAATATGGGAAAATCACCCTTCCCCAAAAGCAGCTGGAGAGAAAGTGGAAAATTGGAAACAGCCGCAGGGACTAAACTAAAAAGGGGGAAAGGAGAAAGGAGGGTTTAAATTCCATTAAAACTGTAAACAAGGGGAGTGCAAAGGCTGCACCTCCACAGCTCAATACCTCATGGTGCTCTGGTGGGAAAGGTGAATCCCCAGTAACAGAGTGGGATCTGGGAGGTTCTCGGGCAACACAGGGAAAAGTGGTTCCACTGTTGGAAGGACATTTGGTAGAGACTGTTGATGCCACCTGGTCCCAGCAGACCCTAGAAGGCAGCCACATTCACTGGTGCTGGGGCAAGGTCATGAAGGGTGAAGCCTGGTGCCAGATGTGTGTTGTGATTTTCCATAATGCCTGAAATGCTGCTGCTACACTGTCTCGTGAGCATTTTCTGGAGTGAACTGGCACCTGGCCAGTCTCGGGGCACCGGCAGCAGCAGGGTCCTACAGGCCTTCCTGGGTGCAGTCGATATTTGGCCATTGCTCATTCTGCCATTGTTCATTCTGCCATTGCTCGGTGAGACCCTTCTGCAAAGGGGTGGAACGGGTCAAAGCCATAGTCCTTCAGAATTAAGGGGCTGGGGAATACAGCTATATCTGAGACAAAAATTGGGAGAGAGGTACTGCCTGGGGACTGGTCACAGAGGCTACAAAAGAGGGAGTAGACGACAGCTGAAGACAGAGGACAGGTGTGTGGTTGCTGATCCGGGAGAACAGACTAGGAAGCTGGATGGCATCATTTTCACCACTCCCTCGCATGCGCATACGCACCTATGAGGACCTCAACACTCCACCCAAGTAGGCTTGCAGCGCCATCTAGTGGTGAGCAGAGCTGTTAAACTGAGCACTGCCCACTGGGCCAACTACACTCTCAAGAACACAAGTCTCACTCTTAGTTTATGGACTATAAAGAGCTACACAGATCCACTTCTAGGGGAAAATGAACCAATTTCAGTCCTACTTCAATTTGTTAGCAGGATCATCTATTCAGTTTTCTTTCTTTTCTTTTTCTCTTTTACAATTAATTTTCTTGAGTACAGAAAGAGAAAAATTTCATCTTTATTTTCAATTTTTATTAAAAATGTTTCTTTAATTTTTATTACTATATTTTTACATGTGTGTAATTTTTTTCAAATTCTATTTTACTTCCATCATTTTATGTTACTTTACTACAGTGTATTCACCATTTCAAGTTTTCAAACAATTTCCTTTTTTATCTTTCTTTTCCTTTTTTTCTCTTTTTTGTTTCTTTTCTTTTTCTGGAATGCAGAAAGAAAAAAACTTCATTTTATTTTCAACTTCTATTAAAAATATTTTCATTTAATTTTTTTGCTATATTTTTGCTTTTATGTAATTTTTTTCAAATTTTATTTTACTTCCATCATTTTATTTTAGTCTGCTACAGTGTATTCACTTTTTCAAATTTTCAAATGATTTCTTTTTTTCTCTATTAAAATCTTTTTTCTCTTTTTCATTTCTTTTCTTTTTTCTTAAATAGAGAAAAAGAAAAAGTTCATGTTTATTTTTAATTTTTCTTAAAAATATTTTTCTTAATTTTATCTACTATATTCTTTACTTTTGTGTATATTTTTTCAAATTCTATTTTACCCCCATCATCTCATTTTAATTTACTTCAATGTATTCATTTTTTCAAATTGTCAAATGATTTCCTTTTTTTTCTTCCACCCACCTTTTTTTCTCTTACCTATCAAACTACTTTCAACACCCAGACCAAAACACACCGAGGATCTAGCATCATCTATTTGATTTGTGTGTGTGTGTGTGTTTAATTTTTAATTTTGATACTTTTTAAAATTTCTTTAATTTCAATTTTTCTACCTCATTAATTACTTTTCTCCCTTCAAAATGAGAAAATGAAGGAATTCACCCCAAAAGAAAGAGCACAAATAGACAACAGCCAGAGATTTAACTAACAGTGAATAAAGCAAGATGTCTGAACCAGAATTTAGAATCACAATAATAAGAATACTAGCTGGAGTCTAAATTAGATTAGAATCCTTTTCTGCAGAGATAAAAGAAGTAAAAAATAGCCAGAATGACATTAAAAATGCTATAACTGAGCTGTAATCATGGATGGTTGCAACAGCGGCAAGGATGGATGAAGCAGAACAATCAGTGATATAGAGGAAAACTTACAGAGAATAATGAAACAGAAAAAAAGAGGGAGATCAGGGCAAAAGAGCACAATTTAAAAATTAGAGAAATCAGTGACTCATTAAAAAGGAACAACATCAGAATAATAGGGATCCCAGAAAAGGAAGAGAGAGAAATAGAGGTAGAAAGGGTATGTGAGCAAATCATAGCAGAAAACATTCTTAATCTGGGGAAAGACACAGACAGCAAAGTCCAGGAAGCACACAGAACCCCCGTTAGATTCAACAAAAACCGACCATCAATAAGCCATATCATAATCAAATTCACAAAATACTCAGGCAAGGAGAGAATCATGAAAACAGCAAGGTAAAAAAAAAAGTCCCTAACCTACAAAGGAAGACAGATCAGGTTTGTAGCAGACCTATCCATAGAAACTTGGCATTCCAGAAAGGAGTGGCGGTATACATTCAGTGTCCTGAATCAGAAAAATATGCAGCCAAGAATTCTTTATCCAGCAAGGCTGTCATTCAAAAGAGAAGGGGAGATAAAAAGTTTCCCAGACAAACAAAAGTTAAAGCAGTTTGTGACCACTAAAC
>NW_024420361.1:2901816-2903391 GCF_014898765.1 Herpailurus yagouaroundi
GAAAGGACCAGAGAACACCACCAGAAACTCCAACTCTACAAGCATCATAATGGCAATAAATTCATATCTTTCAGTACTCACTCTAAGCTTCCATGGACTCAATGTTCCAATCAAAAGACATAGGGTAACAGAATGGATAAGAGAACAAAATCCATCTATATGCTGTTTACAAGACACCCACTTTAGACCTAAAGACACCTTCAGATTGAAAAAAGGGGATGGAGAACCGTCTATCATGTTAATGGTCAACAAAAGAAGGCTGGAGTAGCCATACTTATATCAGACCATCTAGATTTTAAAATAAAGACTGTATCAAGAGATGCAGAAGGGGGGCGCCTGGGTGGTGCAGTCGGTTAAGCGTCCGACTTCGGCCAGGTCACGATCTCGCGGTCCGTGAGTTCGAGCCCCGCTTCAGGCTCCGGGCTGATGGCTCGGAGCCTGGAGCCTGTTTCCGATTCTGTGTCTCCCTCTCTCTCTGCCCCTCCCCCGTTCATGCTCTGTCTCTCTCTGTCCCAAAAATAAATAAAAACGTTGAAAAAAAATTAAAAAAAAAATAATAAAAAAAGAGATGCAGAAGGACATTATATCATAATCAAGGGGTCTATCCACCAAGAAGACCTAACAATTGTAAACATTTATGCACCAAATGTGGCACCACCCAAATATATAAATCAATTAATCACACACATAAAGGAACTCATCGATAGTAATACTATAATAGTAGGAGACGTCAACACCTCACTCACAGAAATGATCAGACCATCTAATCAAAAAATCAACAAGTAAGGTTGGAGGAGAAGATGGCGGCGTAGGAGGACGCTGGGCTCACCGCGCGTCCTGCTGATCACTTAGATTCCACCTACACCTGCCTAAATAACCCAGAAAACCACCAGAGGATTAGCAGAACGGAGTCGCCGGAGCCAAGCGCAGACAAGAGGCCCACGGAAGAGGGTAGGAAGGGCGGCGAGGTGGTGCGCGCTCCACGGACTGGCGGGAGGGAGCCGGGGCGGAGGGGCGGCTCTCCGGCCAAGCAGAGCCCCCAAGTCTGGCTTGCAAAAAGCGGAGGGGCCTGACGGACTGTGTTCCGACAGCAAGCGCGACTTAGCGGCTGGGAGGTCATAAGTTAACAGCTCTGCTCAGAAAGCGGGAAGGCTGGAGGACAAAGGGAAGGAAAGCTGCTGAGCCCCCGGACGACAGAGCTCAGTTTGGTGGGGAACAAAGGCGCTCGCCAGTGCCATCTTCCCCGCCCATCCCCCAGCCAAAATCCTAAAGAGAACCAGTTCCTGCCAGGAAATTTGCTCGCTCCGTGCAAACACCCAACTCTGCGCTTCTGCAGAGCCAAAGCTCCGGCAGCAGATCTGACTCCCTCCTGCTGCCACAGGGCCCCTCCTGAAGTGGATCACCTAAGGAGAAGCAAGCTAAGCCTGCCCCTCCTGCCCCTGTGCACCTTGCCTACCCACCCCAGCTAAGACGCCAGATCCCCAGCATCACAAGCCTGGCAGTGTGCAAGTAGCCCAGACAGGCCACCCCACCCCACAGTGAATCCCGCCCCTAGGAGAGGGGAAGAGAAGGCAC
>NW_024420361.1:2923391-2955455 GCF_014898765.1 Herpailurus yagouaroundi
AGTCCCTGGCGTGGTGAGGACCTGCAGGGCACTTCCCCTGTGCTGTGGTGTATAACTGGAGTTGGTGGGCGGTGCCGCAGTCCGACCTGATGTCTGCCCCCAGCCCACCACTGGGGCCACAGTCAGACTGGTGTGTGCCTTCTCTTCCCCTCTCCTAGGGGCGGGATTCACTGTGGGGTTGGGTGGCCCATCTGGGCTACTTGCACACTGCCAGGCTTGTGATGCTGGGGATCTGGCGTCTTAGCTGTGGTGGGTAGGCAAGATGCACGGGGGCAGGAGGGGCAGGCTTAGCTTGCTTCTCCTTAGGTGATCCACTTCAGGAGGGGCCCTGTGGCAGCGGGAGGGAGTCAGATCCGCTGCTGGAGGTTTGGCTCGCAGAAGCGCAGAGTGGGTGTTTGGGTGGAGCGCGCAAGTTCCCTGGCAGGAACTGGTTCCCTTTGGGATTTTGGCTGGGGGATGGGCGGGGGAGATGGCACTGGCCAGCGCCTTTGTTCCCCACCAAACTGAGCTCTGTCGTCCGGGGGCTCAGCAGCTCTCCTTCCCTTTGTCCTCCAGCCTTCCCGCTTTCTGAGCAGAGCTGTTAACTTATGACCTCCCAGACGCTAACTCGCGCTTGCTGTCGGAACACAGTCCGTCAGGCCCCTCTGCTTTTGCAAGCCAGACTCGGGGGTCTGCTTGGCCGGTGAGCCGCCCCTCCGCCCCGGCTCCCTACCCCCAGTCCATGGAGCGCGCACCGCCTTGCCGCCCTTCCTGCCCTCTTCCGTGGGCCTCTGGTCTGCGCTTGGCTCCAGCGACTCCATTCTGCTAATCCTCTGGCGGTTTTCTGGGTTATTTAGGCAGGTGTAGGTGGAATCTTAGTGATCAGCAGGACGCGCGGTGAGCCCAGTGTCCTCCTACGCTGCCATCTTCCCTCTTCCTCCATTTTGTATATAAACCACAACTTCTTTATCCATTTGTCAGTTGATGAACATTTAGGCTCTTTCCATAATTTAGCTATTGTTGAGAGTGCTGCTATAAACATTTGGGTACAATTGCTCCTATGCATCAGTACTCCTGTATCCTTTGGGTAAATTCCTAGCAGTGCTACTGCTGGGTCATAGGGTAGGTCTATTTTTAATTTTTGAGGAACCTCCATACTGTTTTCCAGAGTGGCTGTACCAGTTTGCATCCCCACCAACAGTTCAAGAGGGTTCCCATTTCTCCACATCCTCTCTGGCATCTATAGTCTCCTGTTTTGTTCGTTTTGGCCACTCTGACTGGCGTGAGGTGATATCTGAGTGTGGTTTTGATTTGTATTTCCCTGATAAGGAGCGACGTTGAGCATCTTTTCATGTGCCTGTTGGCCATCTGGATGTCTTCTTTAGAGAAGTGTCTATTCATATTTTCTGCCCATTTCTTCACTGGATTATTTGTTTTTCGGATGTGGAGTTTGGTGAGCTATTTATAGATTTTGGATACTAGTCCTTTGTCTGATACGTCATTTGCAAATATGTTTTCCCATTCCATTGGTTGCCTTTTAGTTTTGTTGGTTCTTTCCTTTGCCGTACAGAAGCTTTTTATGTCCATGAGGTCCCAATAGTTAATTTTTGCTTTTAATTCCCTTGCCTTTTGGGATGTGCCAAGTAAGAAACTTCTGCGGCTGGGGTCACAGAGGTTTTTGTCCTGCTTTCTCCTCTAGGGTTTTGATGGTTTCCTGTCTCACATTCAGGTCCTTTATCCATTTTGACTTTACTTTTGTGAATGGTGTAAGAAAATGGTCTAGTTTCATTTTTCTGCATGTTGCTTTCCAGTTCTCCCAGCACCATTTGTTACATAGACAGTCTTTTTTCCACTAGATATTCTTTCCTGCTTTGTCAAAGATTAGTTGGCCATACTTTTGTGGGTCCAATTCTGGAGTGTGTATTCTATTCCATTAGTCTATGTGTCTGTTTTTGTGCCAATACCATGCTGTCTTGATGATGACAGCTTTGTAGTAGAGGCTAAAGTCTGGGATTGTGATGCCTCCTGCTTTGGTCTTCTTCTTCAAAATTACTTTGGCTATTCGGGGCCTTTTGTGGTTCCATACGAATTTTAGGATTGCTTCTTCTAGCTTCGAGAAGAATGCTGGTGTAATTTTGATTGGGATTGCATTGAATGTGTAGATAGCTCTGGGTAGTATTGACATTTTAACAGTATTTATTCTTCCAATCCATGAGCATGGAATGTTTTTCCATTTCTTTGTATCTTTTTCAATTTCCTTCATAAGATTTCTATAGTTTTTACATTATTTTTCTAATTCCCAGACACAATATTATGAAACTTATTTAGTTTCCCATGCTTTTCTGGAGGCTTTTGTAACTCCCACTGTATCCACAAGGTAGAAAACTACTAGAAAAGCAAGTAGTCACTTCCAACTAGGGACAGCAGTTATTTTCCAGTTAAAGTTCACAAGACCAAAACATTAATTTATAAGGCAACAGTGTTTAATTTAGGAAACCTAACCCACATTTTCTAGCAAAGCATTATTTTTAAAAGGAGGCTGTCATGATTATTTGGCATAAATAATGTGACAAATCAGTTTACTGTTCATATACAAACAATTTTATCCCATATTGAAAAATAGCTAATTAATAAAAATCCAAGTATAAGGTTATCCTTTGTAAAAACTGAACTTCATTGACAGCTTCCCAAATATTTCATTCAGTAAACTACTGCTATTCCATACAGTGATAAGGTTATCTTTTGCTATCAAAGAAGTTAATAAAGTGACAATAACAAAGTGATGTATTTGTCAAAGTTTATAGACAAGAATGCCAAGTTATAGGTTATCAGCCTACAGCATTGACACTGTTCATGTATCATAACTCCCCAACATACACTTGTCAACATTGTTTATTTTCAGTCAGAGGTTCAATAATGACCATGTACTAAGAATGCCTTTGGGGAACTACCTGTTTACTTCAGAGCAAGTTTTCAATTGGGTTTGTTTGGTTTTCTTGTTTGGACAGATGGCATTTGTCAAATTGAAACAAACTTTAGATCAACTATATGAAAAATATCAGTTTTACTCCCTTTCCTATATTTGCTATATTACTCTCAGCATATTCATATGAAGTACCACTCTACCCAGTTACTACTCCAGGTGCTTCAATCATCACTGATCACTTAATTGTGAATAGTCTTTTAATCAGCTGCATCACACATTATATCTATGTAAACCCAAGGGATGGTAAAATATGTAATGGTCTGTAAAAATCATTAAAAATTATTCAGCCTTGTATGAGTAACTTGACAAACCCTCAGCAAGGAAGAGTGATGTTCAGTATTCTCTATTCAACAGATAATTAGCCAAATATTTCTCTCCTTTACTAATCTCAAAATTAAACTACTCCTTTGGGGTAACCTGGAAGAATAAAAATAGGATGTTGAAGGACCTGGGGTAAAGACTTAATGTACTTCTATTTAATTTAATATCACTTTCTGCCTTAGTTCAACCATTTCTTTTGCTTAATTCATATTTATTTAATGATTCATTTATTTATTTTAGTTATTTATTGGGCATCACCAATAGGCACAATATTGGATCTAGGATATCAAAACAAGTTTCTTTGCAGAATAGTTAGGAAAACAAAACATATATGGTGTACGTTACTAATTGTAGTTCAAGGACTGTCTTGTGTGAAGGACCTAACAGAAATAGGTAGAAAGTGCACATCCCAGAAGAGCTCCTCCAAGATATTCTTTCTATTCCACTTCAATTTGACTCTTATTTCTCAAGTCCCATGATCCTCACACTAATTTAGCTGGTTTACTTTGAGGTTATCATAACTACTTTCTAATTGAAGCACCTATCCCAATCCCAGTGAAATGATTTAATATACTACTTTTAGGATAAAGTACATTTATATAAGGATAATACTTTTAGAAAATGTTTCCTCATCTGAAGAAAAGAAGAAAAATAATATCTATTATTGTCCTTTTCACATGGATGGCCTGAGAAATAAATGGTTGGGAATTTCAGAAAACTGTGTAAAATAAAAAATGCAAGCCAAAAAAGAAGCATCATTGTCAATTGCTCAATCAATTCTTCTGAGGAACTATTTAAATCTAATACAAAATCTACATCCATCCTTGAGATGGAATATTCTGCCTATCCTTTTCAGATGTAATACCCATGATCTTAGACCTTTGGGCCTCAAGGCCCTAGAAACAACTGCCTTAATTGACTTATCATACTTGTCTCCCTTTCTTTCTCTGCATCTTTGGGCATGGCATACTCCCATTTAGAAACTCTTCCCCATTCATTAGCAACTGAATACATTTCAACGTTCAACAAAACCTCAATGTCATTTTCTTATCCATGGAGTCACAAAGTGTTATAGGCCACAGCGATCTCTACCTCCTCAAAACTTTTGTCTGTATTAATCCTGCCAGGTTTGTAATCACAGAAAATGGATTGAAATTTGTAGATTTTGTGTTATAATCAGAAAAGCCACCCTTGGTTGATTGAGTACTAAGGGATAGGCACATTGCATGCATTATATCTTCTCACAACAAAAAAATAATTTAGAAATTATCCTTTTCTATAAATAAGAAAATTGAGGCTCAATAAGATAATATAAGTAGCAAAAGGTCACAAAGCAAGTGACAGAGCTGGGGATATAAATCCAGGCCTATCATGCTCATACAAGTTTGCTGTGCTGTTTTCCCAGCTAGATTTCCAGATTTCCAAGCTTTATTCCCTGCACCTAGCACAGCACTATCTGTTCTGAATCCTGTGGAATGAATGGATAAATGCACTTATTTGATTATCACATTATTATATTAACTGAAACCTTTCAGGCTAAGTCATGTTAGTTCAAGTTGCTGTGCTCAAGTAGTTCTACCCTAGGTGGCCAGAAAAGAAGGAAAAAATTAATAATCTGACACTAATTCTAAAGTTTATGTTTCATGAGTTGATTCACATGCATTTCCTTCCCCCCTACATTTTCCTTTTAGGTCTATGAAATTCTTCAGATGGCAAGTTTTCATTTAAAAACATCTAGAGTAAGTAATTTTAATAAGATTTTTAAGAATCAGGATCTAAAACTCTTCTTTAGAACATGGACCAGATATACATGGTATTCTCTACAGAAACTTTGAAAATAGGGATATAGATTTGTTCTGGTGTTAGAATATGAGTAAAAATCTGAAGTATATTTTTCCCAACACTTGACCAAAGTTTATTATAGGGAATAGTCATTCTCTCATGTATTCTAGACATATCTTAACATTTCTGAACTATGTAAATTATGTCTATGTTTTAAGTTCTGTTACTACAAACTAAACCATGCCAGTTTCATTAGCAGCACCTCTAATAAACTTTTTAATTAAATTTATAATACTGTCAATACCATATTTTATGTTGTTCTTAGTAATGAAAGTCATATGAACATCTTTTATTCCTATAATTCTAATATTTTCCCTTTCTGTAAAAACTTAAAGTGCTCTTTGGATAAACCATTTTCCTACTTAAGAACATATGTCTTACTACTTAAACTTGTTAAAAACTCATACTACCTTCAGTAACAGAAGACATTTTTGCATTTATTTTTAATTGTTTGAATAACTCATGGCAAAACTTCTTTTTTACAAACCATGACTTGCCCTATCCTCATAGGTTATTAAAATAGTGTTAAGTATAATACTTTTGAATATTTTCATTTTGGCATTTAGTGCATTGCGTGAAAGAACTGATTTTTCAGGGTTTTAGGACTTCATTCCATCATAAAAGAATAGCATAGTAATCTATACTAATACTTTTTTAAAAGCAACCTTGCTTCTCTGAAGAATAAACCCTATGACCCAGCAATAGCACTGCTAGGGACTTACCCAAGGGATACAGGAGTGCTGATGCATAGGGGCACTTGTACCCCAATGTTTATAGCAGCACTTTCAACAATAGCCAAATTATGAAAAGAGCCTAAATGTCCATCAACTGATGAAAGGATAAAGAAGTTGTGGTTTATATACACAATGGAATACTACTTGGCAATGAGAAAGAATGAAATATGACCTTTTGTAGCAATGTGGATGGAACAGGAGAGTGTTCTGCTAAGTGAAATAAGTCATACAGAGAAAGACAGGTACAAAGAGTTTTCATCTTCTGTGGATCCTGAGAAACTTAACAGAAGACCATGGGGGAGGAGAAGGAAAAAAAAAAAGTTAGAAGGGGAGGGAGCCAAACCATAAGAGACTCAAAAGCTGAGAATAAACTGAGGGTTGATGGGGAGTGGGAGGGAGGGGAGGGTGGGTGATGGGCATTGAGGAGGGCACCTGTTGGGAGGAGCACTGGGTGTTGTATGGAAACCAATTTGACAGGAAATTCCATATTAAAAAGAAAAACTAAAAATAAATAAATAAAGTATTTTATATTCTCTTGAAAAAAAAAGAATAAACCAGGGATATTATGATTCATCATTTTAAAAGGTGACTATGAAGTTTTTCTTCCTATACCAAGAACTTCTGTACATTGACCTTACCCTTGTTCCCAAGAACTTATAAATACGGTGAGGCAAATACATACATAACCCAAATGCTGTGCATTCCCACACTCTCAGTCAATACTACTTATAGGACTGGCAGTCTATTTGAGTGAATAAGATCACAGTAAAAGAATTTGTTACATGGTTAAAATATATCAGCCTACTCAAGTGTTAGCTGTTTATGTGCCTACGTCCCTCATACTACTGGACTAGAGGCAAAGTAGGTGTCTTCCTCTCTCCTCATTATTCATTCCAGATAATTTTCACTCTCTCTATAAAGCACTCAGCTTTGAATCCCATGCTATCCATGTTATCAAAATATATCCTCAAATAGTCCTCCTTTTTAGAAGACATCTACTGATTTACAGGATGATTCTAATTTCTTGAAAATTTTAGCCACTTGGATCATTATCTGATTTTATATCTCTTCCTATTATAATCCTTGGCTTAAATATCCTAGTAGATGAGGTCCTTCCACAGTATAGTTCTGTTAAAGCATAAGTAACGTCATGTCACTCCTCTTGCCAAAACAATCAATGGTTTCTCATTTCTTTAAAAGTAAAAGCAAAAGTCCACATGTTCTGGGCCCTTGTCACCTCCTTTGTCTACTCTTTTATGACTGGATCCCTTATTCACTCTGCTCCAGTCACACTGTCCTTCTTGCTGTTCTTTGAAGAAGTCAGTCAGAACTCCTACCTGAGGACCTTTGGGTTTACTATTCCCTATGCCTGGAGAGTTCTCCTAGATATCCACATGGCTGGTTCCCTCCCATCTTTCAGAAAAGTCACCTCAGTAAGGGCTTCCCTGGTCACCTTATCCAAAACATCAATTCACTACTTTTCTCAAACTTCAAATCTGCCTTTCCACCTTTATTTTTCTCTTTAGCACTTCTTGCTATATGTATATATATATATACACACACACACATATATGTATGTATATATATGTATATATATACATATACATACATATATATATATATATATATATATATATATATATTACTAGTTTACCTTGTCTGTTGTCTGTCCAAATATTGATAGATATTTATGGAATAATACTGCCTTGCTAGTTTATCTTTTTTGATTATCTTTAGCCAGCCAAATGTCACTGCTTGTTGATGTTTATTCATGAATGGTGTAATAAATATTGATATTTTTCATGCTGTTGTCCCCTATTTATGCAACAACCAGGTAACTCTTTCCTTTCTCTTCTTTCCAGCAACTGTCAACTTCATGTGAAAAATATTCATATGCCTAGTAGCTAATCACATCAAAGAAATTATCTCAAATGTCAAAAATAACTTGATTATTTATGTATACCTTAACTAAAGCTATTGAATACTTGGAAAGGCTCTGCTTTTATACGATTAGAGTGAAATTGCTTAGAAGAAAATACTGTAATATATTAGAAGCTATTTCTTCCAAATGGGGATTTACCAACTTATCTGATGCTATATGTTAGAGCTCATCATTATAAATCAAAGAGTATGCTCATGTAATCTTTCAGTTAAGATTCATTTATTATACTGCTCTGCTTACACACATAGACCAAAGGCAAAGTATGTCCTTAAGATGTGCACTTGAAGTCCCAATTGAATCCAATAGCATTTGCACTCACATCTATAGTAAAACCAGGCTGGTCCAGCCAGAGAACATGTCCACATGTAATAAATAAATTAGAAATATAAAACACCTCCCTAAGCACAGAGCAGTTTATTGAATCACTGAATCAAACAAAGTAAACTGCAAAAGACATGAAAGAAGTTCATGATGAAGTTCTTAAGTTATATAATGTAACTACAAAACTTTCCAGACATCCTTGGGCTATATTTTTTTTACCTTAATTCCGAACACTTACTTACATGATATTTTATATCTTACATAGCAAGGGAAGCCACAAGGAATGTGCATTCTTGAAAATTCAGGAATGTTGGGTATTTCATTTTTAAAAAACATCATCTTTTATGAGATCTTTTAATACGTGTGTTTCTTCAAAGGTTTGGAATTTAAAAACATATACTTTCACAGATGATAAAGAAAGGACTTTTCATTATTACTTAATAGTTTGAAAATGCTTAAATTTTCAAAAAATACCATTTAATCAGGTATGCTTTTTAATAATGACTCTTGACTAGCATTAATTAAATACATTTTAAATTATTCAAATTACTTAGCACTTAATTTAAAATGATGCTGTTCCATTTCATAAAACATAATTGATGTTCTTTGAAAACATAAGAGCATTAATACTGAATACAAATGGAGAACACATGAATTCTAAGAGTCAAGTACCACACTTCTGTTGATGTTTCCCCAAATATAATAATAATTATAATCATAATTATAACCTAATGTTCATTTACCACTTTATATATGTCAAGAAAGGATGAATAAGTCACAGTCTTATCTTCAAGGAACTTAGAGTGTAAATACATATACAATTGTAGGACTGGGCAATATGTGAGAAATGCCAAAGAAGTGGCTAAACTAAAATGCTGTTGGAATTTAGAGGAGGAAAGTAATCTTCTTTCCCTTGACTCATTATATAAGGCTTCATGGAAATGCTGGTAGAGGTATCAGAGGTTTCATTTCAAACAGCAGAGGCCAAAGAAGGAAAGGCCAGTCATAGTAATGGAAATATAAATAATAATAATAATAATAATAATAGCTGAATTTATTAAGTGTTAACTATCTAACACTGAGATGTGCTTAACATGTATTAGCTCATTTAATCCTTACAACCACCCAATTAGATAGGTGCTCCTACTTTCCCCGTTTTACAGATAAACTGAAGTTAAATGATCACAGAACTAATATATTCACCCAGACTGAATTATAGGCATCCAGCTGCTTATAGGCATTACTAAGTCAATGAAAATAGATTCTCATTATCTGACTCAAGATTAAGCTTCTTTCCTAACTCCCCCAATTCTGTTCCCATTCCCTCAGTCTACCTGGTTTATAGAAATCATCTTTGACTCTTCTGTCACAATCCACATCAAATAATTTATCAATCAATGGGAATTTTCCCTTTGCAGTCATCCTCAAATATACTTCCTTTTCATTCCCACAGTCATTATAATCACTCAAATCCTTACCATCTTTGTTAAGCTTAGTATCCAAACCTTCCAATAGTCTATGTATAATTTCTCTAACAGGAATTTATTGTGTCTCAAACAACATGCTGAGCAATAAGGATACAAAAATGAATAAAACATACCTTCTGTACTCAAAGAATCTAGTTGATTGGCATATATGGAAGAGTAAGCAGGTTTAGCAGCATGAAGGGCAGAGGTATGAGGAAAGGGGGAGCAGAGAGTGTTCCAGATAGAGAAAACATCATTTATGAAAACCTAAAAGTGGTTCAGGGGTGCCAAAGTGATTAAATTGATACTAAGGGAGAAAGTAGTGGAGATGAGATTAAAACGTGGGCAGGGGTTAGATCATAAAGGGTAGCATTTCACAGTTCTCCACCCCAGCACTATTGCTATTCTAGGCTAGGTAATTCTTTGTATTTGGGGAACGCCCCTGTGCACTATAGGATTTAACAGCATTCCTTGTTTCTATCCATTAGATGCCAGTAGTACAACCATCCCCCAGTATGACAGATGAAAATGTGCCCAAACATTGTCAAATGTCCCATGGGAGCAAAATCATCTCCAGTTCAGAACCACTGATATAAGGTGTTGGAAGTCATGCTTAAGTTATTTGGACTTTATTCTAAGATAAGAGGAGTAGTAGTGTACCACAGCGTAGAGGAGGAACTAATTCTCAAGATCAGTTAAAAATGGAGGTAAAGATGAAAATAAGGTGACTATTTAATATCTAAGTGTTGTTCTTATTATTCATCAGTGTTATCACTTCAGTGTAATTGGGACAGAGTTCTACCATGTTCCGATAATATGCTGTAATTATCTATATCTGTGTGCCTTTATTCATGAGGGCTCTCAAAACCTAAAGTAACACTTTCCTGACAATTCAAATTTCCTAAATTCAGTTAAGGTCTGGGTTGGAATATTCTTACTTCCTGACTTATTGTCTTCAATGAAACCATTTGAAAAATTTTACCTTATTATAAATAGCTTTAATTCTTATGCCTACAGTCTATGTATAATACATATCACATTTTCTTAATTTAGTACTTTAAGCTTATTCTCAGTTGATTCACGTTTATAGTTAGTTTCTCAGTCAACTAAACTATAAACTCCTAGAAAATAGAGACAATATGTTCCCCATCTTATATATATTCCAGATCATTGAGCAAAATCTTGAGACAAAAACAAGTTTCATTGAAAACAAATTAAGAATCATGTTCTCTTGTGTGATTTATCCACCATCTAGAAGAAGATTCAGAATAAAAATTAGCTTATTTTTTATATTAACTGAGGTAAATCATTATGATATTGAATGGTAGACTCTATTTTCTTAAGTGTTAATAGAGATCAAAATTATCTCTGAGCATAGTTAAAGATTTTATATCCCTTTGACAGCCTTGTAGAAAAATGTATAAATAAAAAAGTATTAATGTATAAATACCAAAGATCCTACATTATACAATTGGCTTGTCCTGGAAATGAGTATTATGGATTTTTATCCTTACAGGGACTAAAATTTGTTAAGAAATAAGGGCTTGGAAAATTCCTCACATCCATATTTTTTAAAGCCTCATGTATAAAAGGTAAGTTAATTTTGACATTCTTGCTTATGTTATATTCATGGCATTTAAGTTGAATAATTTTAGTATTTTATATTCAATACCTCTAATTGTTGATGTTTCTACCATTCCTTATAAATCATGGACAATTCCAATGGAAGGGATTTCAAAATGATCATCTGATCTAGCCCTTTGTTTCAATCAAGTAGGTGGCTGAATAACCCAGGATAATTTCTAGAGGCCCAAATGTCAAAATTTTTAATTTTTGATAAATTGACAATAAAACCAAGGCACAAAATTCATTATATTTCCAATATTTTAAAAAATCTACAATAAAAAAACTAATAGATGATCTCCTATCATGTTACTTTTCAGCCTACCAAACACATCAAAGTCATCCTATAACATCCAATTGCGCATTTATTCCAATTTTATAAAGATCTCAACATCATATGAGGACTTTAAGAGACAAAACAGATGAACATAAGGGAAGGGAAACAAAAATAATATAAAAACAGGGAGGGGGACAAAACAGAAGAGATTCGTAAATATGGAGAACAAACTGAGGGTTATGGGAGGGGTTGCGGGAGGGGGGATGGGCTAAATGGGTAAGGGGCATTAAGGAATCTACTCCTGAAATCATTGTTGCACTATATGCTAAGTAATTTGAATGTAAATTAAAAAAAAATAATAAATAAAACAAGTTAAAATAAAAAATAAAATAAAATTTTACAAATCATCTTTGTTCTGAACTTAAAGCTAATCAATGTATACTGTATTCCCTTCTCCTTCTCCCACCTCTCCATATAAGAATATTATCAGACACCATAACTTTAAATAACCTAATAGCTTGCACTCAAAAGAAGCATTATAAGATTTTCTTTGAAAGTTAAGTGACTGAAACAAATGTGTCTGTTTTCAACTACTGAACATGCTTGCTAGTTTAGCAGATATATATATATATATAGATATATATATATAGATATATATATATGTTTTTTTTTTTACCAAAGAATTTGCCAACTTTCACTTTGTTATATGATTTGAAAATCTCTACAACACTTTTACCCTGCATCAAATAAGATCTAATGAATTAAGATATGAGTCAACTTTCTTGTATATCATGTTGGAAACTTTTCACAGGCACCCATAAGTCCCCAGTATAAAAGTAACCAAGGGGTGCCAATGATGAAAGACTTTGTTGCCATGGTGTCATCTCATAAATCATCAATTATTGTCTGTTATTATGAATGTGACAGCTACATACTGTCATAAAAGGATTTGAATTCTCATCTAGTTTGAATTTTTTTCCAGACATAATTCGCTTTGTAAAAAAAATGTCATGACAACCATAGAACACTTAAGCTTGTTATGTAATGTTCAAACATTCGTTTGGACTTGGTCAGTTTGGCATTTCAGCATCCCAACCTCTTTTGCATTATTAAGCAGCTTATCTTTATAGTTCATAAATATATTTCTAAACATGGGCATATAGCTTAATAGGCTAAATCCAACAGAAGCAGTGCAACTCTTTTGGTTGCTATGACAACCCAAACTGATCAATTTCCTGCTTTAAAAGAAGCACTCTCCTGTGGCCATAAATACTAATTACAAACGCAAGCCATTTGCTAACATGTTCAGTTTACAGATTAAAGCAGTTCATGCCCAATTTATCATTTAACATGTCCTCCCACATTTGTAGTGTGGTACAGAATGAATAATATCTTCACTTGTTTACAAAATCTTCAACTTGATTTCATTATTTTTGCAGCGAAATTTGGTTGTGCTGCTACAAGTTCAGTTAATTAAATGGATTTGTAAAGGGCAAGGAAAGATATCTAAATGTAATTTCTCTTTTTTTTTTAATTTTTTTTTAACGTTTATTTATTTTTTTGGGACAGAGAGAGACAGAGCATGAACGGGGGAGGGGCAGAGAGAGAGGGAGACACAGAATCAGAAACAGGCTCCAGGCTCTGAGCCATCAGCCCAGAGCCCGACGCGGGGCTCGAACTCACGGACCGCGAGATCGTGACCTGGCTGAAGTCGGACGCTTAACCGACTGCGCCACCCAGGCGCCCCTCTAAATGTAATTTCTGAATTGAAGTTGAAATGCTGGCTTAAAATTCCTTACTGTAAATGCTTATTTTAAAGAAGGTGGTTATATTTTGTGTAGGAAATCTGGAAAATTTTTAAGAACACATGAAAGAGTGTCTTGTCCCACAATCTATTCATTTCCATTAAACGCAGAGCTAATATATTTGGTTAAAACCTGCAGTGAATAATTTTATGAAGGTATTAGTTGATTCTCTGAATGGGAAATTTAGCTTTTAAAAGAAAATAGTAGAATCAGGAAAAAAATGAAAAATCTATGAGGCAATACAATCATAGTACTATATAATATAATATTAAGATTATAATAGATTTATATACATTATTAATATTTATAATATTAATACATTTAAGATTATAATCTAATTCCTCCACCTGTACACATATTTTGTGCAAGCCTTAAATTAAAATTTATACTTCATCTTTTGAGAGGAAAGGAGATGTGGTGGGGGAGAGAGACTTTCTAATCATCTCAGAATGTGAATAAAAACAATGCTAAAAGTTGTTAAACTATCTTTGGAGAATTCCGACCTCTGACCAACACTTGTGAAAATTTAGGGTCCCATTATCCTATATAGTTTTTTTTTTAAAGTAAAGCATTTCTATTTTCCAGCACCTAAGAATTACATGATGGACAAAGCTTTGCTAATATGTATCATTACAATTTAAATATGAAGACAAGAAAGACACCTAAACAGATCTTTCCTATTTTATCACTAACTCACAAGCCTAGAATTTGATTTAAATATTTTTATAATTTCCAAAGCTGAATGGGTTCTTTCTGGACTTCAAATAATCACCTAGAATTTTTAGAAAAGCTGACAATTTCTCAAAATCAAATATAATAAACATTCTCCAATGGATTTTCTGAAAAAAGAAGCTGGTACTTAAAAAGTTTACCTCTAGGAATATCTACAGAAT
The DNA here is from genome assembly GCF_014898765.1 of Herpailurus yagouaroundi. Classification (NCBI taxonomy): domain Eukaryota; kingdom Metazoa; phylum Chordata; class Mammalia; order Carnivora; family Felidae; genus Herpailurus; species Herpailurus yagouaroundi. The sequence continues at coordinate 2,937,581 of NW_024420361.1, forward strand.
GCATTGTTTTGTGGGGTATTAGGCAAAATGAATGATGTGAGATCCCTGCTCCTGTTACTGTCTGGAAACTACTATTCTCACCAAAATATATTTTATTTATTTATTTATTTATTTATTTATTTATTTAGAGCAGAGAAAGAGACAGAGAGAGGGTGGGGGCACCGGCAGAGAGAGAGGGCGATAGAGTGAGAATCCCAAGCAGGCTCTGCACTGTCAGCACAGAACCCAATGTGGATTTGAACCCAAGGACGGTGAGATCATGACAATACAATGCAATTATTCAATAAATATTTATTGAATATTGAATACTAAATGTCAGGAAAATATGCTGCATACTGGAGATAAAAGTGACCAGTAAAACAAAGGCATGGTCCCCACTTCATAGTGCTTATTACATTGCCACAACATTTTCACATTTCCAAAACATTGTCACATACTTTTGCTCATTTTTTGCTCTTCACAAAAATATTATGAGGGACATTCATAGGTCCATTTTTATGGATAATAAAACAGAGATTTATAGATGTTAACTCATTTGCTTGTGATCATAAAGCTAGTTATTGGTATAGTAAGGGATTAACACAAGATATCTGCCTACAAACTCAGGGCATTTCCAAAAGTATGTTTCAAGGAATTCTGGCTCTCTGAACAAAAAGATTCCTTTAATTTAAAAAGACTGAAAATCCTTGTATATCTTTTCCTATAGGTTCATAGAGCAAGTTAATAAATTACAGGCTCTGAGAAGACCTGTGGTAAACCTATATTTACTTTTATTTAACCCCATGTTAAATATTATGAAAGAAAGGGTAGGTGTGTGTGGTGAGACCATGAAACCTGCATGCATTTTCAAACTGATAGAAATTTTAGGGTACTAGCAACAATATGGAACTGAGAGAGTTTCTCTGAGAGAACTGAGAGAACCCTCTTTCTTAGCCACCTCCAATACTTACTCAGGATTGAGAAGATCAAATTGTCCCCTAACAAGAACTTCCCCTAAAGGCTGATTCTAGGATTAGGTAAAATCTATACAAGGTGAGCTTGAAGCATTTTGTAGTGGTAGAAAGTAAGAAAATGCTCAAAAAAAAAGCTGGAAAAATCTAAGCAATAAAATAAATATCATAGTATTGGATTATAATCCAAAATATAAAATAAATACCTAAGTCCATACTGAAACGAACGATTGCATAAATAAATGAATGAATAAATAAATAATAAATTATAAGTAAATAAGGGAGAAGGAAAAGCTCTCCCATGCAGAATTCCAAATAATTTCTATTGACATTCTGCCCTTAAGAAAGTGAAGCAAAACTTCCTCCCTGCCCCCCTTAACTGTGGGCTGCACATAGTGATTCTCTTCAAAAAACTTCCAAAGCAATATAAAGAGGGAGAGGGAGAAAAGTAACTTTACAGTAGAGAAACCTGACAAACACTACATAAACGGGGTGATCAAGGTCAATCTCAAGAATGATAAGTTATAATAATAAGGTGTACCCCTCATATGATGTGATTAAAAAAATGGCACTTTACCTCTGTGGTCTTCCTCCCAAAAACCCAATTTAACAATGAGAAAAACACCATACATATCCCAATTGAGTGTCATTCTACAAATACCTGACCTGTACTCCTCAATACTGTCAAGGTCATCCAAAACTAAGAAAGTTTGAGAAACCATCATAACAAAGAAGAGTCTAAGGAGACATGATGACTAAATGTAAGGTGGTATCCTACTTCTTGGGGCAGAAAAAAGACATTAAGAAAGCACTGAGGAAGTCTGAATAAAGTCTAAGCTTTAGTTAATAATAGTGTATCAATATTGGTTCATTAATTGTGACAAATTGATTCCTTAATTATAAGATGTTAACAATAGGGAAACTGAGGAAACTGAGGTATGGAAACTGAGGTACCTTTCACAAGGTATGGAAAGTCTCTGTACTATCTTTGCAATTTTCTATAAATATAAAGCTGTTCTAAAATAAAAATTTCATTAAAAGAAAAAAACAAAAACCCTGCCTCTACCCACCTTGTGCTAAGCCCAACTTTATTAAAAACTGCTTTATCTCTACATGAATTGGAGTCTAACTTAGTTCCAAAAAACAAACAGTGATTTTTTAATTAGAACTGGACAAATTCAAATTAAGGAAAACACAATTTGTTTTTAATGCAACCAAAAGTAAAATATGCCTGTACAATTTTTAAATGGGCTGCCTCAAATAGATGTTCCAAATCCTTTCATGTAATGTTCTGAATTTGGCAGGTGCTTTACTGCCAAATGTAAATCATACTCAAAATATTAAACCACTTTATACTTAATATGTTAGATGTATCAACATGTGATTTAATGGGTACTTGTAAAACTCATACAGCTTAAAGAATATAAAATTACTATTTTTGTTGTTTAGGCTAATTTCATTTTAAAACAGTATAACCATACAGATCTGCTGACCAACTGTATTACAGTAATATATTATTTGGCTAGAACTAGCCATTTAAAATGAAAATGTCCAAATCATTTAATTTTCATCACAGAAAAATCAAAGAATAATTTTATTTTAATATTTAAATAAAAATATTGTCTATAGGGAGAATAGTTTATTATGATGTATCAGTCTAAAACGCTTTAAACTCTCCTAACTGCAACAAATCAAAGCATGGCTGCTGTTATTAACAGACTTCAGTATTTTATGTTTTAACAGTTTTGGCATATTTAAAAAAAAAATCTGGAGCACTGCATATGTCAGACAATCTAGCACTTTGTATTGTGGATTATGAATAATATATCTTTTACATAAATCAATTGAGTTACATATTATCTTTTACATCTCAGTTTTGTAATGGATTTATTTAAAAACAAGATTTCATGTTTTATGGCTAAATAATTTAATACTTGCCCCTTTTTGAACATTAATATTAGCTAAAAAACAAAAATATCAAATGATAATCTAAAGTAACAGCAGATCTTTGGTTGCTGAGAGAACTCTTTTGGCAAATATATTCTTTGTATTGAAAACTCAGTGTTATCAAAAACACTAAGCAGGACTCATCTTTAGGGCCTTTCACATGTATCTATCTACTGTAGAGCATGTGGCCATGGAACATAATTCCTTCAAGGACTGCAAAACAAAGAATGGCCATTTTGGCATAATAGTCCCATTTCTTAACATTATTTTGTAGCATTCATCAAGATGTATTACAAACCCTACCAATTTAAGGAATAATGCATTGCCTTTTAAATGCACTCATACTGGGTCATAGAATCAACTCCATTTTAGCAATTAGTTAGTTACACTGGCAAACTTTTAAGATTAGGGCTATACAAGTATAGAAAATGTCACCACTGTCTTTGTAAATTAATGACATGTTCCCCATTGCATAATAGGTAGTTATCAGCCTTTCTTCTTTATCCTGTCTCAGTCATTTAGTTAAATCTACCCTGCACCCTCCAGAGAAATTCATGGTCTGTCACCCTACTTCCTGGTATCTAGATTTATGGATATTTTAGCAGCCTTTTCATTTTCATATCACTAGGCAACTCTTCTAAGTTTTTTTTTTTTAAGATAAACTTCACCTGAACATTAAGACAAGTATCCTACTACAAAGTCCATTTTCCTTCTATAAGTCAACTTTCCTTTCATTTACATTAAAGAAACACACAACCTGAGACCTAATGAATTGTACCTTCACATTATTAAATGTAACATGCAGAACATTGCACATTATTATGCTACACATGGCCAAGAAGTTTTAGTATTCATGGGATTATGGTAATTAAGTGTTCCTTCACTTTGGGTGATATGACACTTGCTTGACTATAATGTCAATCCACTTAAAGTGTGTACAAACAACATTATCTTAGTCATTCTGCATTACATTTCCAACTGTGAGCAAAATTACAAGGTCAGAGTGGACAAGAATGTAGGTAATCCCAAGAAAACTTCATGTAAATGACTTGCTCAAGGTTCAAACTGGGTATTCAATAATAGCAAAAAGGAGTATTTTCCATAGTAATATAGTATTATTATCTAGATACCATCCATGGCAAAACACATGGATATTCTTGGAGATAGAGGTAAAGATAAAAATATCCATGATTTTGATGTTTTGTAGATAAAAGATAAATGTTGTTTTCAAGGCTTTGTTTAATCTAACAAGTGTCAGTACTCCTTAAAAGAAAGAAAAAGGAATAATATAAAGAACAACTACAAATGGTTTTGTAAATAAAGATCCGTTAATATTAACATCTCAAATGTAAACAGAAGCACTTTTTAGAAACACAGATGATAAAGGCAATACAACAATGCTTGTATTTCCTCCTTTCCTATTTCCATAATAAATACTTTTCAGCCATATTTATTTTTTTAATTAATGATTTTTCAATAGTCTTGTCAAACACTTAGTGTGTTATGTCCAAGAAGTGCTGTTCTGAAAATGTTCTGATTTAAAGAAACTAGCTTAAGGTTTTGTGTGTTATCTTGTGTTTTAAGTGATTTGTTTAGTGCTTATTGAGTTAGATAACCTAATTAAATACCCACATAGGATAGGTAGGGTCTAGGCAAAATTAACCTAGAATAATTTGGCACAAGTTCCTCTGAACTTGTGGAAGTAACAGAGAAAGCAAAATAGTGGTTTTCAGAGTATGCTTAAACTATAAGATGGGGTTCCAATTAGCAAAAATAGCAATCAAAGTTCTTAAATATGAGTCCCATAGTGAGTTCACAAATAGTTCAGAAATTCACAAATAGTTCACAAATAGATTAAACAAGGTAAAAACACTCAAAAGCAACTTATGTGGGATTCTCTAGGCTTATTGTCACAGTTGAACAACGAGGTTTACATATGTGAATTGTATTAAACTGGAGATCATCTGAACGAAGTGTGTGAACCACAATTTTCTTGTAATATCTGACTGTTACATTGTAAGAAGTTAGTTTACCTCCCACCAATGCCATCGTCAAAATTTTTCCCAGGACTACTTATAGAGAAGCCCCCCAAAATGTCATCATTATAAGAGATAAGCTGATTTAGATTTTGTTTGCCAGAACTGCCATCTTCCATAAGTAGAAGCATCACTAAAAATATAACTATATTCATGTCCTAAAAGATTTCTTTTTTAAAGTAATTGAAAATAATAGGTATTCTATGCAAGAGACAGGATATACGTGTGTGTGTAAATGTGGGAGGGTATGTGAGTGTGTTTGTGTGGTATACTGGCAATTCCTGGAGTTTAAATAAAATCAGTTTCAACTGTGCACCTTTTCTACTTTAATCTCTTACAATATTAGACAGTTACATTTCTAACTGGATGTTCTTTCCAGTACACAAAGCATCTAAGAAACTCCAAAAGCTCTTTGTTAAACTCCAGGGTACAGTTCCATCTCTTCCTAATCAAAAATCTTTCCAAACATAAAATCCAATTGGTTAACCCCCCTTATCCAAAAAGAAATACAGTATATACAGAATAGTCAACCTGACTCCTCCTTCTACTTTAAGTAGTTATGTGCAGCGTCATAAAGCACTATTGGAATCAAATGTTATGTGAGTTGAAAATATTGAAAGCCCTCTTCTCTGATTCTGAAATGTACATAAAAAGAACTTGAAAGAAACATAAAGCCATAATAAATTGTAGTTGAACTTCCATTGTATTTCAGCATTTATAATGTGATGATTCAGAATAGGAAACATTGAAGATTAATTCAAAATGGTGTGTTACTACTGTCTTGTACTTATAATGCTGAGATTATTTGAATTAAGAGAAATACAAAGATAAATAGAATATAAATAAGAAACACTTATAATCTTAACTATGCCAGAGGGTGTAATAACACTTTTCACAAATTGATAAAATTTAATATTGTCTTTGCAGTTCATGCACAATAAATAAATTATATCTTCAGGGAAAAGGGAAGGTATGTATTATATAACAAAAGTTATAATATGTCTCTAAGAGATCTCTTGGTCCAACATCCTAATTTTACAGATATGGCAATTGATATCCCAAGCCACGGAGTTATTTTCAGAGTTGTTTTAAGTCCGTGGACTTCTCTGACTCTTTCCAGAGGTCTTCCCGCTATACCACACTATCTCATCAAATGAGGCTTTATGAGAAAGTTCTCTGTAACCTGGAAAATACTTTACAAATTTTAAATAGTATTCTTATCCTTATCTGAACTACATATGTTTTAAAATGAAGAATAATGACACAAATAGTTTCAGTAAACATTGTTATGTGCACTAAGTGATCAGAATCAGTGTTTCATCTCTGTGTATAATTATGAATGAGAATCAATAATATAATTATTTTTTCTTAAAAGGAATTGTTTGTTAAAGATATCTACTACATTGGCAAGAATGTGAGAAAATAGGATCTATTGTATAACACAAGTGGGAGTGTAAATCAGAACACTTTTGGAAAACAATTTAGCAATAAATATTAAAGTTGAAGATGTACATAGCTCACAACTCAATGATTTTACTTCTAGGTTTATACCCCAGAGAAATTCTCCCACAATGTCACAATAAAACACGATGTCATGTAATAACACTGTATGTAATAACAAAGAAATTGAAAACAACCTAAATGTCCATCAATATAGTAAAGAATAATCCAACTGTGGTATACTTATGCAATTAAATAGTAGAATGGACAATTAAAAAGTAAATGAACTAAATCAGCATGTATCAACATGGATAAATCTCGAAAACATGTTAAAACAATGATTACAAAAGGATAATACAGTACCAAACCATTTAGATACATTTTAAAAACACAAAAACGAATACTGCAAAAACACACATGTTATTTAAAAAACAGCAATAATTCACACAAATTTTAAAACAGTGGTTAACTCTAATGAAGGGTGGAAGGGAAAGGAGATTAGTGTTAGTCATATCAATAATGCGTTACAGATACATTTTTAAAAAATGAGTTCTGAATCAAATGTAGCAAAATGTAGACTTTGTTATTGGTCAACGAATATCTTTCATTATTAACCTGCTCTTTGTATTTGAGCTAATTTATAATTAATCTTGCTAGTTTAATACCCAATCAAAATGGTGCTACAAAATTGATTTCAGAATAATGTCATTTTTTAGTAAATATAGATATAGATGATATAGATATAGATATAGATATAGATATAGATATAGATAGATATTTAAAGTGTTTTGGTAATTAGTCTGATTCCAGTTGTCAGGTTATAAAATATACTCATCCAAAGTATATGAGCTTTGTAATCAGACAGACTTAATTGAAAAGCTGGCTCTGATATTTGTTGGCTGTGAGGCCTTAGATAAGTCATTTAACCTCTGTGCCTCAGTGCCATTATCTGTAAGACAAGATCAGAATAATATCACCTACTTTGTATGGTTGTTATGAAGATTAAATGAACTAACATAACCTGGGATATGAGGCATCTGGGTGGGTAGGTCAGTTAAGCCTCAGACTCTTGATTTCAGTTCAGGTCATGATCTCACGGTTCATAGGATCAAACTCTGCATCAGGCTCCGTGCTGACAGCATGGGCCCTGCTTGGGAATCTCTCCCTCCCTTTCTCTCTGACCCTACCCTGCACTTTCTCTCATGTTCTCTATCTCTCTCTCTCTCTCTCAAAATAAATAGTAAATATTTTTAAAATAATAAAATTGGGGTGCCTGGGTGGCTCAGTCAGTTAAGCATCCAACTGTGGCTCAGGTGATGATCTCGTGGTTCATGTGTTCAAGCCCGGCATTGAGCTCTGTGCTAGCTGCTCAGAGCCTGGAGCCTACTTCAGATTCTGTATCTCCCTCTCTGTCTGCCCTTCCCCCACTCTTTCTCTCTCTCTCTCTCTCTCTCTCTCTCTCTCTCTCTCTCTCAAAAATAAATAAAACATTAAAATTTTTTTAAATAATAAATAATAAAATATAAAATAAAATAAAATAAAATAAAATAACCTGGGATATCATGTCTGGAAAATGTTAGATATTATCATGTCCTGGCAAAATGAAAGTAGGAGATGTTTATTGAAATTTTTCCTGAATTATCTCATTTATATGTCTACACTGGTTTATTGTATCAAAGAACATTTCTTAAATTATCTGTAAGGACTAATCAATTAACTAAGAATTTCTAGTTAGAGTTTTTACACAATAGTTGTAATTAATTAGTATATTTAAACATGGCTCATCTTTATCACACAACAGATTACTTGTGGTCAAAACTATTTGACGATCTAGAGAAGGCAGCACAGTCTACTGAAATTTTATCTAAGTAAATATCACTTATGTTGCAAATTGTCATATGTGTTGACCAATTGCCCAACAATTTCTCATCTTTCATATATGCCTGTGTTAAATCTGCAACTAGAATAATTTGCTGACAAAGGACGGCCATTTTTAGTTAAAAGAACTGTGAATTCTTTATCTTTCTTTTTCAGTTTTCTATTTTTTTAAATCCTCTGATAAGTTTCTCACCACATATGACAATGTTAACTGACTGTCCTAAGGATATATGGTGCAGATCATAGGAGCCATTAAAGCAGGTTTAGCAATGGAGGTTTTTTTTTCTTTTTTTTTTCCTAGAAAGACTGGAATTTAATTGTTTCCTTTTTAGACAAATATGCTTTTGAATTGCCAATGATAAAAGGGGTATACAAATATTAAAAGCATTGTAGCACAGTGAGATTACATTCTAAGGTCCAAGGCAAGACAGATAAAAAAATGAAGTCTCACATTAGTCAAAGAGTTACTTCTTAATAAAATGTCAGATAACTAACTTTCATTTTATATTTGCCAATGCCAATTAAAAGTTCAAATGAACTTTTATTAACTACTTACATTTCTTTTATTTCCTATTTTAACCATGTATAAAAAATAAAGGAATTTTTTAGAATAAATTGGAAATTTGTTGAAAGACAAGTCAACTTAAAATTAAAAGAACACATGCTATATATATATATGGCTTTCTTATGGCTTTCTTCCTATTAAAGCACCAGAAGTTTTAATTATGTTATGTGACAGAACCTATATTTAAATGTTCTCTTTGGATGTGGAAGTAATGATCTTTCATATTGCATTTCATTGATAAATATGAAAGCAAAAAATTCATAATTTTATCATAATTTTCAAACCAAATTAAGGAAGAATTATCCTGGTTATTTCCATATAGCAAGGAAAAATCACGAAGTGCATAGCCACAATTTTGAGTATGAGGAGAATTATTTACAAACACTCCATTTATTTTTTTAATTAAAAAGAAATTATTTAATGTTTATTTATTTTTGAGAGAGAGAGATAGCAGAGTGTGAGCAGGGGTGGGGAGGGGCAGAGAGAGAGAGGGAGACACAGAACTCAAAGCAGGCTCCAGGCTCTGAGCTGTCCGCACAGAGCCCGACACGGGGTCAAACTCACAAACTGTGAGGTCATGACCTGAGCAGAAATCGGAGGCTCAATCTACTGAGCCACACAGGTGCCCCAACACTCCATTTATTTTTAATTCACTTTACATGGATTTTTCTGTCATCAAGGCCTTTGGGTGTATTTATAATATATTGTGATTTTTTTTAATTACAATATCTAGAGGATTTACAATTTAAAGCAAACTGAGAGCCCATGGGCTAGATGCAGACCACAGATGATTTTGCTTAACCTGCACAGTATTTCTTTCTTTTTCTTTTCTTTTGTTTTTGTTTTGCTTTTTATTGAGTTGGTTACCAACATTTAAGAAGAATTAGGGAATTTCAGGTAAAAATCTGCATCCCCAGCTTCTCTTAAAAACTCAGAACCTGGGGGACCTGGGTGATTCAGTCAGATAAGCAACCGACTCTTCATTTCAGCTCAGGTCTTGATTTCACGGTTGATGAGATCAAGCCGCACATCAGGCTCCACGCTGGGCATGGACCCTGCTTGAGATTCTTTCTCTCCCTCTCTCCCTATGCTCCTCTCCCTCTACTCTCTCCCACTCTTTTCTGTCTCTAAAAAAATTAATGAAAATAAAAAATAAAAACTGAGAGCTTAACAACATTGGGCCTACATTCCCAGATGGTAGCAATAAGTTGAGCTAAGTAATAGCTGCCACCTTTGGAAAGAATACATACTCTCTAGGTCACCATAGTCCCCACCAATCCCTATTGCTTATGGTCTTTCATTTACTTTACCAGCCTTGCCTCAGTAGGCATTAGAGTTTGCAACTCTCCTGTTTCTCTGTAGTTTATGCGAGTGAATCAGTATATATACTTTTAAGAACATTTAATGGTTTTTCTCAGATCACAGGAAATGTAAGAATGCACTACCTATATATGTACATATGTAGTGTGTGCTCTGATCAATATAAAATAAACCTATAAAAACCTCTCTGACCTCAGCCGCAGCAATTTCTTACTTGACACATCTCCAAAGGCAAGGGAATTAAAAACAAAAATGAACTCTTGGGACCTCATGAAGATAAAAAGCTTCTGCACTGCAAAGGAAACAGTCAACAAAACTAAAAGGCAACCGACAGAATGGGAAAGATATTTGCAAATGACATGTCAGATAAAGGGTTAGTATCCAAAATCTATAAAGAACTCACCAAACTCCACACCTGAAAAACAATCCAGTGAAGAAATGGGCAGAAAACATGAATGGACACTTCTCTAAAGAAGACATCCAGATGGCCAACAGGCACATGAAAAGATGCTCAACGTCACTCCTCATCAGGGAAATACAAATCAAAACCAAACTGAAGTATATCCTCACGCCAGTCAGAGTGGCTAAAATGAAGATCAGGAGACTGTAGGTGCTGACAAGTATGTGGAGAAACGGGAACCTTCTTGCACTGTTGATGGGAATGCAAACTGGTGCAGCCACTCTGGAAAACAATGTGGAGTTTCCTCAAAAAATCAAAAATAGATGCACCCTATAACTCAGCAATAGCACTGCTAGGAATTTACCCAAGAGATACAGGAGTGCTGATGCATAGGGGCACTTGTACCCCAATGTTTATAGCAGCACTCTCAACAATAGCCAAATTATGGAAGGAGCTTAAATGTCCATCAACTAATGAATGGATAAAGAAATTGTGGTTTATATACACAATGGAGTACTACATGGCAATGAGAAAGAATGAAATGTGGCCTTCTGTAGCAATGTGGATGGAACTGGAGAGTGTTATGCTAAGTGAAATAAGTCATACAGAGAAAGACAGATACCATATGTTTTCACTCTTAGGTGGATCCTGAAAAACTTAACAGAAGACCATGGGCGAGGGGAAAGAAAAAAAAAAAGAGAGAGAGGGAGGGAGCCAAAACATAAGAGACCGCTAAAAACTGAGAACAAACTGAGGGTTTATGGGGGGTGGGAGGGAGAGGTTGTTGGGTGATGGGTATTAAGGAGGGCACCTGTTGGGATGAGCACTGGGTGTTGTATGGAAACCAATCTGACAATAAATTTCATAAAATAAAATAATAAAATAAAATAAAATAAATCTATACAGGGGCATCTGGGTGGCTCAGTCAGTTAAGCGTCTGACTTAAGCTCAGGTCATGATCTCGCAATTTGTGAGTTCCAGCCCCATGTTGGGCTTGCTGCTATCAGTGCAGAGTCTGCTTTGGACCCCCTCTCTCTCTGTCCCTCCCTCACTTGAGTGCTCTTTCTCTCAAAAATAAAAATTAAAAAAAATAAATCTATAGTGATAAACTACTGTTATAATTAACTAAATAAGAGGGCATTGCATTAATTTGCATGTCATTTTACTAGTAAAATTAAAATACAATGAAAGTAAATTTCAATGTCTGAATTCAATTGTACTCATATAAAATAAAAAAAATTACTTTCAAAATCCCAAACCTTTTTTTTTTTAATTTTTTTTTCAACGTTTATTTATTTTTGGGACAGAGAGACACAGAGCATGAACTGCGGAGGGGCAGAGAGAGAGGGAGACACAGAATCGGAAGCAGTCTCCGGGCTCTGGGCTCGGGGCCATCAGCCCAGAGCCTGACACGGGGCTCGAACTCACGGACTGCGAGATCGCGACCTGGCTGAAGTCAGACGCTTAACCGACTGCGCCACCCAGGCACCCCTCAAAATCCCAAACCTTAACTCAAAACTCAATCCATTTAAATTTTTCGGTTAAAATCTTCATTAATGAAATCTAGTGGGTTCTAATCTCCCATAACGCAAAAGTGTCCAATGGAAAGTTTGGCACTTAAGGAGGCGCATCCGCTGCTTCAGGTCACTTGGGTATTATTTAGTGTGCATGATATTTAAAAGTAACATTTAGTATAGGAAATATCCCAGATATTGCAAACATCACCATAGTGCTTTCAATTTTCTATGTTGAAAATCCAGAATAAACCACATGGTGTGGTTCCCTTCTCCCCCACAACCCTATGACATTTTTGTTGTACAAAAATATGGATAAAACATGTATCAAGGGCAGCCCTGAAGATATTGGGGAAAATTCCCCAAAGGGTGACTTAACGTGAGAAGGGTCCATGGAAGAGAAGAGGGGGCAGTATTGCCAGGCAATATCAAAATGAATTTATAGGATGCCTGGCTGACTCAGTCAGTATAGAATGAGACTCTAGATCTCAGGGTTGTGAGTTTGAGCCCCATGTTGAGTGTACATATTACTTAAAAGATTAAAAAAAATCTTTTTAAAAAATGTACTTGAGCATGATGGATTTCCTTCCTCTTCCCTTGCTTCTCTGAGTTACTGTCCATTATTTTCCCCATTACAACCTAAAAGGTATAAAGCCTAGAGCAATATGGTATATCTGATTGCAATTCAACTGAAATTGTCATAGATATTTCAGGAAGTTTCAAGCATAAATCTTCCTAAATTTCAAACTATTTTTTAAAAATATATTTTTAGAAAAAAATAATTTTGAATATTTTAGAACTACTAGCATGCTTACAAAATATACCCATGCCTAATGCTTAGAATAATTACAGAAGAATAGATGGCCTATTTTTTTTTCCATTATTGCTATACCACACTTAATAGTCTGTGCTGCCCTTCAAAAGTGTATGTACCTTCCTAAGCATTCCAGAGTCATGAGGGGAGTGAATTATCTTCTCACTGTTTTACAAAGTTGTCATGGTTTTCATGTCAGTGACCCTCACTCAACCCACATCAATTTTGTAGCCTTTCTCTAGACTCTGCTTTAGTTCCCAGGGAAGGAGTTACTTCCTGTGGCTGGAAGTCATCTCCCCACTGCATGGTCCTAGGATCCATTCTGAGTTAAGAGATATAAATGATTACTGTCAATAGTGAAACTACAGCAACACAAATTAACTAGTACCTTCAAATAGACAGGATCTAATTAGCTATTTGGATTTCATTTTTCTTTTTACCAAGGATTAAGAAAGATTCAACATTTGTTCTGAAACATTTCAACAGCTCTACTTTCCTACCTTAATAAGTATAGTACATGAAACAAAATTATTAAAGTTGGGCTGAATTTGTACAGGCTCCAGGACATTCCCAGAAAGTTGATTTTAAAAAAAATAAATACATAAATACCTGTTAACAGCTTGTTTTCTTGTCATTTGCCTCTTCCTTCTAAAAGGAGAGTGTAGCAAAAAATAAATAAATAACACTGGTTAATCAAGAGTTCTGGATAGTTAGCTTCCAATTAATCAAGGCTTTATTATATTTCACACACAAAAAAATCTTAAATTCTTCAAGAATTTTAGATAGGTTACATACAATGAAACACCAGCAAGGAAGAGCACAAAGAAGGTAGAAAATCTTGAATTGATATTAGATAATGTTTTAAATTATATGGACAATGGTATTATATTTCTGGTCTAATCCCCACTGGGTAAAGAATAATCTGAAATGTCATGTGGTTTAGGGCTTTTCCATATATGAAGACAAGGAAATAAGATTATAGATTTCTGTTTATAAAAATGGCCTCGGGTCATAACAATTCAAAAAAAAATTCAGCAATATTGAATCTTCTTCCTTTCTCTCAAGAGTTTTCTTCCCATCCCAATGGGTGTTCCAATACTTTTAGAGGAAAAAAAATCCCCTTCTAGGTTTTTTTTTTAATTTTTTTATTTGGCCAACAGGATGATGACAGTGAGCCAATATCAGTTTTATGCATTAATTTTCTAAACATGGAGCCATGTAATCACATAGCTCACTGTATACTTATTTCTGGAGCAATAATGAACTATCTTACATCCTCCCCAAAAGGGTTACACACACACACACACACACACACACACACACACACACAGAGTCATACACACATCCACACAAAATAAACACATGCAAAAAAGATTAATAAAAAAACCCCACAAGATTAGCTTAATTAAGAAAGCAAACATTTTTTCCAGTAGTATAGTATTTCCCACTGTTTACAAACTCCTTAGTGAAGAACAGTGAAATCTAAAACATATTGCTTCCAGAGAAGATGGCAGAGTAGGAGGACCCTTGGCTCACCTCGTCCCATGGTTACACCTAGATAACATCCACATTAGAGTAAATAAACCAGAAAACGACCCAAAGACTGACATAACAGACTCTCCATAGATAAATGTAGAAAAGATGCCACATTAAAGAGGGTAGAAAGGGCAGAGATATAGTTAAGAGTCAAACTGACATGTAGGACTGTCCATGGAAGGGAGGGATACCTTGGGCAAAGAAAATAAAGGGGAGCAGACCCTACACCAAACATGACAGGCATGGGGAACCCAAAGTGGGAAGATGAATCTCCATAATATTTGGCTTTGAAAACCAAAGGAACCTAACTTTGTTTGTTCTTAACAATCAGTAGGGCTTAACACATGGAACTTTAAAATTCAGCAACTCCACTCTGGAAGATCCAGAGGGCAATTGCAACCTGAGTGCCTGCCATTAAATAAACTGCATAACAAACAGCCCCACTGAAATACAGCATAGAAGCAGTGGTTTGAAAAATGCCTGGGGTATACAGGAAGGAGATTTATCTACTAATGTCAGAGCAGGTGCTGGGGAAGAGCTCTTTGAGGACTTCTAGAAAAAAAGAGCTGGCAGGGGGCATTTCCCTCTCCTGCCCTACAGCCTACCTACCCAGACAACTGTGGGAACTACTGCAGATGAATACTCTCCACAAATCTTGCCCCACCCCTGTGCTCATCTACAGACTATCCCCTCCATCCCAGATTGGGGAAGTGTTTTCCCAGGGTGGCTGAAGGTAACCTCCTGCAGTACAGCAGCATAGACCTTGCTGACACTGTGCTCCCCACCCCACATTTTCCTATAGACATGCCCTCTCCAACAGGCCTTTGTCAGGAGACCATCCAAAGTAATGCCATAAGTCTGGCAGGGTGAAGCAAACATTACAGAGGCCACCACCACTCCAAAGTGATCCCTGCCCTAGGGAAAGAGGAAGATACCCACACATGCAATTCTGACTGCAAACCCAGCAGAGGCATATACATCTGCTCTGATTCTAGGACCCGCCCACCAATGACAGCTTCTCAGGGGACAAGATAGGGAGAGTGCCCTGCAGTTTGGTGCTGCCATAGCTCTGGCAAATGCCTGGTCTGATTCAACTCAAGCCTAAGGCAGCTTCAAACTCACTAACACAGGGACCAAACCATGACTACAAGAGGCAAAGAGAGCCACTGCAGATGACTGTACTGAAGGTAAAAACAGCTCAGACACAATAATAGCAGGGTATATGCAACAAACATAGAATACACCTTTGATGTGCCACGTTATGGAAAACAGGGGACATTGCATTGCAGCGCATGACAGGACCTCTTCTTCATAATGTCACTTCTTTCAAGAGACGGAGACCTACCTGACTTTCCTAACATATAGAAACAGACACAGAGAGCTAGACAGAATGAGGACACAAAGGAATATGACCCAAATGAAAAAGAGGATGAAATCACAGCAAGAGAATTAAATGAATCAAAGATAGGTAATATGACTAATAGAAAACTTAAAGTAATGGTCATAAAGATAATTCACTGGACTTGAACAAAGAGTGGAAATCCTCAGCGAGACCCTCAATAAAAATATATAGAAAATATAGGGGGTGTCAGTGTGACTCAGTTAGTTAAGCAACCAGCTCTTGACTTCGGCTCAGGTCATGACCTCACAGTCTGTGAGTTTGAGCCCCACACTGGGCTCTGCACTGACAGTGTGGAGCCTGCTTGGGATTCTTTCTCCCTCTCTCTCCCCCTCCCCTACTCATGTGCTCTCTAAATAAATAAATAAATAAACTTTTAAAAGATAGAAAACATAAAAGAGAACCAATCAGAAATGAAGAATTCAATAACTGAAAATAAAAATACACTAAAAGGAATAAAGAAAAGATTAGAAGAAGCAGAACAGATCAGTGAGTTGGAGGACAGAATAAAGAAAAGCAATCAAATTGAACATGACATAGCAAAAATAACAATAATAAAAAAATGAAAATAGAGACACTCAGTGACACCACAAAGCATAACATTATCATTATAGGGATCACAAAAGAGAAGAGTGAGAAAAGGGGATGGAAACTGTATTTTAAGAGATAACAGCTGAAAATTTCCAGAATATGGGGAAGGAAACAGAAATCCAGATCCAGGAGACACAGAGAGAGCCCCAAAAAAATCAACCAAAGGAGGTCCACACAAAGACACACAGTTACTAAAATGGCAAAATGTGGTGACAAAGAGAGAATGTTAAAAGCAGAAAGAGGAAAGAAAACACTTACATACAAAGGAAACCCCATAAGGCTATCAGTTGGGTTTTCATCAGAAACTGCAGGATTAAATGGAGTGGCATGATATATTCAAAGTGTTGAAAGAAAAGAAAAAAAAAATACTACAACCAAGAATACTCTATCCAGAAAGGCTATCATTCAGAATAGAGGAAGAGACAAAGTTTCCAAGATAAACAAAAGTTAAAGGAATTCATCACCACTACCAGTCTTACAAGAAATGTTTAAGAGGATTCTTTGAGTGGAAAGAAAACCACAAGCAAGAGTAATAAAAGTAGGAAGCACAAAAGCATTAAAATCAATTATACCTATAAAAATCAGCCAAAGGAGAGAGAGGGAAGATGGCGGCGTAGGAGGATGCTGGGCTCACCGCGCGTCCTGCTGATCACTTAGATTCCACCTACACCTGCCTAAATAACCCAGAAAACCACCAGAGGATTAGCAGAACGGAGTCGCCAGAGCCAAGCGCAGACGAGAGGCCCACGGAAGAGGGTAGGAAGGGCGGCGAGGCGGTGCGTGCTCCACGGACTGGCGGGAGGGAGCCGGGGTGGAGGGGCTGCTCGCCGGCCAGAGCCCCCGAGTCTGGCTTGCAAAAAAAGGAGGGGCCTGACGGACTGTGTTCTGACAGCAAGCGCGACTTAGCGGCTGGGAGGTCATAAGTTAACAGCTCTGCTCAGAAAGCGGGAAGGCTGGAGGACAAAGGGAAGGAGAGCTGCTGAGCCCCCGGACGACAGAGCTCAGTTTGGTGGGGAACAAAGGCGCTCGCCAGCGCCATCTCCCCCGCCCACCCCTCAGCCAAAATACCATAGAGAACCAGTTCCTGCCAGGGAACTTGCTCGCTCCGCGCAAACACCCAACTCTGCGCTTCTGCAGAGCCAAACCTCCGGCAGTGGATCTGACTCCCTCCTGCAGCCACAGGGCCCCTCCTGAAGTGGATCACCTAAGGAGAAGCAAGCTAAGCATGCCCCTCCTGCCCCTGTGCACCTTGCCTACCCACCCCAGCTAAGACGCCAGATCCCCAGCATCACAAGCCTGGCAGTGTGCAAGTAGCCCAGACAGGCCACCCCACCCCACAGTGAATCCCGCACCTAGGAGAGGGGAAGAGAAGGCACACACCAGTCTGACTGTGGCCCCAGCGGTGGGCTGGGGGCAGACATCAGGTCTGACTGCGGCTCCGCCCACCAACTCCAGTTATACACCACAGCACAGGGGAAGTGCCCT
>NW_024420361.1:2960455-2981974 GCF_014898765.1 Herpailurus yagouaroundi
ACTGGGTCACAAAACAGCCCTTCATAAGTTTACAAGAATTGAAATCATACCATGCATACTTTCAGACCACACTGCTATGAAGCTTGAAATCAACCACAGAAAAAAGTCTGGAAAACCTCCAAAAGCATGGAGGTTAAAGAACACCCTACTAACGAATGAGTGGGTCAACCAGGCAATTAGAGAAGAAATTAAAAAATATATGGAAACAAACGAAAATGAAAATACAACAATCCAAACGCTATTTATTTTTATTTTAAGTACAACCTACCCCACTATGTGGGGTTCAAACTCAACACCTGAAGATCAAGAGTCACATACTCTATCAACTGAGCCATCCAGGAGCCGCTGCACTTTTTTTTAAGTTCATAATAGCATTTGTATTCAGCATCAGAATCACATAAATTAATCATAATTGTAATAAAATTACCTGTAAAAAACTAGAGGTATGCTTTTTAGTTAAACATACACAAGACAAAATATAATGGTTTTACTTCTCCCTTTTTCTTATGGCACATTCTTGACCGACATAATATCCACTATCATGTCTCACCTCTCACTGGCTATGAAACTTGGCTCTGTGACACTAGCTCATCGTTTTAAAATCTGATCTGAAAGTTTTACAAATGGAAACGTCAATAATATTCTACAAGCCTAGCCTCTTATCAAAGGAGTTGAAGGTTCCAGCCAACCTCCATTAATCAGATTGTTACTAGCTTATGTCAGATACAGGCCAGTGAAAACTGGACTTCTATACAAAGTGCCCTAAATCTCAATCTTAACAGGACGTTTTTAGAATCCCATCACAGTAATTTGCAAAACTATGTATGTTTTCTTTTTACATCAAGAATAATCAGGGGAGTCTGGGTGGCTAGGTCAGTTAAATATCTGACTCTTGATTTTGGCTCAGGTCATGATCTCTCCCTATCATTTTTGCTACATGCTGTTGGATAATCTTTCTCGCAGAGATTCTCATGATAGTCTGTTTTGCAGAATTTTCAGTTAGCCAAATGATAATAGGGTTGAAAGAAGGGGATTATTAGTTAGCAGCAGGATAGGAGTGGACTTGCCACAACTCCATAATTTCTACCTAGATCTGGTGTGTATGTATGGGGGGGGGGGGGGGACTCAGAGAATTAATTTGGAAAACACATTTCTCTCTCAGATAAATCTACTCTAAGTGGTACTTTAACAAGCCCATTTAACAAGTGGAGAAAGTGATTGGAAGAAACATACACACTCAGAGAAACCTAGCTAGGAATAAAGATCCTCTAAAATGAATGTTTTCTATCCTTACAAGCTGACTGACAGAATTATTTCTAATGATACGTTTTATATAGAGAAATATTGGTGTTAAGCCAATATTAAATAATAGATTACACTTGAATTTACTCAAATTATAATCTGTAACAAAATCCTGCAAAGGGGAATAACAGGGGAGTGGGGTGGGAGACGAAAGTGACAGGAAGGATGAGGAAATATAAAATAGTATATGTGAAAGGGAAAGCAATCCATAAGTCTAGTGTCCTTACTGGACCACTTTCTTACATGATCCATAAAAATAAACTCAAAATGTATGAAAGAACTCAATGTAAGACAGGAAGCCATCAAAATCCTCGAGGAGAAAGCAGGCAAAAACCTCTTTGGTATTGGCCACAACAACTTCTTACTCAACACATCTCCGGAGGCAAGGGGAACAAAAGCAAAAATGAGCTACTGGGACCTCGTCAAAATAAAAAGCTTCTAGAACAGTGAAGGAAACAATCAGCAAAACTAAAAGGCAACCAACAGAATGGGAGAAGATATTTGCAAACGACATATCAGATAAAGGGTTAGTATCCAAAATCTATAAAGAACTTATCAAACTCAACACCCCCCCAAAAAATAAAATAAAATAAAATAAAATAATCCAGTGAAGAAATGGGAAAAAGACATGAATAGACACTTCTCCAAGGAAGACATCCAGATGGCCAACCGAAAAAATGCTCATCGTCACTCATCATCAGGGAAATACAAATCAAAACCACAATGAGATACTACCTCACACCTGTCAGAATGGCTAACATCAGCAACTCAGGCAACAACAGTTGTTGGCAAGGATGCAGAGAAGGAGGATCTCTTTTGTATTGCTGGTGGGAATCCAAGCTGGCAGCACTCTGGAAAACAGTATGTAGATTCCTCAAAAAGTTAAGAATAGAACTACCCTACGACCCAGTAATTGCACTACTAGGTATTTATCCAAGGTATACAGGTATGCTGTTTCGAAGGGACACATACACCCCAATGTTTTTAGCAGCACTATCAACAATAGCCAAAGTATGGAAAGAGCCCAAATGTCCATCGATGGATGAATGAATAAAGAAGATGTGGTATATATATGCCCTGTGGTATTACTTGGCAATCAAAAAGAATGAAATCTTGCCAGTTGCAACTCTGTGGATGGAACTAGAGGGTATTATGCTAATTGAAATTAGTCAGAAAAAGACAAATATCATATGACTTCACTCATATGAGGACTTCAAGACACAGAACAGAGCACGATAAGGGAAAGTAAGCAAAAATAATATAAAAACAGGGAGGGGGACAAAACAGAAGAGACTCATAAATATGGAGAACAAACAGAGGGTTACAGGAGGGAGTGTTGGAGGGGGGATGGGTAAGGGGCACTAAGGAATCTACCCCTGAAATCATTGTTGCACTATATGCTAACTAATTTGGATGTAAATTAAAATAAATAAATAAGTAAAATTAAAAATTAAAAAAAAAACAGGGAGTGGGACAAAACATAAGAGAGTCTTAAATATGGAGAATAAACAGAGGGTTACTGGAGGGGTTGTGGGAGGGGGGATAGGTTAATGGGTAAGGGGCATTAAGGAATCTACTCTTAAAATTATTGTTACACTGTATGCTAACTAATTTGGATGTAAATTAAAAAAAAAAACAGATGTAGGGGCACCTGGGTGGCTCAGTTGGTTAGGCCTCTGACTCTTGGTTTCAGCTCAGGTCAAGATCTCATGGTTCGTGAGTTTGAGCCCCATGTCATCAGGCTCCTCACTTCTGGTGTGAAGCCTGCTTCAGATTATCTCTTC
The DNA here is from genome assembly GCF_014898765.1 of Herpailurus yagouaroundi. NCBI lineage: Eukaryota > Metazoa > Chordata > Mammalia > Carnivora > Felidae > Herpailurus > Herpailurus yagouaroundi. Next base: position 2,963,542 of record NW_024420361.1, read on the forward strand.
CTCTCTTTATCTCTGCCACTTTCCCTCTCTCACTTGTTCTGTCTCTCAAAATAAATAAATAAACTTTAAAAAAAATGGATGTAATAGAAAAGCATTCCCTTATTAAGACTATGTGTTTGGAAAAGCCATTAAACCTTGGTAAAAATGGTATTGCTCTGTTGTAATTTATTTAAATATATGAAGAATGTCACATAATAAAATTTCACTCAAAAAATAAGAACATTACTTTTTGGACCTGATCCTATAAGTTAAATTGTCTTCTGTAAGAGGAATGCTTACCTATATGCTTCCTTATACAGAACTCAGATTGCTTCACACGTGTAAAATATTGAAAGTCCCACGCAGTTTAAAGATCTAAAAGGAAGGGAACTTTTTTTTTTGCCTATTTCCTAAAACTAAAACACAGAACCAAGTGCCAAATGATTTGTAACACTGTTTATACATAAAAAAATAATAAATGCAGGGGTTTCATAAATATGGATTTATTTATTAAACATAATAAAGACAAGTTAATATAACTAAGAAAAGGCGCTGAGAAAATCACCTGAGAGCGCCACCATTCAGCTTAGCTTCCATAGTTCATTAGCTCTTAGTTGCATTTATAAAAATGATTGTATGGTATCAGCTGCAAAAAAAGAACCATACTGAGAAGATTCACAGAAAAACAAAGATTACTGTAAAAAAGCAGCTCCCTATTCAAACTTAAGACCTTAAGATAAATGAGATCAATTTGATGTGTACAAATATTTAGCCAGATATCTTAGAAAAGTCAACTTGCCATTTTCCATTTTCAAAATTAACAGGAACCAAAATTCAAATCTGAGTAGGATAGATCTGTGTTTATAATGACAAAATTATTAAAGATGGGAATACTTTTTTTAACAGAGTCCAAACTCTCTGGTTCACAGGAGCTAATATAAGTTATGCTCACCTTATTAAGAAAATGTTTCCTTTATTACATCAAAAAAACTGTTCTGTTTGATTTCACAAAAAGAAAATGTTATCTCCACCTCAAAAACCTAAAATATACTACCGTTTCCCTCATTACAAATTTAACAAGCATTAATTTTACAGCTATCATGCACAAATGATTTTGTAAAACACAAAATCAAATGTACTGATAAAAGTATAGAAATGGCATAAAAAAATGAAATAAACTTTTTTACCCTTATAAGACTGGAATGTTTAGATCTAATTAGAACCTTAAAGAAGAGTTCAAACTGAGGTTGCATCCATCTTAAATCTGAACAAACTCTGGTGATACCATTCACAATAGTGGTTTGATGTCTTATGCTTATTACCCAACAAATGTGCTTCTAATACTCAAGGTTAAAAACCTACACATCCTGAGTCAATATCACAAAGTGTAGATCAAGCTAAGTAAAGAAAAATAAGAAAATAAGAAATAACATTACTCATAAGCTTAATGGGAAAACATGTCAATTTTATCAACATTCCAAGATGATAAGGGTCTCAGTAGGTTTATTCTCAGATTGTCTATACAGAAGATAAACTTCAACTGAGAAAAAGACAGATGATGGCATTCTGACATGCAAACAGTGCTTCCACATTAGATGCCATGAGTTTGATTCTCTCTGGAAATATATCTGCATTCATTATAATGGGCGGTCTTATGAGTGCATCCACCTGGAGTGCCTTCCTGAATATATGTTCAGAAATTACCTGTGTATATATACAAATGAGACTTCAAAAGGCTTAAGTATCAATTCTTCATACTTGGAAACAAAAGGTGAGGGGGATAATAAAATCTTAAACAGAAAGCTCAAATTGTAAATATTAGGAACTTTTCCCCCATAGCATAAACTGGAAGAGGGGAAGCATGAAGTACTCAAAGTGTTTGATTCATAGATGAAACATGTCTGGGTGTTTAAATCCATAATATTGATATCTCAGCTGCAATAGGAATATTTATGTTTCTTTGAAAGATGATAGTGAGTTTTTAATTATTAAACAAATCATATGTAGCAGATGGTCAAAGAAAAGTACTTTTAAAAAAGTTGCCCAGAGGGTTATATAAACCAACAAGCTAAAACAGCTGGCAGCTGGTGCGTGAAATCAATAATAAGAAAATGAGTTCTACTGTATCTTTGTCTTCATTGTCTAGTTGAAGACAGTGAAGACAAGAGAAAGTGAGAGGGAATCAGCTTGTGAACTTCCCAAATGGGCTAAATGGATTGTGTGTATCTAATTAGAGACAAACCTCCTGGAGTAAGCCTGTAAAACAAAAGACAGATGTGTGTGTGCAAGTGTACCCATAGGCTTACTGAGAAGTATGGAGATAAAACTGTCCTTTCTGACTACTTCAGCTACACTATTGTGGCTGATTCATTGCTTATTTTATGGCCCTAGAAAATCCAATTGCACTTAATCAGAGGAAAATATTTAAAAGATGGAATAAACATACTAATGGAATAATGGTGATTTGGATATTGATGGTTTTCCTTTGCTTGTTATTCTTTTAAGCAATTTCAATAGAATTTCTTAAATTAAAAAACTCCCACTGAGTATCAGAGAATCCTTCTGAAACTGACTAGTAACTACTTCTACCAGAAGGGTCACTATCCAAAAATTTCTATTATTCTTTTCACACTGATGATTCTTTATTATTTAAGGGAAATTGCAAATGAAGATATGTCTTTTAAATTACAAACAAGTTCTGCCTGAAAATGTTATGTCTGAAGAGCACTAAACCTTTAGGACATGACATTAAGATAGGACAATAGATAAAACTATATTCATGTTTATGACTCTGTATTATACTGAAAAAAAACTACTGTAATAATTGTTTCTTTTTTTAACGTTTATTTATTTTTGGGACAGAGAGAGACAGAGCATGAACGGGGGAGGGGCAGAGAGAGAGGGAGACACAGAATCGGAAGCAGGCTCCAGGCTCTGAGCCATCAGCCCAGAGCCTGACGCGGGGCTCGAACTCACGAACCGCGAGATCGTGACCTAAGCCGAAGTCGGACGCTCAACCAACTGAGCCACCCAGGCGCCCCTGTAATAAATGTTTCTAAAGGCACAGAGATCCTGAACTCTAACATGAAATAGTCCTGTTCCCAGTGACTGTATGCCGTCAAATTTCTTCCATAAGGTCTCAGGATATAAAACCATCACCAAAAAAACCCTAAATAGGGAATCTAAATTTTAATTTATATTTACCAAGGAAAAACATTATTTGAATGGGGAGAGAGAGAAACAATGTAAATACTTTACAAACTCATGTTTCATATATATAGACAGAAAATAAGAAAGAGATTTGTAGTATAGAGATAGCACACCTTGTTCCAGGTCCAGTCAGCATTTTATCTCATTGGGTTTTATCTTAAGATGAAAGAGGTACATACTACTCCAACCCACATTGAATATTTTATTTTATAGGATTTTATTTTCAGAAGACAATGATACAGCTCTTACATCATTTTTATGACATGTAATGGATAGTTTTCTTATGCTCACGGAGACTCTGAGTTTGTCGTGAGATATGGAAGTGACACTTCCCATGGTTATCAAGGGTAGGACAATGGAATTAATCTTAATTATTAAATTATTAATATTAAATTATATTAAATTATTTAGTTTTGGCCAAGGAATGTTGCCAAAGCAAATAAAAATTTGGAGTTCACCTTGCACAGAGAAAGAAATAGGAACAGGATGAATTTATACCCTAACTAGGGTAGATTTTTATACCCTAATTATACCCTAACTAGTGTAGATTATGATACCCTAATTAGGGCAGATTATTGTGTACTGCATACTACTGCTCAAGCAAACATGTTTTACCGTCAAAGCTAGTTTGACATAGATTATATTAAAAGAAAGAGGAATGTATTTTTTTAATGTTTTATTTATTTTTGAAAGGGAGACAGAGTGTGAGTGGGGGAGGGGCAGAGAGAGAGGGAGACACAGAATCCAACGCAGGATCCATCCAGGCTCTGAGCTGTCAGTACAGAACCCAATGTGGGGCTCAAAACCAAGAACCATGAGATCATGACCTGAGCTGAAGTCAGACACTCAACCGACTGAGCCACCCAGTTACCCCGAGGGATGTCTGTTTTGATGTTACTGGTACTTAAGTTTCAAAGTCATCACAATATGGTTTATATATATTTTTTAATATAAACAAGGTTTTTTCAGTACCCTAATTTCCCTTCTGTTATTCACATAGATTATACATCAGTAAAGCACAACAACCATTATTTCTAAGTTTGTATTTACATTCCAGTTACCTAGATACATTGTAATATTAGTTTCAGGAGTACAATATAGTGATTCAACACTTTCAAACTACACCTGGTGCTTCACAACAGGTACAGTCCTTGATCCACATCACACATTTAACCCCTACTCATTCCAGAGTGGCTGCACCAGTTTGCATACCCACCAAGAGGGCAAGAGGGTTCCCCTTTCTCCACATCCTTGCCAACACCTGTTGTTTCTTATGTTGTTGATTTTAGCCTTTCTAACAGGTGTGAGGCGATATTGTAGTTTTGATTTGCATTTCTCTGATGATCAGTGATGTTGAGCAGCATTTCAGGTGTCTGTTGGACATCTGTATGTCTCTTTTGGAAAAGTGTCTATTCATGTGTTCTGCCCATTTTTTAACTGGATTATTCCTTTTTTGGGGGGGTGTTAAATTCTTTATATATTTTGAATACTAATCCTTTATCAGATATGTCATTTGCAAATACTTCCATTTCATAAGTCACCTTTTATTTTGTTGATTGTTCACTGTGCAAAAGTTGTTTTTTTTTAATATAGCTCCAACTGTTTATTTTTGGTTTTGTTTCCCTTTCCTCAGGAAACATATCGAGAAAGAAGTGTCTATGTCCGATGTCAAAGAAGAGATTGCCTCTGTTCTCTTCTACGATTTTTGTGGTATCAGGTCTCCCATTGAGGTCTGTAACCCATTTTGAGTTTATACTTCTGTATGGTGTAAGAAAGTGGTCCAGTTTTATTCTTTTGCCTATTGCTGTCCAGTCTTCCCAAAACCATTTGTTGAAGAGAATATCTTTTTCACATTGGATATTCTTTCTTTATTTCTTTGTAGGAAACTAATTGGCCATATGGCTGTGAATTAATTTCTGGGTTTTCTATTCTACTCCATTGATCTATGTGTCTATTTTTGTGCCAGTGCCATACTGTTTTCATGAATACAGTTTTGTAATGTAACCTGAAGTCTGTAACTGTGATGCATCCAGCATGTCTTTGCTTTTTCAAAGTTACTGTGGCCATTTGAGATCTTCTGTGGTTCCATACAAATTTTCAGACTGTTCATTCTAATTCTGTGAAAAATGCTCACAGTATATTAATAGGGATAGCATTAAATGTGTAGATTGCTTTGGGTAGTATAGGTATTTTAACAATATTGGTTCTTCCAATCCATGAGCATGGAAAAACTTCCCAATTCTTTGTTGTATTCAATTTCATTCATCAGTGTTTTATAGTTTTCAGAGGACAGGTCTTTCACCTCTTTGGTAAGATTTATTGCTAGGTATATTATAGATTTGGTGCAAAATTTTTGCATCTATATTCATCAGGGATATTGGTCTATAGCTTTCTTCTGTAATGGAGCCTTTATCTGGTTTTTGTTTCAGGGTAATGCCAGCCTCATAGAATGAATTTGGAAGTTTTTCTTTTCTATTTTTTTGAATAGTTTAAGAATAATGGCATTAAATCCTCTTTAAATGTTTGGTAGAATTCACCTGTGAAGCCATTTATCCTGGACTTATTTGGAGATTTTTTATTACTGCTTCAATTTCTTTGTTGGTTATTGGTCTGTTCAAGTTTTCAATTTCTTCCTATTTCAATTCTGGTAATTTATGTTTCTAGAAATTTATCCATTTCTTCCAGATTGCCCAATTTATTGGTATACGGTTTTTCATAATATTATCTTAGACTTGTTTGTATTTCTGTTGTGTTGGTTGTGATTTCCCATCTCTAATTCATGATTTTATTAATTTGGGTCCTTTCTCTTTTTTTCTTGATAAGTCTGGCTATAGTTTTATCAAATTTCTTAATATTTTCAAAGAATTGGTTTCATTGATCTGTTCTATTATTTTTTACTTTCTGTATCATTTATTTCTGTCTAATCTTTATTATCCCCTTCCTTCTGCTGACTTTAGATTTTGTTTGCTGTTCTTTTTCTAGCTCCTCTAGGTGTAAGGTTAGGTTATTTTATTGAGATTTTTCTTGTTTCCTGATATTGGCTTGTATTACTATGTACTTTGTTCTTAGGATAGCTTTTGCTGTATCTCAAATGTTTTGGACCCTTATGTTGTCATTTTCATTTGTTTCCATGTATTTTTTTAATTTCATCTTTGATTTCCTGGTTAAGCCACTCATTGTTTAGTATCATATTGTTTAGCCTCCATATATTTGTCGTCTTTCTAATTTTTTCCTGTGGTTGACTTCTAGTTTAATAGTGTTGTGGTCAGAAAAGGTGCCTAGAATGATGTCATCTTTTTGTATTTGTTGAGGCCTATTTTGTGACCTACAATGTGATCTATTCTGAAGAATGTTTCATGTGCAGTCAAAAGGAATATATATTCTACCATTTTAGTATGGAATGTTCTGAATATATCTGTTAAGTCCATCTGGTTTAGTGCATAATTCAAAGCCATTGTTTTCTTGTTGATTTTCTGCTTAGATGATCTGTCCATTGATGTAAGTGGGGTGTTAACATCCCGTACCGTTATTATATTATTATTAATTTTTCCTTTATGTTTGTTATTAACTGTCATATATATTTGGATGTTCCCAAGTTGGGTGTAAATATTGTGACATCTTCTTGTTGGATTGTCCCCTTTATTATTATATAGTGTCCTTCTTTGTCTCTCATTATAGTCTTTGTTTTAAAATCTAGTTTGTCTGAAATAAGTGTTGCTACTTCGCCTTTCTTTTGACATCCATATGCATGATAGATGTTTCCCCGTCCCTTCACTTTCAATCTGCAGGTAACTTTAGCTCTAAAATGATTCTCTTGTAGGCAGCATATAGATGTTTCTTGTTGTTGTTGTTTTATCCAAAAGACACCCTGTGTCTTTTGATTGGAGCTTTTATTCCATTTACATTCAGAGTAATTATTAAGTTATAAATATTTATTGCCATTTTATCACATGTTTTGTCATTGTTTCTGGAGATTTTCTCTGATCCTTTCTTGTTTTTGTCACTTTACATTGTTCCTTTCCACTCAAAGAGTCCTCTTTTATATTTCTTTCCAGGCTGGTTAGTGGCCACAAACTCCTTTAGTTTTTGTTTTTCACCAAATATCTACATTTCCTTCTGTTCTGAATGATAGACTGGCTGGATAAAGTATTCTCAGCTGCAGATTTTTCCCATTCAGAACTTTGAATATATCATGCCACTCCCTCCTGGCTTCCCAAGTTTCTGTTGAGAAATATCCAGCTAGACTTATAGGCTTTCCCTTGTAAGTTAAGGATTTCTTTTGTGTTTCTGCTTTTAAGATTTTTTTTCATTACCATTATATTTTGCAATCATTACAATATGACTTGGTGTTGGTTTGCTTTTTTTGATTTTTATGGGCTTTCTCTATGCCTCTTGGTCTCAATGTCTGCTCCCTTCCCCAGATTAGGGAAGTTATTAGCTATTATTTCTTCAAATAAGTTTTCTGCCCCCTTTCCTGTCTCTTCTTCTTCTGTGACTCCTATAATATGAATGCTACTACATTTGATGGAGTCACTGAGTTCCATAAGTCTCTTCTCTTCCATAATTCTTCTTACCCTCTTTTTTTCAGCTTCATTACTTTCCATTACTTTGTCTTCTATATTATTAATTCACTCCTCTGCATTCATTCCATCCTACTGTTCATTGCATTTCTGTGTGCTTCTTTGTGCACTCTCCATCTGTTACTTATTCTTTTCTAACTCATCTCTGTGGTAAGGGTCTCACTGATGTCTTCTCTTTTCTCAAGCCCAGTGAGTATCCTTATGATTCCTGCTTTAAATTCTTCATCAGGCATGTTACTTATATCTCATTTGCTTAGATCTCTGTCCACGGCCTTATCTTGTTCTTTCATTTGGGATGAATTTCTCTGTCTTGGTATTTTGTCTATGTCTCTGCCTGCTGTGCGTTAGAAAAGGCAATTATGTCACCTGCTCCTGAAAGTAATGGACTTATGAAAGAGATCATGTAGTGCCCAGGACCTGGTGATTCAAGGAGTGTCTCTGGTGTGTATGCTGCGTGCACTTTGATGTCGTGTTTTGCCTGCTCTGTCCATCAGTCCAGTCATCTACAGAGGCTCTACTTTCCTGCAGTGGGCAGTGTTTGTTCCCTGGCCTGAATATGGTAAATTTTAACAGATATGGTCTGGTCAGCTTGTGAAATGAGATCTGTCACCACCTCCTCCAGAAGTGAAACTATGCAGAACTCTCTGGTCACAAGATGTGGTGTGGACAGGGGTTTGTGCTGGTCTTCTAGTGGAGGGGCCCCCATGCTGGGGTTGAGGCAAGTTTAAAGTCAGTCCCACCAGAGGGCAGTGGGGTGTAATTTGGTGTATGGCAACGAGTGTTGGCACTGCACTGCTTACAGCAGGTGGCTCTGTGTTTATGCTGAGGGGCAGGGGAGGGAAATGGCACTGGCCATCTCCTTTGTTCCCAGAGGGGTGTCTTCCTGAACATTGTCTCTCAGGTATGTGCTCTGAGAAGAGTGAAGAGCGAATAATCTCTCCACTGTGTGCCATAGGTGCTCTTCAGATTTTGTTTTCACACTGTCTGTCCCTGGATTGTTTGCCTGCCTTCTCTCTAGGAGCAGAGCAGTGCCCTCCCTGCCAAGCCTATTCACCTTTAAAACTCCAGGCTTTAAAGCCCTGCTGTTTGCAAGAACTCATGAAAGTCAGCCCCTCTTGTTTTCCACACGAAGGAATCTGGGAAAACACTCTCCTTGTGAATTCCGTTGTGTGTTCATCTCTCTCTCACCCTTCTCTGAGTCCAACACTCTCTCCCCTCTGCAGCATCCATGATCCATTTCTCCCCTAAATCATGTGTCTATACTTCCTACCTTCTCCCATGTGACATCTTCTCTCCCTTTATTTGTGGAGTTTGTTCTGTCAGGTTTCATATCTATTTGTGTGGCATTTAGGATGATTTGATAGTTATCTAGTTGTGTTCATGGGACTAGGCAAGCCTAGGATCCTCCTACTCAACCACCATCTTCCTCACAACCATACTTTTTTAAATTACTTGTATAAGATTTTTTTTTTTGCGAACATGGCTGCATAGGAGGATGCTGGGCTCACCGCGTCCTGCTGATCACTTAGGTTCCACCTACACCTGCCTAAATAACCCAGAAAACCGCCAGAAGACTAGAAGAACAGAGTCTCCAGAGCCAAGCGCAGATGAGAGGCCCATGGAAGAGGGTAGGAAGGGCAACAAGGCGGTGTGCGCTACATGGACTGGCGGGAGGACGCCAGGGTGGAGGGGCGGCCCACCGGCCATGCAGAGACCCCAAGTCTGGCTTGCAAAAGCAGAGGGGCTGGACAGAGTGTGTTTGGACAGTGAGCGGGACTTAACATCTGGAAGGTTATAAGTTAACAGCTCTGCTCTGACAGCGGGAAGGCTGGAGGAAAACGGGAGGGAGAGTGCTGAGTCCAAGGAAGACAGAGCTCAGTTTGGCGGGGAACAAAGGTGCTCACCAGTGCAATCTCCCTTGCCCATCCCCCAGCCAAAATCCCAAAGGGAACCAGTTCCTGCCAGGGAACTTACTTGCACCGGGCAAACACCCAACGCTGTGCTTCTGCAGAGCCACCACTCCACCAGGTCTGACTCCCTCCTGCTGCTGCAGGGCCCCTCCTTAAGTGGCTCACAGAAGGAGAAGCAAGCTGAGCCTGCCCCTCCCACCCCGTGCACCTTGCCTATCCACCCCAGCTAATATGCCATATCCCCAGCACCACAAGGCTGGCAGTGTGCAAGTAGCCCAGATGGGCCACGCCACCCCACAGTGAATCCCGCCCCTAGGAGAGTGAAAGAGAAGGCACACACCAGTCTGACTGTGGCCCCAGTGGTGGGCTGGGGACACACATTAGGTCTCACTGTGGTCCCACCCACCAATGCAAGTTATTAAAGACAGGACAGGGGAAGTGCCCTGCAGTTACACACAACTCCAGGAGCTATCCAAAATGACCAAACGGAAGAATTCCCCTCAAAAGAATCTCCAGGAAATAACAACAGCTAATGAACTGATCTAAAAGGATTTAAACAATATAACAGAAATTGAATTTAGAATAATAGTCATAAAATTAATCTCTGGGCTTGAAAACAGTATAGAGGACAACAGAGAATCTATTCCTACAGAGATCAAGGGACTAAGGAACAGTCAGGAGGAGCTAAAAAATGCGATAAACGAGCTGCAAAATAAAATCGAAACGACCACGGCTCGGATTGAAGACACAGAGGAGAGAATAGGTGAATTAGAAGAAAAAAATATGGAAAAGGAAGACGCTGAGAAAAAGAGAGATAAAAAAATCCAGGAGTATGAGGGGAAAATTAGAGAACTAAGTGATGCACTAAAGAGAAATAATCTACACATAATTGGTATTCCAGAGGAGGAAGAAAGAGGGAAAGGTGTTGAAGGTTTATGTGAAGAAATAATAGCTGAGAACTTCCCTGATGTGGGGAAGGAAAAAGGCATTGAAATCCAAGAGGTAGAGAGAACTCCCTTCAGACGGAACTTGAATCGATCTTCTGCAAGACATATCATAGTGAAACTGGCAAAATACAAGGATAAAGAGAAAATTCTGAAAGCAGCGGGGGATAAACGAGCTCCAACTTATAAAGAGAGACCTATAAGACTCAGGACCCATCTGTCTTCTGAAACTTTACAGGACAGAAAGGAATGGCAGGAGATCTTCAATGTGATGAACAGGAAAAAATATGCAGCCGAGAATCATTATCCAGCAAGTCTGTCATTTAGAATAGGAGAGATGAAGGACTTCCCAAACAAACAAAAACTGAAGGAATCTGTCACCACTAAACCAGCCCTACAAGAGATCCTAAGGGGGATCCTGTGAGACAAAGTACCAGAGACATCGCTACAACCATAAAACATACAGATATCACAATGACTCTACCCATATCTTTCTATAATAAAACTGAATGTAAATGGACTAAATGCGCCAACCAAAAGACATAGGGTATCAGAATGGATAAGAAAAAAACAAGACCCATCTATTTGCTGTCTACAAGAGACTCATTTTAGACTTGAGGACACCTTCAGATTGAAAGTGAGGGGATGGAGAACTATTTATCATGCAACTGGAAGTCAAAAGAAAGCTGGAGTAGCCATACTTATATCAGACAAATTAGTCTTTAAGGTCTGTAACAAGATGAAGAAGGGCATTATGTAATAATCACGGGGTCTATCCATCAGGAAGAGTTAACATTATAAATGTCTATGTGCTGAATACAGGAGCCCCCAAATATATAAAACAATTACTCACAAACATAAGCAACCTTATTGATAAGGATGTGGTAATTACAGGGGACTTTAACACCCCACTTACAGAAATGGATAGATCATCTAGACACACGGTCAATAAAGAAACAAGGGCCCTGAATGATACATTGGATCAGATGGACTTGACAGATATATTGAGAACGCTCCATCCCAAAGCAACAGAATATACTTTCTTCTCGAGTGCACATGGAACATTCTCCAAGATAGATCATATACTGGGTCACAAAACAGCCCTTCATAAGTATACAACAATTGAAATTATACCATGCATACTTTTGGACCACAATGCTATGAAGCTTGAAATCAACCACAGAAAAAAGTCTGAAAAACCTCCAAAAGCATGGAGGTTAAAGAACACCCTACTAACGAATGAGTGGGTCAACTAGGCAATTAGAGAAGAAATTAAAAAACATATGGAAACAAACGAAAATGAAAATACAACAATCCAAACGCTTTGGGACGCAGCGAAGGCAGTCCTGAGAGGAAAATACATTGCAATCCAGGCCTATCTCAAGAAACAAGAAAAATCCCAAATACAAAATCTAACAGGACGCCTAAAGGAAATAGAAGCAGAACAGCAAAGGCAGCCTAAACCCAGCAGAAGAAGAGAAATAATAAAGACCAGAGCAGAAATAAACAATATAGAATCTAAAAAAACTGTAGAGCAGATCAACGAAACCAAGAGTTGGTTTTTTGAAAAAATAAACAAAATTGACAAACCTCTAGCCAGGCTTCTCAAAAAGAAAAGGGAAATGACCCAAATAGACAAAATCATGAATGAAAATGGAATTATTACAACCAATCCCTCAGAGATACAAACAATTATCAGGGAATACTATGAAAAATTATATGCCAACAAATTGGACAACCTGGAAGAAATGGACAAATTCCTGAACACCCACACTCTTCCAAAACTCAATCAGGAGGAAATAGAAAGCTTGAACAGACCCATCACCAGCGAAGAAATTGAATCGGTTATCAAAAATCTCCCAACAAATAAGAGTCCAGGACCAGATGGCTTCCCAGGGGAGTTCAACCAGACGTTTAAAGCAGAGATAATACCTATCCTTCTCAAGCTATTCCAAGAAATAGAAAGGGAAGAAAAACTTCCAGACTCATTCTATGAAGCCAGTATTACTTTGATTCCTAAACCAGACAGAGACCCAGTAAAAAAAGAGAACTACAGGCCAATATCCCTGGTGCATATGGATGCAAAAATTCTCAATAAGATACTAGCAAATCGAATTCAATGGCATATAAAAAATATTATTCACCATGACCAAGTGGGATTCATTCCTGGGCTGCAGGGCTGGTTCAACATTCGCAAATCAATCAATGTGATACATCACATTAATAAAAGAAAAGAACCATATGATCCTGTCAATCGATGCAGAAAAGGCCTTTGACAAGATCCAGCACCCTTTCTTAATAAAAACCCTTGAGAAAGTCGGGATAGAAGGAACATACTTAAAGATCATAAAAGCCATTTATGAAAAGCCCACAGCTAACGTCATCCTCAATGGGGAAAAACTGAGAGCTTTTTCCCTGAGATCAGGAACACGACAGGGATGCCCACTCTCACCGCTGTTGTTTAACATAGTGCTGGAAGTGCTAGCATCAGCAATCAGACAACAAAAGGAAATCAAAGGCATCAAAATTGGCAAAGATGATGAAGTCAAGCTTTCGCTTTTTGCAGATGACATGATATTATACATGGAAAATCCGATAGACTCCACCAAAAGTCTGCTAGAACTGATACATGAATTCAGCAAAGTCGCAGGATACAAAATCAATGTACAGAAATCAGTTGCAATCTTATACACTAACAATGAAGCAACAGAAAGACAAATAAAGAAACTGATCCCATTCACAATTGCACCAAGAAGCATAAAATACCTAGGAATAAATCTAACCAAAGAGGTCAAAGATCTGTATGCTGAAAACTATAGAAAGCTTATGAAGGTAATTGAAGAAGATTTAAAGAAATGGAAAGACATTCCCTGCTCATGGATTGGAAGAATAAATATTGTCAAAATGTCAATACTACCCAAAGCTATCTACACATTCAATGCAATCCCAATCAAAATTGCACCAGGATTCTTCTCAAAACTAGAACAAGCAATCCTAAAATTCATATGGAACCACAAAAGGCCCCGAATAGCCTAAGGAATTTTGAAGAAGAAGACCAAAGCAGGAGGCATCACAATCCCAGACTTTAGCCTCTACTACAAAGCTGTCATCATCAAGACAGCATGGTCTTGGCACAAAAACAGACACATAGACCAATGGAATAGAATAGAAACCCCAGAACTAGACCCACAAACGTATGGCCAACTCATCTTTGACAAAGCAGGAAAGAACATCCAGTGGAAAAAAGACAGTCTCTTTAACAAATGGTCTCAGGAGAACTGGACAGCAACATGCAGAAGGTTGAAACTAGACCACTTTCTCACACCATTCACAAAAATAAACTCAAAATGGATAAAGGACCTGAATGTGAGACAGGAAACCATCACAACCTTAGAGGAGAAAGCAGGAAATGACCTCTCTGACCTCAGCCGTAGCAATCTCTTACTCGACAAATCCCCAAAGGCAAGGGAATTAAAAGCAAAAATGAAGTACTGGGACCTTATGAAGATAAAAAGCTTCTGCACAGCAAAGGAAACAACCAACAAAACGAAAAGGCAACCAACGGAATGGGAAAAGGTATTTGCAAATGACATATCGGACAAAGGGCTAGTATCCAAAATCTATAAAGAGCTCACCAAACTCCACACCCGAGAAGCAAATAACCCAGTGAAGAAATGGGCAGAAAACATGAATAGACACTTCTCTAAAGAAGACATCCGGATGGCCAACAGGCACATGAAAAGATGCTCAACGTCGCTCCTCATCAGGGAAATACAAATCAAAACCACACTCAGATATCACCTCACGCCAGTCAGAGTGGCCAAAATGAACAAATCAGGAGACTATAGATGCTGGAGAGGATGTGGAGAAACGGGAACCCTCTTGCACTGTTGGTGGGAATGCAAATTGGTGCAGCCGCTCTGGAAAGCAGTGTGGAGGTTCCTCAGAAAATTAAAAATAGACCTATCCTATGACCCAGCAATAGCACTGCTAGGAATTTATCCAAGGGATACAGGAGTACTGATGCATAGGGGCACTTGTACCCCAATGTTTATAGCAGCACTCTCAACAATAGCCAAATTATGGAAAGAGCCTAAATGGCCATCAACTGATGAATGGAAAAGAAATTGTGGTTTATATACACAATGGAATACTACGTGGCAATGAGAAAAAATGAAATATGGCCTTTTGTAGAAACGTGGATGGAACTGGAGAGTGTGATGCTAAGTGGAATAAGCCATACAGAGAAAGACAGATACCATATGGTTTCAGTCTTATGTGGATCCTGAGAAACTTAACAGAAACCCATGGGGAGGGTAAGGGGGGAAAAAAAAAGAGGTTAGATTGGGAGAGAGCCAAAGCATAAGAGACTGTTAAAAACTGAGAACAAACTGAGGTTTGATGGGGGATGGGACGGAGGGGAGGATGTGTGATGGGTATTGAGGAGGGCACCTTTTGGGATGAGCACTGGGTGTTGTATGGAAACCAATTTGACAATAAATTTCATATATTAAAAAATAATAATATTAAAAATATAAAATTAAATTAAATTAAACGAAAGAAAAATAGAAAAAAATAAAAAAATAAATTACTTGTATGTGTGGCAATACTTTATTTCAGTCATGCAATCTATGAAATGTATATTACCAGCACTGAGAATTATTCTTTACTGTCCATTCATTTAGGAATCTTGAAATATGCTTCTGAAATACTGTTTAAAACAAATTTGTAAATAAAATGAACTAGACTAAAAAAGATAAGGCTGTTTAATTTTGTAAGGGAAATGTCTGCATACTTGGGTAAACAGGAGACTTGCATAAATCCAGCTTTGCCTTGTCAGGCAGTTGGTGTGGGTTGAGGCTGAATGGTGCATTATGCTTCCTAATAAACTTAGTTTATTCTTTGAATCATATAGAAGAATTGTTTTACCTCTAGAAAGTCGCAACTTTTATTCAAAATAATTTTTATTCTTTTTTCTCTCAATGCCTATTTTTCTTTACTTCCCTTCCTTATATCCTTCACTCCTTGCTCCCTCCTTTCCTCTGTTTTCTTTCTCTTTTTTCCTTCCTTTTCTCTTCCTTCCTTCTAGTTTTCTGCAATGAGTTAAAAAAAAACACAACCTATCCCTTTCAAGAAACCTATCTATAAATGGAAAGAGCTGCATTCTTACCTTCATCATTTCATGTTTGCAAACGTGTACTCAGAGGGCAATTAAAATATGGTTTATTGGAAATGGAAAAAGTGTGATGCAACCACAACACTTCCAGTTTCCTAAGCCCATAAGGGTAAACAAACTATAACTGACAGAGCAACTTCATCAGGATAAAGACATCAATAACCAGCAACACTGATTGGTTAATTAAAGTTAAATTCAGCCTCTAAATTACCTCCTTTTCACAGAAAGGGGAGAGAAACTTTATAGGAAAATAAGAAATCGTTTGAAAAGCTTAATGATTTCAGTCAAAAGGAAGACTAATATCATTGTACTGCTCATTCATGTAAATCTCTGGAATTCCTTATCATAACCACACTAGAGTCTCCAAAAGGCATCAACAGTAACATAAAATCCTCTCCAATTACCTTTAATTGGGTCTATACCACTAAGACCTTGATTTTTGCTGCTTCTTTCACAGTGTTCTTCCAATTCTAGAATTTTAAAAAAGTAGTGATCTAAGTTTCCACTATCTGCCCTCTATACGATATATTGCAGATTTTTTTTTAATTATAGCTTCCAAGAATATTAATATAATGAACGCTATTTCACAAATTTCACTTGTTAATCCTTCTGATGTACTCTCAATCTGCAGATAAATCGTTAAGGACTTACCAGTATTCTTGAAGTCTCTAAGTCCAAACTCTAATGCCTAAGGCATTATTAATGCCAAGGGAATCATTATCATTTTAGTTGTTATTCTTGACCTTTATTATTTGGGCTATGGTCTTTCTTTTCCTCTAGGCAATCAGTGACTGCAACAGAATGCTACCTTCTAAAAAATAGATACTTCATCCATTGAATGATTATAAGCCTCTATGGTTGTAATTTACTAGGCTCTAAGTCATTCTATAGTCCTGGGCACAGATGACACAAATTGGAATTGAGGCTAAAAACATATTCAGACCAGTTGATAGTATCAAGTTTCTAATTTCCTGATCAAGAACTGTTGTTAGAAGCTTGGTATCTGAAGTACATGAAGAGATGTCACACAGCTACTTTAATCACGCCCCACCAATAACCACTTTTAGTTACTTATAAATTAAATAGCTCTGCAATGGAAGTAGATTATTTTTCCATTTAATAATGGACACTTGACATTTACCTTCCTGGATAAAGAATAAGCCAGTACCCAAATCTAACAGTAGATTAAGGCATCCTAAGAAAATCATCTAAGCTAAAAACATTTGCTGGGTAAAAGGTAAAAAGGTGTTTTTACTGATTTTTATTAACTGTGCAGGTGATAAGGTGATAAAAACCTTTCAAGGGGTGCCTGGGTGGCTCAGTCGGTTGAGTATCCAACTCATTTTGGCTCAGGTCATGATCCCAGGTTCATGGGATAGAGACCCCCATCAAGCTCTGTACTGAGCATGGAGACTGCTTAAGAGTCTCTCTCTCCCTCTGACTCTCTCCCACTCCATCTTTCTCTCCCTTTCTCTAAAACCAAAAAAGAAAGAAAGAAAGAAAGAAAGAAAGAAAGAAAGAAAGAAAGAAGAAAAAGCATTTAAAAATTTTTTAAAAGGACTTTAAAAAGTTTGGCAATTATTTAAAGATAATTTACAAAGTTTATTAAAGCACTTTATACAGCCAACAAGTTCTTGATAGAGCATGCAGAAATCCCTGTGGTGGAAAAAATTTAATGTTGCGGTACCAGGGTATTTCCTTTACTATTTTCTAGGGTTTAATTTAACCTCATTAAGGAAAGAAAATCAGGTAAACATAGTGAATCTGCATTATATTAATATTTTTAATAGAAACTTTCAGAGAGAATTTTTTTAAACTATTGCAGATCTTCAAATTCTGTCCTTTTTTCTGATTTCTTGCAAGCTTGCACCAAGCCTAAGAGGCAATGTGGTGCAGGGATAAAGAGAAGGAATATGAAGCCAGAAATGGAAACTTCATTCAGGAAATTCCACCACTTATTAGCCATGTAAATTTGAGTACATAATTGTGCTTTCTTGTGCCTTAGTTTGCTCATCCATAAGTAGGAATAATATTTAGCGTTTATTTCATAGACCTGTTGCCAACATTCAGTGAGCTCAAAATATATTAAAGTGTTCATGTTAATGCCTGGAAAATAGTAAGGTATATAAATGTCTGCTAAGATGATTATTCTCATAAATCAAGTAACATTACAATAATATTAAAGGGAATTTGTTTCATTTGCTTTTTGGGGGACAGAAAGTCCATAAAATGTACTTTAATTCCTAAATGAAACTTCAACATTTTAAAGTTTTGATGGGTGAGTTCCCTTGCTCTGATTTATTTTGAAATAATGTTATAAGGAATAAGTTGTTGTTCCATCAGATATTGTAATTGCTCTTTGAGAGAAAGTTTCAGATTTTAAGATTCGTTCTGTTTCATATTGTTCCACCAAATTAAATTCAGATTTATGTTCAATTTAATTTAAAAATACTTATTAAAGGGTTAACATTTGATCAAGATTAACCTGGGGCGCCTGGGTGGCTCAGTCGGTTGGGCGTCCGACTTCGACTCAGGTCATGATCTTGCGGTCCCTGAGTTGGAGCCCCGTGTCGGGCTTTGTACTGACAGCTCAGAGCCTGGAACCTGTTTCAGATTCTGTGTCTCCCTCTCTCT
>NW_024420361.1:3021974-3044842 GCF_014898765.1 Herpailurus yagouaroundi
GGAGACTATAGATGCTGGCGAGGATGTGGAGAAACGGGAACCCTCTTGCACTGTTGGTGGGAATGCAAATTGGTGCAGCCGCTCTGGAAAGCAGTGTGGAGGTTCCTCAGAAAATTAAAAATAGACCTACCCTATGACCCAGCAATAGCACTGCTAGGAATTTATCCAAGGGACACAGGAGTACTGATGCATAGGGGCACTTGTACCCCAATGTTCATAGCAGCACTCTCAACAATAGCCAAATTATGGAAAGAGCCTAAATGTCCATCAACTGATGAATGGATAAAGAAATTGTGGTTTATATACACTATGGAATACTACGTGGCAATGAGAAAAAATGAAATATGGCCTTTTGTAGCAACGTGGATGGAACTGGAGAGTGTGATGCTAAGTGAAATAAGCCATACAGAGAAAGACAGATACCATATGGTTTCACTCTTATGTGGATCCTGAGAAACTTAACAGGAACCCATGGGGGAGGGGAAGGAAAAAAAAAAAAGAGGTTAGAGTGGGAGAGAGCCAAAGCATAAGAGACTGTTAAGAACTGAGAAGAAACTAAGGGTTGATGGTTGGTGGGAGGGAGGAGAGGGTGGGTGATGGGTATTGAGGAGGGCACCTTTTGGGATGAGCACTGGGTGTTGAATGGAAACCAATTTGACAATAAATTTCATATATAAATTAAAAAAATTATAAAAATTAAAAAAAGAGGTATTCTTTGCAAAAATAGCTGTTTTAAAAGTTTTTATTTAGTTTTCAGAGAGAGAGAGAGAGACAGACAGTGTGTGTGTGGGGGGGTGGGGGCAGAGAGAGAGGAAGACACAGAATCTGAAGCAGGCTCCAGGCTCTGAGTGGTCAGCACAGAGCCTGATGCGGGGCTTGAACCCACGAACCGTGAGATCATGACCTGAGCCAAAGTCAGCGGCTTAGCTGACTGAGCCATCCAGGTGCCCCAAAAATAGCTTTCTTAAAAGGATCTTGGATATCTTTTTTTAATATATGCTAAATGCATACCCAATAAGTATATCTAACCTTTCAGGTATAAATAAACATAAAACTTTATAATGACCTGTTCTATGGTATTTTTAAAATTTAAATACCAGAACTTCTTTAAAAAAAAAATTAGGATCATCTGGAGTGCCTGGGTAACTCAGTCAGTTGAGCATCCAACTCTTGATTTTGGCTCAGGTCTTGATCCCAGCCTCGTGGGATGGAGCCTCACTTCTGGCTCCACACTGAGCATGGAGCCTGCTTGGGATCCTCTCTCTCCCTCTCCCTTTGCCCCTCTCCCCTGTGTGCATGCTTTCTCTCTAAAATTAAAAAAAAATTAATATCATCACTCAGTAGCTGTAATATTGGTAATATTCACATTCTTAACTTTAAATTGTAATGCCTTTTTATACAACATGATGAGATCTGGATCTCATAGCCTTGTTTTTGGTGTTAACACTTTTAACATTACATAATGAAAACACATAAAATGTAATATTTTTGCTCATAACATTACATGATGAAAAAACAGGGTACAGTATCTTTTTATTCATAGGATAAAAATTTCAATAAAGTAGATGTACACCCCCCCAAAAAAAGAAAAATATCTTTTAAATGAATGAATAGTTTAATGGATGTGTAGATTGATACATGGATGGACTGATCATTATTTCCTTCACTTGGCTCCTTGACTATTCATAAAAGTTAGTTCCATTGGAATTTTTTGATCACATCAAATCTGAACTTTATTCCTTTGTTATCTAGAAAATAAAGATCCCTTAAGAAATATTTTTTTTTAATGTAAACAGCCAAAGATTTTACAACTTACAAGAAGTGTCATTCACATTGTATTTTCTGGAGACAATGATCCCAAAGAAGTTCAGGGGAGTAGACTGACAAGATTGGGAATTTAAATTCCTCAGAAATAGTAATTCACATACAAACACTCAATAGATGTTTTACATGGATTATTTAATGAAGTTCTCCAACTCTAAGGATTAGATCCACATCTATCTACTCTGATGCTTCCACTTTTCTACTGTACTGTAATAGTCTCTCTATAAGGTAAAGAACTCTGCTTACCTTGTTTTAATTAAATAATTTACCTAAACACAACATTCTATTTATTTAAACCTAAGATTTCCCTGACCAGTTCAGATTTCCTCTTTTTTAAAAAAAATGTTTAATGTTTATTTTTGAGAGAGACAGAGTGCAAGCAGGGGAGCGGCAGAGAGAGAGGGAGTCACAGAATCTGAAGCAGGCTCCAGGCTTTGAGCTGTCAGCACAGGGCCCAACGCGGGGCTAGAACTCATGAGCCATGAGATCATGGCCAGAGCTGAAGTCCCGCACTCAACTGCTGAGCCACACAGGTGCCCCAGATTACATTTCTTCTAAAGTTGGAAATGCCATGTGAAATATTTTACTTCTAGATCCCAGTTGCAAATGACAAAATATTGAAAAGTAGTAATTGGCCCCATTAAAATGGCACCAAATTAAATGTATAACATCCTTACTATGTCAAATGGCAATAGGGAATGTTTAATAAAAATAATAAAATCAACAGTTAAGAAAAGATGATTTCATTAAAAATAGATTAAAAATTATTGCTCATGTGACTAAAACTTAATTCAATATTTATTAAAAGCTGAGCCTCCAATATTAAATCATAATTCAGTAAAAGCATTTCCAAGGACAGTCAGATAATACATTACAGGTACACTTTTGAGTCATCTAACTTGATGTAAAAATGGCATTGAAAAAATCTAGGTAACACATCTTCCTCTCTCTCTCTCACACTCTCTCTCTCTTCATTTCACTTATTTGTTTTAAGATTTCAGTGGAAGCTGTGGAGTACACAATTGAGCATGAGCTCTCTGGTGAATACCTAGAGTGCAGCACCTAGTGTATATTGACATGAAAACCGTATTCTTTAGACAATAGGTATTCACATAGCAATATGGACATTATACAAGCTTTAAATATAGCATCAATCTTCTACCACCTTTTTTAAGTCAACATTTAATCATGTTAGGCAGAGAGTCTCTCCTTTGCTGTGCTTTCTGCTGTTCCCTTGCTGTGTATTCAATAAACTTTTTTCTCCTTTGTTCTTCCTTGGGTGAATTTGGTGCCAGTGCCACTGGCCTCTACCTGATAAGGTTGCCCCCACATTTGGTGGCCCGGATGGAGACCCTCTATTGGCAGAGGATTTTTCCAAAAATCTTTGTGAATTTCTTGGTACTTTCCCTAAATTTACAGATTCTAGTATTCCTGTGGAACAGACAACATCCACCGAGATTGCCTCTTAGTGAGGATCTGAAGCCCCAGGGGGAACCTGATAGACCCCCCCTTGCCCGAAAGGGTGAGAGATTTCCCCTCTTGCCCTTCAGAGGAATCCTTCCCTCCCTCTCCTTTCTCTTTTTGGCCCTTTGGTGGTCTAACCCTAGTACTCCTTGGACAACTGAAGATCTCTGGCCAGCGTGGCTCCCTGGTGTGGTCTGCAGGTGAACAGTTAAGACTGCTCATGCCTGTGAGGGTGAAGAACCCCTTTCCTCTCTTTTCCAACTCTCTCTACTCTGAGTTCTCCATTCCCAATGCACTTCTTTTGCAACTCCCCCATTCACCCTGCTTTTCTTTTTTCCCATGGACCCAGCTGCCATTTTGATCTATAGGCAAATATGTTCCTATGATCTAAGTGGTGAGCCTTCCCCCTCCTTTTTCTGGCACAGTTTGGCCAACTTTTCCCTGTTTTACAGTGACATGTGTTCAGCTTTCCCTGTTGCAGGTGATGCCCCATCATGGATAGCTATTGCCATTTGCCACAACCCTCTCCTTGGTGAGATGTTCTAGTAGAGTCAGTCATTCTATGTAAGATACAGTCCTTCTTCAGATCATGGGACACCCTGAGTGAAATTGTGACCATGATTCGCAGCTCCATTCCTTTTGATGGGATGCCCCTTTGGGAATCAGCAACTAGTCTTCCCACTATGTGACAAATCCCCTCTATTCCTTTGGACTCGCCCTTGGGGCTGTATTTTTAAAAACTGGAACAAATTTGACACCCAAGCACTGACAAAAAATGTCTCATGTTTGGGGCACCTGGGTGGCGCAGTCGGTTAAGCGTCTGACTTCAGCCAGGTCACGATCTCACCGTCCGTGAGTTCGAGCCCCGCGTCAGGCTCTGGGCTGATGGCTCAGAGCCTGGAGCCTGTTTCCGATTCTGTGTCTCCCTCTCTCTCTGCCCCTCCCCCGTTCATGCTCTGTCTCACTCTGTCCCAAAAATAAATAAACGTTGAAAAAAAAAATTTTTTTTAAAAACTGTCTCATGTTTATATGCAACGTTTCCTATCCTCAGTACAAACTCCAAGATCGAGAGGTATAGTCCCTTCATGGAACCCTTTTTTTACAATACAATTTTCCAGCTTGATCTCTTTTGCTGGAACTCCTCCAAATGGTCAGAAATCCCATATGTGCAAGTCTTCATGGCATGGTTTCAAAAATCCCAACCTCCACAAAAATAGTAGAATGTGTCTTGCTTGGTTTCATGGCCCATCTGACCCTGTGAATAGCTATCATACCTGAAACTTTGAAGTTTTGCTAAGTTTAATGAAAAATTGGGTCACATTAATTGGATAACTAAGTATTTTACAAATAATATAAAATACTGAAGCATTGATTACTAAAGATAAGGTATATCTGGGGCGCCTGGGTGACGCAGTCGATTAAGCATCCGACTTCAGCCAGGTCACGATCTCGCGGTCCATGAGTTCGAGCCCCGCGTCAGGCTCTGGGCTGATGGCTCAGAGCCTGGAGCCTGTTTCCGATTCTGTGTCTTCCTCTCTCTCTGCCCCTCCCCCGTTCATGCTCTGTCTCTCTCTGTCCCAAAAATAAATAAATGTTGAAAAAAAAATTTAAAAAAAAAGATAAGTTATATCTACTTTTGACTTCTTATTTCAGAGAAATTAAAGATATTTGGGTCTGTTGGAAAACACGCTTTATGCCTTATTAGAAGATTGTGCCATGGGAAATGCAATTCCTCAAAATTATGAACTGTATTTATAAATTTGCCTATCTAAAAATCATAATGTAACAGACAATTTACAATTAGCTATTACTTACTTTTCATTGGAGACTAAGTTTTCTAAGAGTTAAAATTGTGCTAAATGTGATTAATACAAATGAAATGATAAGTAAAGCAACTCTGTATGTAGGAACTTAGATGATGTGTTAGAAAGGTATAATAAGTGAGAATACATTTTGTTGAGGGAAAAAATAAAATAATTTTGTCCTAAAATGAGACTGGTTATTTGGAGAAAAAAGGCGTGGGCCAAAATGTGAATGCAAAAGAAATTTGTAGAAGGTTTGTGAAGGGAAAGCTTTAGAAAAGAATTTTATGTGTGGTCAGGATAGTCTAAGATTGAAATGAATGTATTTTAGGGGACTACTAGGAAGATGGCAGTGTAGGAGGACGCTGGGCTCACTGTGTTCTGCCGATCACTTAGATTCCACCCACATCTGCCAAAATAACCCACAAAACTGCCAGAAGACTAGCAGAACGGATTCTCCGGAGCCAAGCATAGACGAGAGGCCCACGGAAGAGGGTAGGAAGGGCGGAGAGGCAGAGAGGCAGTGCACGCTACACAGACTGGCCGGAGGGAGCCAGGGT
Organism: Herpailurus yagouaroundi; assembly: GCF_014898765.1. Lineage (NCBI taxonomy): Eukaryota > Metazoa > Chordata > Mammalia > Carnivora > Felidae > Herpailurus > Herpailurus yagouaroundi. The sequence continues at coordinate 3,027,625 of NW_024420361.1, forward strand.
GGAGGGGCAGCCAGCCGGGAAAGCAGAGCCCCCAAGTCTGGCTTGCAAAAGGGGAGGGGGTGGATGGAGTGTATTCAGACAGCAAGTGAGACCTAACAACTGGAAGATTAGAAGCTAACAGCTCTGCTCATAGAGCAGGAGAGTAACAGGACAAAGGGAGGGAGAGTTGTTGAGCCCCGAACGACAGAGCTCAGTTGGCGGGGAACAAAGGCACTCACCAGCGCCATATCCTTCGTCCATTCCCCAGCCAAAATCGCAAAGGGAACCAGTTCCTGTTGGGGAACTTGCTTGCACCGCAAACACCCAACGCTGTGCTTCTGCAAATCCACCCCTCCTGCGACAGGTCTGACACTCTCCCAGTACCGCAGGACCCTCCGGAAGTGGATCACTGAAGGAAGCAAGCTGAGCCTGCCCCTCCGGCCCTTGTGCACCTTGCCGATCCACCCCAGCTAATAAGCCAGATCCCCAGCACCACAAGCCTGGCAGTGTACAAGTAGCCCAGATGGGCCACGCCACCGCACAGTGAATCCCACCCTTAGGAGAGGGGAAGCCACGGTATACACCAGTCTGACTGTGGCCCCAGTGGTGGGCTAGGGGCAGACATCAGGACTAACTGTGGCCCCGCCCACCAATGCAAGTTATTCAAGACAGCACAGGGGAAGTGCCCTGCAGTTCTGCACCACTTCAGGGACTATCCAAAATGACCAAACGGAAGAATTCCCATCAAAAGATTCTCCAGGAAATAACAGCTAATGAACTGATCTAAAAGGATTTAAACAATATAACAGAAAATGAATTTAGAATAATAGTCATAAAATTAATCACTGTGCTTGAAAACAGTATAGAGGACAGCAGAGAATCTCATGCTACAGAGATGAAGGGACTAAGGAACAGCCAGGAGGAGCTAAAAAATGCTACAAATGAGATGCAAAATAAAATGGAGACGACCAAAGCTCGGATTGAAGAGGCAGAGGAGAGAATAGGTGAACTGGAAGATAAAATTATGGAAAAAGAGGAAGCTGAGAAAAAGAGATTAAAAAATTCAGGATAATGAGGGGAAAATTAGAGAACTAACTGATGCACTAAAGAGAAATAATCTACACATAATTGGGATTCCAGAGGAGGAAGAGAGAGGGAAAGGTGCTGAAGGGGTACTTGAAGAAATGGTAGCTGAGAACTTCCCTGAATTGGGGAAGGAAAAAGGCATTGAAATCCAAGAGACACAGAGAACTCCCTTCAGACGTAACTTGAATCGATCTTCTGCACGACATACCATAGTGAAACTGGCAAAATACAAGGATAAAGAGAAAATTCTGAAAGCAGCAAGGGATAAACGTGCTCTAACATATAGAGGGAGACCGATAAGACTCATGACGGATCTCTCTACTGAAACCTGGCAGGCCAGAAAGGAATGGCAGGAAATCTTCAATGTGATGAACAGAAAAAATATGCAGTCGAGAATCCTTTATCCAGCAAATCTGTCATTTAGAATAGAAGAAGAGATAAAGGTCTTCCCAAACAAACAAAAAATGAAGGAGTTCACCACCACTAAACCAGCCCTACAAGAGATCCTAAGGGGGATCCTGTGAGATGAAGTACCAGGACATCACTAAAAGCATGAAACCTACAGACATCACAATGACTCTAAACTCATATATTTCTATAATGACACTGAATGTAAATGGACTAAATGTGCCAACCAAAAGACATAGGGTATCAGAATTGATAAAAAAAAAATAAGACCCATCTATTTGCTGTCTACAAGAGACTCATTTTAGACCTGAGGACACCTTCAGATTGAAAGTGAGGGGATGGAGAACTATCTATCATGCTACTGGAAGTCAAAAGAGAGCTGGAGTAGCCATAATTATAATCAGACAAACTAGATTTAAATTAAAGACTGTAAAAAGAGATGAAGAAGGGCATTATATAATAATTACAGGGCCTATCCATCAGAAGAGCTAACAATTATAAATGTCTATGTGCCGAATACGGGAGCCCCCAAATATATAAAATAATTACTCACAAACATAACCAACTTTATTGATAGGAATGTGGTAATTGCAGGGGATTTTAACACCCCACTTACATCATCTAGACACATGGTCAATAAAGAAATAAGGGCCCTGAATGATACATAGGATCAGATGGACTTGACAGATATATTTAGAACTCTGCATCCCAAAGCAACAGAATATACATTCTTCTCAGGTGCACATGGAATATTCTCCAAGATAGATCACATACTGGGTCACAAAACAGCCCTTCATAAATATACAAGAATTGAGATAATACCATGCACACCCTCAGACCACAATGCGATGAAACTTCAAATCAACCACAGGAAAAAGTCTGGAAAAATTCCAAAAGCATGGAGGTTAAAGAACACCCTACTAAAGAATGAATGGGTCAACCAGGCAATTAGAGAAGAAATTAAAAAATATACAGAAACAAGTGAAAATGAAAATACAACAATGCAAAAGCTTTGGGATGCCGCAAAGGCAGTCCTCAGAGGAAAATACATTGCAATCCAGGCCTATCTCAATAAACAAGAAAAATCCCAAATACAAACTCTATCAGCACACCTAAAGGAAATAGAAGCAGAAGAGAAAGACACCCCAAATACAGCAGAAGAAGAGAAATAATAAAGACCAGAGCAGAAATAAACAATATAGAATCTAAAAACACTGTAGAGCAGATCAATGAAACTAAGAGTTGTTTTTTTGAAAAAATGAACAAAATTGATAAACCTCTAGCCAGGCTTCTCAAAAAGAAAAGGGAAATGACCCTAATAATAAAATCATGAATGAAAATAGAATTATTACAACTAATCCCTCAGAAATACAAGCAATTATCAGGGAATACTATGAAAAACTATATGCCAACAAACTGGACAACCTGGAAGAAATGCACAAATTCCTAAACACGCACACTCTTCCAAAACTCAATCAGAAGGAAATAGAAAGATTGAACAGACCCATAACCAGCGAAGAAATTGAATCAGTTACCAAATATCTCCCAGCAAATAAGAGTCCATGACCAGATGGCTTCCCAGTGGAGTTCTGCCAGAGGTTTAAAGCAGAGATAATACCTATCCTTCTCAACCTGTTCCAAAAAATAGAAAGGGAAGGAAAACTTCCAGACTCATGCTATGAAGCCAGTATTACTTTGATTCCTAAACCAGACAGAGACCCCGTAAAAAAAGAGAACTACAGGCCAATATACCTGATGAATTTGGATGCAAAAATTGTCTATAAGATACCAGCAAACAGAATTCAACAGCATATAAAAAGAATTATTCACCATGATCAAGTGGGATTCATTACTGTGATGCAGGGCTGGTTCAACATTCGCAACTCAATCAACGTGATACATCACATTAATCAAAGAAAAGATAAGAACCATATGATCCTGTCAATCGATGCATAAAAGGCCTTTGACAAAATCCACCATCCTTTCTTAATAAAAACCCTCGAGAAAGTCGGGATAAAAGGAACATACTTAAACATCATCAAAGCCATTTATGAAAAGCCCACAGCTAACTTCATCCTCAATGGGGAAAAACTGAGAGCTTTTTCCCTGAGATCAGGAACACGAGAGGGATGTCCACTCTCATCGCTGTTGTTTAACATAGTGTTGGAAGTGCTAGCATCACCAATCAGACAACAAAAGGAAATCAAAGGCATCAAAATTGGCAAAGATAAAGTTAAGCTTTCACTTTTTGAAGATGACATAATATTATACATGGAAAATCTGATAGACTCCACCAAAAGTCTGCTAGAACTGATACATGAAATCAGCATAGTTTCAGGATTCAAAATCAATGTACAGAAATCAGTTGCATTTATACACTAATAATGATGCAACAGAAAGACAAATAAAGAAACTGATCCCATTCACAATTACACCAAGAAGCATAAAATACCTAGGAATAAATCTAACCAAAGAGGTCAAAGATCTGTATGCTGAAAACTATAGAAAGCTTATGAAGGAAACTGAAGAAGATATAAAGAAATGGAAAAACATTCTGTGCTCATGGGTTAGAAGAATAAATATTGTCAAAATGCCAATACTACACAAATTTATCTACACATTCAATGCAATCCAATCAAAATTGCACCAGCATTCTTCTCGAAACTAGAACAAGCAATCCTAAAATTCATATGGAACCACAAAAGGCCCCGAATAACCAAAGTACTTTTGAAGAAGAAGACCAAAGCAGGAGGAATCACAATCCCAGACTTTAGTCTCTCCTACAAAGCTGTCATCATCAAGACAGCATAGTATTGGCACAAAAACAGACACACAGACCAATGCAATAGAAGAGAAACCCCAGAACTAGACCCACAAGAGTATGGCCAACTAATCCTTGACAAAGCAGCAAAGAATATCCAATAGGAAAAAGAAAGTCTCTTTAATAAATGGTGCTGGGAGAACTGGACAGCAACATGCAGAAGGTTGAAACTAGACCACTTTCTCACACCATTCACAAAAATAAACTCAAAATGGATAAAGGACCTGAATGTGAGACAGGAAACCATCAAAACCTTAGAGGAGAAAACAGGAAAAGACCTCTCTGACATCAGCCGTAGCAATCTCTTACTCGACACATCCCCAAAGCAAGGGAATTAAAAAGCAAAAATGAACTACTGGGACCTCTTGAAGATAAAAAGCTTCTGAACAGCAAAGTAAACAACCAACAAAACTAAAAGGCAACCAACGGAATGGGAAAAGATATTTGCAAATGTCATATGGGACAAAGGGCTAGTATCCAAAATCTATATAGAGCTCACCAAACTCCACACCCGAGAAGCAAATAACCCAGTGAAGAAATGGGCAGAAAACATGAATAGACACTTCTCTAAAGAAGACATCCGGATGGCCAACAGGCACATGAAAAGATGCTCAACGTCGCTCCTCATCAGGGAAATACAAATCAAAACCACACTGAGATACTACCTCATGCCAGTCAGAGTGGCCAAAATGAACAAATCAGGAGACTATAGATGCTGGCGAGGATGTGGACAAACGGGAACCCTCTTGCACTGTTGGTGGGAATGCAAACTGGTGCAGCCACTCTGAAAAACAGTGTGGAGGTTCCTCAGACAATTAAAAATAGACCTACCCCATGACCCAGCAGTAGCACTGGTAGGAATTTACCCAAGGGATACAGGAGTGCTGATGCATAGGGGCACTTGTACCCCAATGTTTATAGCAGCACTCTCAACAATAGCCAAATTATGGAAAGAACCTAAATGTCCATCAACTGATGAATGGATAAGGAAATTGTGGTTTATATACACAATGGAGTACTACATGGCAATGAGAAAGAATGAAATATGGCCCTTTGTAGCAACATGGATGGAACTGGAGAGTGTGATGCTAAGTGAAATAAGCCATACAGAGAAAGACAGATAGTATATGGTTTCACTCTTATGTGGATCCTGAGAAACTTAACAGGAACCCATGGGGAAGGGGAAGGAAAAAAAAAGGAGAGAGGTTAGAGTGGGAGAGAGCCAAAGCATAAGAGACTCTTAAAAACTGAGAACCAACTGAGGGTTGATTGGGGGTAGGAGGAAGGGGAGTGTGGATGATGGGTATTGAAGAGGGCATCTTTTGGAATGAGCAGTGGGTGTTGTATGGATACCAATTTGACAATTAATTTCATATATTAAAAAAAATGAAATGAATGTATTTTAAAAGGACACTAGTATGAGATTAAAGTTTTGCTTTACTCTCGGTTAAAAAGACAAAGTTTTCTTGGATTGTTGGTCTGCTCTTGATAAGAAAATGTAAACAAGAGGGTTTTTCTTTATCTGTCCAGAAAACCAAAGTTTTTATGTTTTGTCTTTATCAGGTCTTTGATTACTTAAGTTAAAATTTCTCAATATTAAAGGAATTAAGATTGCTAACAACTGTATAACTTCTTATATAAACTCTTATTGCCATCTTGGTTAACTATTCTAGAAATTATTTGAAATTCCTCAAGTATTAACATTTACTGGTATAACATCATTACTTGAATTATTGAAATGTTATGTGCCACAGAACTAATCAGATTTCCTTGCCAGTCACATTATAATGGACTCTCATATCAGATCTTTAACCATGTCCATTTCTGAGGGATTTTTATCATTTATAGTAATTATTCAGATGTTCTTGCAAAGTGAGTTTTGTCTTCAAGGATATTCATGAAAAGGAACTTTTTTTTACAATTATTTGTATTTAATATCTTTAAGATCATAAAACTTAACTGGGCAAGAATTTCCAGAACAAAAAAGCTGCATGAAAACAAGTAGAATTGGTAATAGGAATAAATTAATTGAGAAAGATGATTATACTTTTTGTGACTCTTGTTTGAAATATTGGTGGTTCTCTAATGTTTTGCTCCTCCAGATTAAGGAAACTTTCTCTTAAGATATCCATGATATACAGAAATGTGATAAAGTGTTCCTTTGTGACAAATTGAAACATTTAACTCTTCTCCCAACTTGGACCCTCCAAAATACAGAAACTCTTAAGTATTCTTTCTTCCATGCCAATTATAATTATTTACATAAGTTCAATAAGAATGTTTTCCTTGTAACAGGAAACCATTGGAAACGTTGGTTATATTACGAAGGCTTTGACTGGAATGTCATATTTGAGAGGCACACATAGACTCGGATATGACCAGACAGCTCTAAGGAATTAAGGTTGACTTTATGGAGCCAAAAAAGCCCCTTGGAAATGTTGGCCTGATACCTTGCTTACAGGGTTCCGAGCAACCTTACCAGTTGAGTAAACAGTGTCATTTTTGGCAGGTGCAGGAAACTCAGGATATTTTGGGGAACCTCAAGAAGAGGAATTCTCCCAAATATATAGGTATTGCAGGCATTTTTGATGGCAAATATTTGACTTGGCTTATGGCCTCAAGTGTCTGTTAAAAGTTCAATCTAGATATTCCTTAAAAAGTTTTCAGCAAAGCATATTTTAAAAGATCTATATGATCAATCACTATTCTTGCTGAGCTTATATAAATAATTAGGCCAAGTTTGTTAAAACTGGACTTGTTTTATAAACAAATTAGTCTTGATTTGGCCAACTCTGGAAATAAGGGTGAATCTAGAGAGAAACTCTTAATACACCTTTCATCAACACACCTTTGTGGATGTTAAATTCCAGTTTTGATTAATTGTTTTTAAATATATGTTGTTTGCCTAAGTGTGACAACTTCAGGTAAACTTCAGAGAAACTGTCACAATAGGTCATGTATAAACAATATTCATGCTTGTTATTCTGTGGTGATAATAAAGAGACCCCATGGGCATATGATTATTTGAACAGCTGGAAAACGGGATGGATTCCCCAACAATTGTATAACTCAACTATCACCTTGTCCAATTCTGTGTGGCTGGAAAGACAAAATTATTCCTTAAAAGCTGGAGTGTACCCCACTCCATGGGATTGACTATGGACTTATGGAAATAATGGATAGCCCCACCTTCCTTATGATTGGATTGGATGATGCACTTGGGGATGCCCTTACCTCCTTGGACAAGTCTTCTCCCACTTGTTGGTGATTCCTCATAATTAAGATATTGTTAAGGCTAGACATAAAACAAAGAGGGCTTCTTGATGGTTTTATCCCTTAGCCATATTTGTCCCAAGAACTGACTCTATTGATATAAAATTGCAAATAGAAGCTTTAGCCAAGCATACAGTGGCCAACTTTAATCAAGTCTGACATGATCACCCACAAATTCAAAAGGTGGTCCTCCAAAATTGAATGGCACCTGATATCTTGACTGTAGCTCAAGGAAGAACCTATGCCTTTATTAAAACAGAATGTTATATATATACTCCCAATTACCACAAAAATGTGACAGGGTTACTAGAAGATATGAATACTCAAATTGGTGCTTTAAATTTTTTTAAGTTTATTTATTTATTTTGAGAGAGAGAGAGAGAGCATACGGGGGAGGGGCAGAGAAAGAGGGAGAGAGAGAGAGAATCCCTCTCAGGGTCTGCACTGGCAGGATGGAGCCCGATGTGAGGCTCAAACTCACGAACCATGAGAACATGTCCTGAGACAAAACCAAGAGTCAGGCACTTAACCAACTGAACCACCCAGGCAACCCTCAAATTGGCGCTTTAAACAATCTCTCTCTCATCTTAAATTGATTAAACTCTTGGACTTGAAGTAGATTTTGGTCAACAATCAAAGGTATTTTGTTCAGGTTTCTCTTTCTCATAATAATAAGTTATTTTTCTATCTTTTCTGATGTCTCCACCTGTTGCCAAGATTCCTTCACTGCCATACCTTCAAATGAACAGATGATCCTTTCTACTCAGGGAAATTTATATATGTTGTCTACCTTGAATTTGGCTGCCTCTGCAATTCATAATTCCAATATATAATTCCCAACTGAACAATGCTGACCCATAAGTAGGGACATCTCTATGCCCCTCATTCAGCAGAAAGAAGCTACTGAAGATGACATATATGCCCAGATAACAAAAAAAATTTTATTATCAGTCTGTCAGGGGGAAATATAGAGGCTGCTTTTAGGCAACAGGCTTGAGCAATGGAAACTTAAGCAAGGCAAAAGGGCCTATAGCCACCACTGAGCTGAATGCAAACAAGCTTATTAAGCAACCTACCTCAAAATAGCCATAGTCCCTAACTGACATATTACAATGAGGCATAGTTCCTAAGATTACCAAAAAAGGGACAATTCCATACATCCTCCTACCTCCTCATTCTGCCCTATAATTGTGGCCTCTCACCATCGCCTCATCTTGGATAGTTTCTCCTTTGCTGTCCTGCCCACTGCTCCCTTCCAGTGTATTCTATAAATTCCTATCTCTTTAAAAAAAACCATAGAATAATATTTAAAAATAAAAGACAAAACACCAAGTTGGACACCTTAAATATATGCAATTCCTACTTTTTTCAATTATACTTCAATAAAGCTTAAAAATAAACTAGAAAGGATAAAAGACCTAAATGTATAATACCTGAAACCATAAAAATCCTAGAAGCAACCATAGGAAGTAAATTGTCTGACACTGGATGTAGTTAGGTGTGTCTCTGGAGGCAAAGAAAATAAGAGCAAAAATAAACTATTGGGATCACATCAAAATAAAAAGCTTCTTCACATGAAAGGAACAGTGAACAAAACAGAAAGACAACCTACTAAATGGAAAACGACATTTGCAAATAATATGCCCCATAAAGGGTTACTATCCAAAATATATGAAGAACCAATAAAACTCAACACCCAAAACAAATCCAATTATAAAATAGGCAGAAGACAAGAATAGAAATTTTTCTAAAGACATACAGATGGGCAACAAACAAAAACATGTTCATCATCAGTCATCGTCGTGGAAATTCAAATCAAAACTGCAATGAGATATCATCTTACATCTTTCAGAATTGTTAATATCAACAATACAAAAAAATGACAGGTGCTGGTGAGTATGTGGAGAAAGGCAAACCCCCTTGCACTGTTGGTGGGAATGCAAACTTGTGCAGCCACTGTGGAAAACAGTATGGAGGTTTCTCAAAATGTTAAAAATAGAACTACCCTACAGTAAAGCAATAGCACTATGGGTATTTACCCCCAAAATACAAAACACTAATTCAAGGAGATACATGCACCCCTATGTTTATTGCAAGATTATTTACAATAATAAATAAATTGTAATAATAAATCCATAAATTATGGAAGCAGCCCAGTGTCCATCAATAGATGAATGAACAGGGGCTCCTGGGTGACTCAGTTGGTTGAACATCTGACACTTGATTTCATCTCAGGTCATGATCCCAGCATTGTGGAATCAAGCTCTACATCAGGCACCGTGCATATGGAGCATGTTTAAGATTCTCTCTCTCTCCCTCTACCCCTCTCCCACTTGCATGCTCTAACATGATAAAATATAATAAAATTTATAAAAAATTTAAAAAATAAAAACTAGATGACTGAATAAGGAAGACATGGTATATATTGTATATATATATATACAATATACTATATATATATATATATATATACACACAATACATGTATGTGTATATATATATATAAACACACACACACAATGGGACATTATTCAGCCATAAAAAATTAAATCTTGCCAGTTTTAATGACAAGGATGGAGCTAGAGAGCATAATGTGAAGTTAAATAAATCAGTCAGAGAAAGACAAACACCATATGGTTTCACTCATGTGAAATTTAAGAAACAAAACAAATGAGTGAAGGAAAAAGAGAGACAGTGTGATACAAACCAAGAAACAAACTCTTAACTATAGAGAACAAACTGATGGTTACCAGAGGGAAGGTGGGTGGGAGTGCTGGGTGAAATAGGTGTTGGGGATGAAAGAGTACACTTATCATGATGAGCACTGAATAATGTATAGAATTGTAGAATCACAATACTGGACACCTTAAAATAATAAAACATTGCATGTTAACTATACTGGAATTAAAATTAAAAACTTAATGGGGCGCCTGGGTGGCGCAGTCGGTTAAGCGTCCGACTTCAACCAGGTCACGATCTCGCCGTCTGTGAGTTCGAGCCCCGCGTCGGGCTCTGTGCTGACAGCTCAGAGCCTGGAGCCTGTTTCCGATTCTGTGTCTCCCTCTCTCTCTGCCCCTCCCCCGTTCATGCTCTGTCTCTCTCTGTCCCAAAAATAAATAAACGTTGAAAAAAAAATTTTTTTTAAAAATTAAAAACTTAATAATTAAAAAAACAGAATAAGGGCACCTGGGTGGCTCATTTGGTTAAGTATCTGATTCAATTTTGGCTCAGATCATGATCTCACAGTTCATGAGTTTGAGCCCTGTGTGGGGCTCTGTGCTGACAGCATGGAGCCTGCTTGGGATTCTCTCTCTCTCTCTCTCTCTCTCTCTCTCTCTCTCTCTCTCTTTCTCTCTCTCTGCCCCTTCCCCTGTCATAATAAATAGAGAACAAAAAAAAAATAGGGGTACCTGGGTGGCTCAGTCAGTTGAGGTCCAACACTTGATTTCAGCTCAGTCACGGTCTCACAAAGCCCTACATCAAGCTCTGTGCTGACAGCTTGGGATACTCTCTCCCACTCCCTCTGCCCCTGCTCATCTTTCTCTCTCTCTCTCTCTCTCTCTCTCTCTCTCTCTCTCTCTCTCTTTCTCTCTCAAAATAAACATTAAACATTAAAAAAACCCAGATAGAATTTAGATATAAAATAATAACTAAAAGGCCTGTATATTAAATAATTTAATTGTAACAATAATCCTAGGAAGTAGGTCTCGTATTACTCCCAGTTCACAAATGATGAAAATGAGATTTGAAATGGTTAAATTGCTTCCCAAATTTCACAGGTAGTAGTAGTGACAGATTCTTCATTGAAATCTGATGATGTTTTCTCCAGAGCCTATACTTATAGCCATTAGGTTGTTTTTAATTGAGGCATGAGGCATAAGTTGTCAAGGGAGCACAACTTAGCCCCAGTGACATTCTTTATTTAATTTTATCTACTTAGGAGATGTTCCATTCCAAAATATCTGCTAGGTACATATATCTGAAGCCTCCTGTGCAATGCTATATTAAACTATAAATCAATGTTCTTAAACATTGTGTGCCTGTTTTTAAAATAAGCAAAATTACCTCTTACATTTTAGCTTATTTAGAACTAGACCATCTACTAACTTTTTAAACAGATGAAATCCATGCAAGATTCATTCTTTAAGTCTGGTTCTTAAAGATAAATGAATGCAGTATATTCACATAATCATATATATACGTACTTAGATATAGTTGTAGATAGATTACTTTTGTTAAATGAATGAATGAGATATTGATGGGATTTGTAGAATCATAAATCTCAGGGTAGAAAGGAACATGAAAAGTCAATGTACATCTATATTAAATCATCATGTTGTACACCTTATAAAAACATCACATTGTACAATTTGAATTTATACGATTTATTAGTCACTCATATATCAATAAAGTGTGGGGGAGGAAAGTCATCCAATCTATTTCACTGCCCAACTGATACTTGAATCCTCTATTAAGCATCCCATCAAGTGGTCATCCAACATCTGTTTGAACATGTTCACTAATGGCAAATGCACTATATACTTAAGTAATTCTATTCCATCTTTGGATAGCTTGGACTAACAAGTTGTACTTCACCTTTGGATGAAAACTTTCTTTTAAGTTCACCCTCTATAACAACATAACAAATGGTACACACTGAAACAGAAAGTGGGCAAGGAGTGGATACCAAATGAATTAGTCTGTTTTTGAAACTCTCATAACCCCAGATTAGAGCCCCTGAACTTGTCCATTTTGCAGGTGAGGAAACTTGGGACCAATGAATCACCTTGTGCAAGATCATAGGACTATTTAGTATCAATAAAATAAGATTAGAATTCAGGTCTTCTGATTCCCATCCCAGTGATCTTTAAAGTATATTTTCCTATGATATCCCTACTGGTTTAAGAACATGGACTCTAAAGATGGCCTGGATTTGAATCCAATCTTTACAACATACTAGTTGTTTAACCTGAGACAAGCTACTTACCCTCTCTGTCTAAATTTCTACATCTGAAAAACACAGATAATATTGGTACCTCTTTCATATCATTTTGGGTAGGGTATATGTGTTTCTATATGTGATGTTCTTAAAGCAGTGCAGGAAATATAGTAAACTTTTTTAGTAAATATTGGCTATTATTATTATCATTCATATTCTTTTCAAACTTACATAACACTGCCAATCCACAACCATATTACCAGTGAGTTCCTATGACTTTTTAGTCTCCCTAAAACATATTTCAATCTGGAGCATTCCTCCTCTCTATTCAGGAAAAAAAATTATATATATTCAGGAAAAAAAAATGTGTGTGTGTGTGTGTGTGTGTGTGTGTGTGTGTGTGTCCTATTGTGTCCTATAGCCTGGGCAGTAACTTGGGTAAACTTTCTGACTCTGGAACCCAAGGAGAAAAACTTTTCTCCACAGCACACCCAGAATTTTTTAAGCATACCCAAAAGAAGATATAAAAAAAGAGATACAAAAAACTATAAAAAGAAGAAAATCTTATTATAAAAGTCCTCTCTGATCCCAGGAGAAAGCTTGCAAAAGCATACAATTAACTCTCTGGAATTCAGATCAATGGAAACAAAAGCCATCTAAACACCTTTTCACAGGCTTTCTATATAAATAAATAAATATCAACTACCAAGTGCAAACTCATGGCTAGATCACTCCACACATAAATCCATTTATAATCTCCTCATAGAGAAGTCTATCCTTCCTTAAATTACATTAACTGGAAAGTATCATACCAGAAAGAAGTCAGATACTAAAGAGATCTACTTTGCAGATTTATGTAAAATTAGGAAACCAAAGATTTTGCCTACAACTATTTAGATTAACCTAAATACTAAAACTGTATTTACAGCTGTTTAGAAGTAATTACTGACATAATCATTAATTTTAACATAAAAAGTGCCTCTACTCTATAGTAAATCTGTGCAAAATGTTTGGCTAAATACAATGTGTTCTCCTTGAGTGTCATTATAGAATAAAAGAAAATAGAACAAAAATGCAAAATGTCCTTTTCCCTTCATGTATCATAATGCATAAAGAAGACATTTAAGCCAAAAAAAAAATCTTGAGTAGACAGAAAACTAACCATGGTGAAGTAGTAAGGATGTTAGCTATATATTAACACTGGGTCAGGTGATAGCTATTAATTCTCTTATTTAAGGCTTTGTAAGATACGGGGGGGGGGGGGGGAAGAGGAGGGTAAAAGATAAATGGGACCAAAAAATATGGACACAGTGACCACCCGTAAGTATAGACATGGCTTTTGAAAACTTTCAGAAATCCTTTTTTGTCTATGCCATATTGGGAACAATTAACACAGTGCAGATATACTGATATGATAAAAATTCCAATCATGGAACAAAAATGTAGTTGACAACTTGTATATTATGCAATTATGACTGTCATTTTATTACTGCTATTAATTTATTAGTATAATTGCATTTTTTCAATGTCATAATATGGTAATAAAGGACTTGTCATTACTAAGTTAACCTCCAAACATCTCTGACCTCAGGGGAAGAAGTTGCATGCTTTCAGTCCAAAATGAGCTGTCAGTTACCACAATGACACCTTGATGGCTACGTTATCTGTAATTAAATGTCTCAACAAACTTCTTCTTTTGATTGACAGGTAGTTAAGACTATCATTGTCCACAGGGCAGTTTCTTTATATTTCAAAAATAATTTTCTCAATATTTCAAGTGTAATTTTTAGCACTGAATCAGGAATACAAGATTTTAAAAATTAAAATACTCTCAATAATATATTTATTTAGCCCAATTCATTGTGTTGCAGTGAAAAATTTATTAAGAGATTTCTATGGTATTCTTTGTTAATATTATAGAGCACATAGAATAGTTTCATTTCTGTCCTATGTGCAATTTTTCCATGACTGAAATAATTGAGAGCCACAAGCAATGGATGCTTGTAAATGCTTTATGATCATTATTCCTCTTACCATTCTCAAGTCCAGTGTGTTCAATATTGTAAGAGAAAATCTAAAAGAATGAAATCCTGCCATTTGCAATAAAGTGGATGGAGCTAGAGTGTATTGTGATAAGCAAAATATGTCAGTTAGAGAAAGACAAATACCATATGATTTCACTCATATGTGGAATTTAGGAAACAAACCAGATGAACATATGGGAAAGGGAAATAAAAGAGAGAGGGAAACAAACCATAAGAGATTCTTCATGATAGAGAACAATCTGAGGGTTGATGGAGAGGTGGGGCATGGGCTAAATGGGTGATGGGTACTAAGGAGGGCACTTGTTATGATGAGTCCTGGGTGTTATATGTAAGTGATGAATCACTAAATTCTACTCCTGAAACTAATATTACACTATATATTACCTGCCGATAATTTAAATAAAAATTTGAAAAAAAACAATATTCTATGGGCAAGATAGATCACATATAACACATGCATTGAATACCTTCTCCTTTTTCCTGTTACTTTCCTTAGTATATGGACCACTAAAGGAATCCATTCCATATTACATTGGTCACAATACTGACATTAATATTTTCATTGTTTCATATTGAAAGAAAACTTGTCTTAGATGAGGCTAAAATATTTGTTCAATTTTAATAATTCTTAAATGGTAGGAAAATAAATGGGCATAAAAGCTGTCAAAATAGAATTTTTGTGTACCACATCCTGAAATTACTACAAATTGTATAGTCAAGCATCCAAGCACAAAGCCACTGGAAAGTTAAATTAAGATGAGACACATGAATTTCGGCTATTTTTATTAGACTACTAAAACTTTTTTTGTAATTTGAAAACTGGTATATTCATAAAGGAAACTTTTTAAAAAATAAGTATCTCTCATAATGAAATGAAAGGAACATAGCTGGAGAAATTCTACCAGTAAAGTGAAATCCCATTAAAACCCAACATGATCAGTAATGAATCAGAGATATCTTTTCAATTACCAAGATGCAATTTTCTTTCACAAAGAAGTAAAGTTTAGTTCTTTTAAGTTTTTTCATTAAGTGTTCTATCTTGGATGACTGCATTTTAAAATATATAGAGGGGGCGCATGGGTGGCTCAGTCGGTTAAGCGTCCGACTTCAGCTAAGGTCACGATCTCACAGTCCGAGAGTTTGAGCCCCGCGTTGGGCTCTGGGCTGATGGCTCAGAGCCTGGAGCCTGCTTCCAGTTCTGTGTCTCCCTCTCTCTCTGCCCCTCCCCCGTTCATGCTCTGTCTCTCTCTGTCTCAAAAATAAATAAACTTTAAAAAAAATTAAAAAAAAATAAAATATATAGAGAATCTTTAAAATAGGTTTTATATTGTTGCTTTAAGCAAACTGAAAATTTCAATAGAAAAGACGACTTGTATACAAAAACATACACCCTTCTCAAAATGGTAACAGATAGAGGAGGCCAAATGGGGAGAAATGCTACAAATGGCCCTGATCTTAATCTGAGCTTTATGTGTATATACATTATTTGGAAACAATTGCTTCTTCATTTGAATGAGCAATGACATCTTTTTCAAGTTACAGAATAACCTGACTTCTCAGAATGTGAAACAAATTTGGGGAGGTAATTACCCTTTTCTCCCATCAAATGTGGGTAAAAGCTGGCCTAAAGCAACCATCACAACTCCCAGTTGCCCTGAATATTCCTTCAGTAATCAAAGCATATATATCTTTGTGAGTTACAAGGGTTAATTTTATGGCAATATTATATTCAGCAAAAACGTACTAAGCATCTACTTAGTGCTGAACACTTTAACAATCACTGCATAGTTTAACATAATCATTATGTACACATATCATTGTATATAAAAAAGCAGAAGGATAATGAAAATCCCATGTTGGGAGGGGGCAGGTGTGGTAAAGAGAGGTGAACTCCACTGCAATGTAACATAATAATCATAATAAAGCTGCTTCTTATTTGTGGTGGCAAAGTTGGTCCGGAATAACTTAATTCTAAAATGTAACTGACGAGAGGGAAGATGGCAGCATAGGAGGAGGCTGGGCTCACCGCGCATCCTGCTGATCACTTAGATTCCACCTACACCTGCCTAAATAACCCAGAAAACCGCCAGAGGATTAGCAGAACAGAGTCGCTGGAGCCAAGCGCAGATGAGAGGCCCACGGAAGAGGGTAGGAAGGGCTGCCAGGTGGTGCGCGCTCCACGGACTGGCGGGAGGGAGCCAGGGCAGAAGGGCGGCTCGCCGGCCAATCAGAGCCCCCGAGTCTGACTTGCAAAAGCGGAGGGGCCTGACGGACTGTGTTCCGACAGCAAGCACGACTTAGCGTCTGGGAGGTCATAAGTGAACAGCTCTGCTCGGAAAGCGGGAAGGCTGGAGGACAAAGGGAGGGAGAGCGGCTGAGCCACCTGACTACAGAGCTCAGTTTAGTGGGGAACAAAGGCGCTCGCCAGCGCCATCTCACCCGCCTATTCCCCAGCCAAAATCCCAAAGAGAACCAGTTCCTGCCAGGTAACTTGCTCACTCCCCCCAAACACCCAACTCTGTGCTTCTGTGGAGCCAAACCTCCGGCAGTGGATCTGACTCCCTCCCGCTGCCACAGGGCCCCTCCTGAAGTGGATCACCTAAGGAGAAGCGAGCTAAGCCTGCCCCTCCTGCCCCTGTGCACCTTGCCTACCCACCCCAGCTAAGA
>NW_024420361.1:3049842-3069541 GCF_014898765.1 Herpailurus yagouaroundi
TATCACCTCACGCCAGTCAGAGTGGCCAAAATGAACAAATCAGGAGACTATAGATGCTGGAGAGGATGTGGAGAAACGGGAACCCTCTTGCACTGTTGGTGGGAATGCAAATTGGTGCAGCCGCTCTGGAAAGCAGTGTGGAGGTTCCTCAGAAAATTAAAAATAGACCTACCCTATGACCCAGCAATAGCACTGCTAGGAATTTATCCAAGGGACACAGGAGTACTGATGCATAGGGGCACTTGTACCCCAATGTTCATAGCAGCACTCTCAACAATAGCCAAATTATGGAAAGAGCCTAAATGTCCATCAACTGATGAATGGATAAAGAAATTGTGGTTTATATACAAATGGAGTACTACATGGCAATGAGAAAGAACGAAATATGGCCCTTTGTAGCAACGTGGATGGAACTGGAGAGTGTGATTCTAAGTGAAATAAGCCATACAGAAAAAGACAGATACCATATGGTTTCACTCTTATGTGGATCCTGAGAAACTTAACAGGAACCCATGGGGGAGGGGGAGGAAAAAAGAAAAAAAAAAAAGAGGTTAGAGTGGGAGAGAGTCAAAGCATAAGAGACTGTTAAAAACTGAGAACAAACTAAGGGTTGATGGGTGGTGGGAGGGAGGAGAGGGTGGGTGATGGGTATTGAGGAGGGCACCTTTTGGGATGAGCACTGGGTGTTGTAAGGAAACCAATTTGACAATAAATTTCATATATTAAATAAAATAAATAAATAAATAAATAAATAAATAAATAATTTAATTTATAAATAAATAAAATGTAACTGACATTGCCTATTCTCCTTCAATAAAAGATACTGTATACTCATGAAAAACAGCTGTCTAGGTTACAAAAATACATCTTGAAGTCACTAAAATATGTGAGTACAAAGTGGGCAATTATTTAAAAAGAAAAAAAAAATGTTGACAGAGCCAAGAGGAACTTTACAAACTCAACAGATCTTAGAATCTAAAGATACAAATTAAGAAATAATGCAAGTAGTTAGCTGAGCTTTCTGATCAGCTTATTTTTCAGATAAAGAAGCATTTGCCATATATTTAACTATCATAAGAATAAATCTAGTAAATCTAGTTATACCTCAAAGGCACAATAAGAGAGAAACAAATATGAATTAGGCAAGCAGCTCATAGCTAAAATAACTTTTGCCATCATTTTACAAGTTTCACCTTAACTTTGAAATCTTTTCTATAAAAATAATTCAAAGACAGTGGAAAATTGATATAATTAAGTGTTTTCAAATTGAAAAAAATCTTTACAACAGCATTTTGAACAAGAAATTAAAGACTTGTGGATGAACGTTTCATCTGCAAAGGGCTTAGTTTGCGGTTGTGTTGAGATAGTACTACTCCATGTAGCTATATTGTTTTTCAGCTAAAAACCTAAGTAAGTTGCATAAAATGCACTCACACATTTTACTTTATTATAAAACTTCATAAAGACATCAACAAAACCACTTCATCATTTGTCTAAGAGGCCAGGGAGATTGCATCAGAGTAAACCAGAGAATCAAGTGTTTCTCTGAAGCTTCTCTTTTAACTACAATATATTAGGTATGCAGAAAAAAATTGGGTTCAAAGAGGAAGCAAATTAAATATAGCATGTTTAATTAGACTGTAAATCAGTCTCAAATGAAAATTCTAAAGAGAAAGAAACAGAAACTGGAAGTAGGCCAAAAAGGTCAAAACACTAGTGGAAATTATGGAATTATATCATTTTTTATGACAGCCATTGTATCAGGCATTTCCATCTAATGATGCTGCAATACCCTACCACATTCAAACTTTTTTAGGGCTCAGAAGGAAATCCATACACACAACATGTTCAGGAACCATATTATATCCTGTTATAAAATGGACACTTATTATATGGAAATTTCATTTATAAAAGTGTCATTTCAGTACTAGGATAATGACAATGAGTTTCATTAATGGCTAGTCCTGGGTCACCTATGGAACTATCTTGTAAAATTTTATATCTCATTCTTAGGGTACCTATACATTCCAGTTTGTCGGAAAGTGCTTCCTGATTTATGCCAGTTGTACTGATGTAATTATTATTGGTAACCCCTTTCACCCTCTAAAGTATTCTGGTAAGAAGATAAATTATATGGCCTCCGTATTAATATCCCACTGACCAAAAATAAATATCTAGAATTATCTACTGGAGGAAATATCTTCACTTCCTCCTTTATCCAGAGATTGCTCGTCAGACAGCAGTATGAGTACATGAAACATTTTCTAGGCCATAAAATGATATGACCTCCGAGGATTATCACTCACATTTCAGCTACCACCACTTCACACACTTAGCCTGATTCACTTGCAGCACAGTAATTTAACAGCCTCCTACAATCTGACTGAATTCCAATAAATTCTTCTTTTGTCATTATTCTTGTCAGAAAAAGGTTTCATTTAAAAGGCTTCTGAAATGTTCCACATAAAATAAAATCATATAATCACAGGACCACCTATTCCTAGTACAACTAACCTCCTATGATAGGGTTGCTATATACTTTAGTGTTCAGGCAGCTGCTCACATACCAATATAACTGACACATTACTTACCCAGAAAGCAGAAAGGCACTTGCTGTCACTGGGTAGTAATATAGGTTGTATCAAATCATATTGGGAGCCAGATGTGACCCATGGACTGTGAACTTGGGCTTGATTGTGGCTTGGCTTTTAGAAGCATTTTAATCAAAGAAGGTCAAAGCTCTTTTTTTTTAATTGTATAATATTCTGAAAATGAGGCTACTTATCACCCAATAATAAGGTTACCAAATTGACACTTTGTGTGGGTATAATTGTGGTGTTTTCATTGCCTTAACTACTCAAATTATATGTTTTTGTATGTGACTGTATATGTTTCTGTATAGGACTCTAAAGCCAGTAAAACTATATTTGTGAATGGATTGTGTATTATACGATGTATGTGTATAAATGGGCTACATCCCTTTTCCTTGGTTTACTGTCTTTCAACAAGATAATGCCAGTAACAACTACTATTGTATCATCTGTGTGTAGACTCTACATATAATACTGAACCCTCAAGAATAAACTCAAGTAAAATAAAATTACTAAGCCTAGTAAAATGTTGTGTTAACTCCAGTATATATGTAACACATTTCACTAGATTCCTTTAAGAACTTTTTAAAAAAGTTTTAATTTAAATACCAGTTAGTTAACATAGAGTGTAATATGAGTTTCAGGTGTACAATATAGTGATTCGACACTACCATACAACATCCAGTGCTCATTACAAGCACAATTCTTAGTCCCCATCACCTATTTCAATCATCCCCACCCAACTCCCCTCTGGTAACCATAAATTGATCTCTATAATTAAGAGTCTATTTCTTGGTTTGCCTCACTCTCTCCTTTTTTTCCTGATTTGCTTGTTTACTTTGTTTCTTAAAATAGAAATATAGTGAAATAATACTGTAGTGATCTTTCTATGACTTATTCTTCTTAACATAATACTCTCTAGCACTATCCATGCCATTGGAAATGGCAAAATTTCATTATTTTTTATAGCTAATATTTCATTATATAATTTTTAAGCCTTTTTTTCTTTATTCACATCTTCTTTATCCATCCATCAGTTGATGGACATTTAGGCTGTTTCCATAATTTGGCTATTGTAGATAATGCTGCTATAAATAACAAGTAAATGTCACCCTTTGCATTAGTATTTTTATATTTCAGGGGTAAACACCTAGAATTGTAATTGTTGAATCATAGGGTAGTTCTATTCTTCACTTATTGAGCAACCTCCATACTGTTTTCCAGAGTGGCTGCAACAGTTTGCATTCCCATCAGCAGTACAAGAGGGTTCCACTTTCTCCACATCCTCACCAGAACCTGTCATTTCTTGTACTGTTGATATTAGCCATTATGACAGACGTGAGATGATATCTCATTGTAGTTTTGATCAGTATTTCCCCGATGATTAACTAAGTTGAGAATCTTTTCATGTGCCTAATGGCCATCTGCTTGTCTTTTTGGAAAAAAACATCTATTCATGTTATTTGTCCACTTTTTAATTAGATTATTTGCTTTTAGAGTGTTGAGATTTATAAGTTCTTTATATTTTTTTAATACTAACACTTTATCAGATATGTCATTTGCAATCATATTCTCCCATTCTGTACTTGTCTCAAGTTAACAATTATCAGAGATGTTGGGCTGTTGTTCTTTTTTTTTTTTTTTAGTGCAGTTCTTATGTGGATTGGTATCAGGGTAATGCTGTCATCATAGAATGAATATGGACTTTACCCTTCCTTTTCTATTTTTTGGATTAGTTTGAGATAAATAGGTAGTAACTCATTTAAATATTTGGGGTCGCCTGGGTGGCTCACTCAGTTAAGCGTCCGACTTCAGCAGAAGTTATAATCTCACAGTTTGTGAGTTCAAGCCCCATGTCTGGCTCACTGATATAAGCACAGAGCTGGCTTCAGAACCTCTGTCGCCCTCTCTCTGCTGCTCCCCAGTCTTGTGTGCTCTATTTCTTTCTCAAAAATAAACAAAAATTTAAAATACATACATACATACATGCATACATACATATTTGGTAGCATTCCCGTGTGAAGCCCTGGACTTTTGTGTTTTGATAACTGATTCAATTTCTTTTCATTACTGATTCATCAATCTGTTCAAATTTTCTATTTTTTGTTTTCTATTTCCTGTTTGTTTTTGTAGTTTCTCTTTCTCTTTGTTCTTCCAAATTCTTATTTCAATTCCAGTTATTGGACATCGCCTCCCAGGACCTGAAGGCAGAGGACAGACTCTCTGAATGGCAGCGTAGGAGGATGCTGGGCTCACCTCGTCCTGCTAATCACTTAGTTCCACCCACATCTGCCTAAATAACCCAGAAAACAACCAGAAGAGTATCAGAACGGACTCTGCAGAGCCAAGCATAGACAAGAGGCCCACGAAAGAGGGTAGGAAGGGCAGACAGGCAGTGCATGCTACACGGACTGGTGGGAGGGAGCTGGGTAGTGGAGGGGCAGCCCGCGCAGGAAGGTAGAGTCACCGAGTCTGGCTTGCAAAAGAGGACGGGCCAGACTCCATGAGTTCTGACAGCCAGCGGGACTTACCGAGGTGCAAAACAAAATGGAGGTGACCATAGCACAGATTGAAGAGGCAGACGGGAGAATAGGTGAATTGGAAAATAAAATTATGGAAAAAGAGGAAGCTGAGACAAAGAGAGATTGAAAAATCCAGGATCAAGAGGGGAGAATTAGAGAACTAAGTGATGCAATCAAATGGAACAATATCCGTATTATAGGAATTACAGAAGATGAAGAGACAGAGAAAGAGGCTGAAGGTGTACTTAAACAAATCAGAACTGAGAACTTCCCAGATCTGGGAAAGTAAAAAGGCATTGAAATCCAAGAGGCACAGAGAACTCCCTTCCGACGTAACTTGAGTCGATCTTCTGCAAGACATATCATAGTGTAATTGGCAAAATACAAAGATAAAGAGAAGATTCTGAAAGCAGCTAGGGATAAACAGGCTCTAACTTACAAAGGTAGACATATAAGAAGGGTAGCAGACCTATACACTGAAACTTGGCAGGCCAGAAAGAAATGGCAGGAAATCTTCAATGTGATGAACAGAAAAAAAAAAAAATATGCAGCTGAGAATCCTTTATCTAGCAAGTCCGTCATTCAGAATAGAAGGAGAGATAAAGGTCTTCCCAAACAAACAAAAACTGAAGGAATTCACCACCACTAAACCAGCCCTACAAGAGATCCTAAGGGGGATTCTGTGAGTGAAAGGTTGCAAGGACCACACAGTACCAGAGACATCACTACAAGCATGAAACCTACAGACATCACAATGACTTCTAAACCCATATCTTTCCATAATAACACTGAATGTAAATGGACTAAATGCTCCAACCAAAAGACATACGGTATCAGAATGGATAAAAAAAACAGGAGGACCCAACTATTTGCTGTCTATAAGACTCATTTTAGACCTGAGGACACCTTCAGATTGAAAGTGAGAGGATGGAGAACTATCTATCATGCTACTGGAAGTCAAAAGAAAGCTGGAGTAGCCATACTTATATCGCACAACCTAGACATTAAATTAAAGGCTATCACAAGAAATGAAAAAGGGCATTATATAAAAATTACAGAGTCTACCATCAGGAAGAGCTAACAATTATAAATGTCTATGCACCAAATACGGGAGCCCACAAATATATACAACAATTAATCACAAACATAAGCAATCTTATTGATAAGAATGTGGTAATTTCACGGAACTTTAATACTCCACTTACAATAATGGATAGATCATCTAGACACGGTCAATAAAGAAACAAGGGCCCTGAATGATACATTGGATCAGATGGACTTGACAGATGTATTTAGAACTCTGCATCCTAAAGTAACAGACTATGCTTTCTTCTTGAGTGCACATGGAACATTCTCCAAGATAGATCACATACTGGGTCACAAAACAGCCCTTCATAAGGTTACCAGAATTGAAATTATACCATGCATACTTTCAGACCACAATGCTGTGAAGTTTGAAATCAACCACAGGAAAAAGTCTGGAAAACCTCCAAAAGCATGGAGATTAAAGAACACCCTACTAAAGAATGAATGGGCCAACCAGGCAATTAGAGAAGAAATTGAAAAATATATATATGGAAAAAATCAAAAATGAAAATACAACAATCCAAACGCTTTGGGATGCAGCGAAGGCAGTCCTGAGAAGAAAATACATTGCAATCCAGGCCTATCTCAAGAAACAAGAAAAATCCCAAATACAAAATCTAACAGCACACCTAAAGGAAATAGAAGCAGAACAGCAAAGACACCCCAAACCTAGCGGAAGGAGAGGAATAATAAAGATCAGAACAGAAATAAACAATATAGAGTCTAAAAAAAACTGTAGAGCAGATCAATGAAACCAAGAGTTGGGTTTGTGAAAAAATAAACAAAATTGAAAAACCTCTAGCCAGACGTCTCAAAATGAAGAGGGATATGACCCAAATAGATAAAATCATGAATGAAAATAGAATTATTACAACCAATCGCTCAGAAATACAAGCAATTATCAGGGAATACTATCAAAAATTATATGCCAACAAACTGGACAACCTGGAAGAAATGGACAAATTCCTAAGAACCCACACACTTCCAAAACTCAAACAGGAAGAAATAGAAAACTTGAACAGACCCAAAACCAACGAAGAAATTGAAGCAGTTATCAAAAATCTCCCAACAAATAAGAGTCCAGGACCAGATGGCTTCCCTGGGGAATTCTACCAGACAATCAAAGCAGACATAATACCTATCCTTCTCAAGCTATTCCAAAATATATAAAGGGAAGGAAAACTTCCAGACTCATTCTATGAAGCCAACATTACTTTGATCCCATACCATAGAGAGACCCAGCAACAAAAGAGAACTACAGGCCAATATCCCTGATGAATACGGATGCAAAAATTCTCAATAAGATACTAGCAAATCGAATTCAACAGCATATAAAAAGAATTATTCACCATGATCAAGTGGGATTCATTCCTGGGATGCAGGGATAGTTCGACATTCACAACTCAATGTGATACATCACATTAATAAAAGATAAGAACCATATGATCCTGTCAATCAATGCAGAAAAAAACATTTGACAAAATTCAGCATCCTTTCTTAATAAAAACCCTCCTAAAAGTCGGGATAGAAGGAAAATACTTAAACATCATCAAAGCCATTTATGAAAAGCCCACAGCTAATATCATCCTCAATGGGGAAAAACTGAGAGCTTTCTCCCTGAGATCAGGAACACGACAGGGATATCCACTCTCACTGCTGTTGTTTAACATAGTGTTGGAAGTGCTAGCATCAGCAATCAGACAACAAAAGGAAATCAAAGGCATCAATATTGGCAAAGATGAAATCAAGCTTTCACTTTTTGCAGATGACATGATATTATACACAGGAAACCTGATAGACTCCACCAAAAGTCTGCTAGAACTGATACATGAATTCAGCAAAGTTGCAGGATACAAAATCAATGTACAGAAATCAGTTGCATTATACTAATAATGAAGCAACAGAAAGACAAATAAAGAAACTGATCCCACTCACAATTGCATCAAGAAGCATAAAATACCTAGGAATAAACTTAACCAAAGATGTAAAAGATCTGTATGCTGAAAACTATACAAAGCTTATGAAAGAAATTGAAGAAGATAGAAAGAAATAGAAAAACATTCTGTGCTCATGGATTGGAGGAATAAATATTGTTAAAATGTCAATACTATCCAAAGTTATGTACACATTCAATGCAATCCCAATCAAAATTGCACCAGCATTCTTCTCAAAGCCAGAGCAATCAATCCTAAAATTTGTATGGAACCACAAAAGACCCCGAATAGCCAAAGTAATTTTGAAGAAGACCAAAGCGGGAGGCATCACAATCCCAGACTTTAGCCTCTCCTACAAAGCTGTAATCATCAAGACAGCATGGTATTGGCACAAAACAGACACATAGACCAATGCAATAGAATAGAGACTCCACAATTGGACCAACAAAAGTATGGCCAACTAATCTTTGACAAAACAGGAAAGAATATCCAATGGAAAAAAGTCTCTTCAACAAATGGTGCTGGGAGATCTGGAAAGCAACATGCAGAAGAATGTAACTAGACCACTTTCACACACCATTCACAAAAATAAAGTAAAAATGGATAAAGGACCAGAATGTGAGACAGGAAACCATCAAAACTCTGGAGGAGAAAGCAGGAAAAAACCTCTCTGACCTCAGCCGAAGCAATTCCTTACTTGACACATCCCCAAAGGCAAGGGAATTAAAACCAAAAATGAACCATTGCGACCTCATGGAGATAAAAAGCTACTGCACTGCAAAGGAAACTATCAACAAAACTAAAAGGCAACCAACAGAATGGTAAAAGATATTGGTATATGACATATCAGACAAAGGGCTAGTATCCAAAATCTATAAAGAACTTACCAAACTCCACACCTGAAAAATAAATAGTCCAGTGAAGAAATGGAAATGGGAAGAAAACATGAATAGACACTTCTCTAAGGAAGACATCCAGATGGCCAACAGGCATATGAAAAGATGCTTAAAGTCACTCCTCATCAGGGAAATACAAACCAAAACCATGATGAGATATCACCTCACGCCAGTCAGAGTGGCTAAAATGAACAAATTAGGAGACTATAGATTTTGGCGAGGATGTGGAGAAACGGGAACCTTCTTGCACTGTTGGTGGGAATGCAAACTGGTGCAGCTGCTCTGGAAAACAGTGTGGAGGTTCCTCAAAAAATTAAAAATAGATCTGCCCTATGACCCAGCAATAGCACTGCTAGGAATGTACCCAAGAGATGGAGGAGTGCTGATTCATAGGGACACTTGTACCCCAATGTTTATAGCAGCACTTTCAACAATAGCCAAATTATGGAAAGAGCCTAAATGTCCATCAACTGATGACTGGAGAAAGAATTTGTGGTTTATATATGCAATGAAATACTACGTGGCAATGAGAAAGAATGAAATAGTGGCCTTTTTTAGAAATGTGGATGGAACTGGAGAGTGTTATGCTAAGTGAAATAAGTCATACCAAGAAAGACAGATACCATATGGTTTCACTCTTATGTGGATCCTGAGAAACAGAAGACCATGGGGGAGGGGAAGGAAAAAAGAGAGAGGGGGGAGCCAAACCATAAGAGACTCTTAAAAACTGAGAATAAACTGAGGAATGATAGTTGTGGGAGGGAGTGGAAAGTGGGTAATGGGCATTGAGCATTGAGGAGGGCACCTGTTGGAATAAGCATTGGGTATTGTATGGAATCCAATTTGATAATAAACTTCATAATAAAAAATAAATAAATAAATTCCAGTTATTTAACATACAGTATAATATTAGCTTCAGGGGTAGGATTTAGTGATTCATCACTTACATACCACACACAGGGCTCATCACAAGTATCTTCCTTAAAACCCATTACTCATTTAACCAATCTCCCTATCCATCTTCCCTCCAGCAACCCTCACTTGTATTTCTATAGTGAAAAGTGCATTTAATGGTTTTCCTATCTCCTTTTTTCCCTTATATTCATGTTTTGTTTCTCAAATTACACATATGAGTGATACCATGTGGAATTTGTCTCTATCTGAAAGACATATTTCACTTAGCCTAATATTCTTTCTCTCCATCCATATCATTGCAAATGGCAAGATTTCATTCTTTTTTATGGCTTGGCAATATTCCATATTGTGTGTGTGTGTGTGTGTGTATACACACACACATATATATATACACAACATATATATATACAACATATATATGTATATAGACCCATACATATATATATACAATATATATGTATATAGACATACTACACACACACACACACATATATATATACACATATAAAAAACATATATATATATAGATAGATATAGATATAGATATAGATATAGATATAGATATAGATACAACAGCTGCTTTATATATGCATCAGTAGATCAACATTTGAGCTCTTTCCATGATTTGGCTATTGTTGATAGTGCTGCTAAACATTGTGCTGCATGATTCCCATCAAAGCACTATTTTTTAATCTTCTGCACAAATACCTAGTAGTGCAATTGCTGGGTAATAGGGTAGTTATAGTTTTAACTTTTTGAGGAACCTCCACATTGTTTTCCAGAGTGGCTGTACCAATTTCCATTCCCACAAAATGGTAAGAATGTTCCCCTTTCCCTGCATCCTTGCCAACATCTGTTTTTTTCCTGTGTTGTTAATTTTAGCCATTCTTATGGGTGTGAGGTGATATTTCATTGTAATTTTTATTTGTATTTCCTTGATGATGAGTGATATTGAGCATCTTTTCATGTGTCTATTAACCACCTGAATGTCTTCTTTAGGAAAATGTATATTCATATCTTCTGCACATTTTAACTGGATTATTTGTTTTTTGGGTGTTAAGTTTTATAACTTTTTAAATATATTTTGATTACTAGCCCTTTCTCTGATATGTCATTTGCAAAACTCTTCTTTCACTCTGAAATTTGCCTTTTAGTGTTGTTCATTGTGTGCTGCACTGTGCAGATTTTGTCTTGATGAAGTCCCAATAGGTTATTTTGCTTTTATTTCCCTTGCCACAGGAGATTTATCTAGTAGGAACTTGGTATGGCCAAAGTCAAAGAGGTCACTGCCTGTGTTCTCCTCTGGATATTGATGATTTCCTGCCTCATATTTTGATCTTTCATCCATTTTAAATTTGTTTTTTTGTATGGTATAAGAAAGGGTCCAGTTTCATTCTTTTGAATGTTGCTTTCCAGTTTTCCCAACAACATTTTGTTGAATAAACTTTTTTTCCATTGGATATTCTTTCCTGCATTGTCGAAGATTAGTTGACCATATAGTTGTGGGTCCATTTCCGGGTTTTCTATTTCTATTCCATTTCATTGATCTCTGTGTCTATTTTTGTGCCAGTACCATAATTCCTTTATCATTACAGCTTTGTAATATAACTTGAAGTCCAGAATTGTGGTGCCTGCAGCTTTCCTTTTCTTTATCAAGACTGCATTGGCTATTCAGAGTCTTCTGTTATTTCATAGAAATTTTAAGGTGGTATGTTCCAACTGTGTGAAAAATGCTGTTGGTATTTTGATAAGGATTGCATTAGATGTGTATATTGCTTTGGGTAACATAGACATTTTAACAATATTTGTTCTTCCAATCCATGAGCATGCAATGCTTTTCCATTACTTTGTGTCATGTTCAATTTCTGTCATCAGTGTTCTGTAGTGTTCAGAAAATAGATCTTTTATCTCTTCATTTAGGTTTATTCCTAGGTATCGTATTGGTTTTGGTACAATTGTAAATGGATTCATTCCTTGATTTTTCTTTTGGCTTTTCATTGTTGTTGTACAGAAATACAAAAGATTTTTGTATATTGATTTTGCATACCTCAACTTCACTGAGTTCATCTATCAGTTCTAGCAATATTTTGGTGGAGTCTTTTGGGTTTTCTATATACAGTATCATGTAATCTGCAAATAGTGAAAGTTTAACTTCTTCCTAGTTTATTTGGATGCCTTTGATTTCTTTTTTTCTCTGATTATTGAGGCCACGACTCACAGTACTATGTTAAATAACAGTAAGAGTGGACATCCCTGTATTGTTCCTGATCTGAGAGGAAAAGCTCTCAGTTTTCCACACTGAAGATGATATTATCATGGGTTTTCCATATATGGCCTCTATGAGGTTGAAGTGTGTTCCCTCTATCTCTACTTTGTTGTGGGTTTTTATCAAGAATGGATGATTTATTTTGTCAATTTTTTTTTCTGCATCTACTGAGAAAATCGTATGGTTTTTATTCTTTCTTTTGTTAATGTGGTGTGTCATGTTGATTGATTTGTCAATAATGAACCATGTTTGTAACCTAGGAATAAATCCCACTTGATTGTGGTAATGACTCTGTTCATGTATTGTAGGATTTGATTTGCCAGCATTTTATAGAGAATTTTTCCATCCATGTTCATCAAGGATATTGGCCTATAGTCCCCTTTTTTTAGTGGAGTCTTTGTCTGGTTTAGGAATCAAGGTAATGCTGCCCACATCAAATAAGTTTAGAATTTTTCCTTCCATTTTTTATTTTTTGAGATCACTTGAGAAGAATAGGTATTAACTCTTCTATAAATGCTTGGTAGAATTCCCCTCTGAAGCCATCTGCTTCTGGACCTTTGTTGGCAGATTTTTTATTGCTGATTCAATTGCTTAGTTATCAGTCTATTGAAGTTTTCCATTTATTCTTGTTTCAGTTTTGATAGTTTATATGTTTGTAGGAATTTATCCTTTTCTTCCAGATTGCCTTATTTGTTGGCATATGATTTCATATAGTACGGTCTTATAATTGTTTGTATTTCTGTCATGTCAGAATTCCCTCTCTCTCATTTGTGATTTTATTTGCCTCCTTTCCCTTTTCTTTTGATAAGTCTGGCTAGGGGTATACCAATTTTATTAATTTTTTCAAAAAACAGTCCCTGGTTTCACTGGTCTGTTCTACTGTGTGTTTTTTTATGTTCTATATCATTTATTTCGGCTCTAATCTTTATTATTTTTCATCTGCTGGCGTTAGGCTTTATTTGTTGTTCTTTTTCTAGCTCCTTTTGGTGTAAGGTTAGGTCGTGTATTTGACATTTTTCTTCCTTCTTGAGGTAAGCCTTTATTGCTATTTATTTCCC
Source organism: Herpailurus yagouaroundi (assembly GCF_014898765.1). Taxonomy (NCBI): domain Eukaryota; kingdom Metazoa; phylum Chordata; class Mammalia; order Carnivora; family Felidae; genus Herpailurus; species Herpailurus yagouaroundi. The sequence continues at coordinate 3,063,111 of NW_024420361.1, forward strand.
TTATAGGATCACTTTCTTTGTATCCCAAACATATTTGAACATTGTGTTTTCATTTTCATTTGTTTCCTAGTGTTTTTTAAACTTCTTCTTTGATTTCCTGGTTGTTTGTTTCCTAGTGTGTTTTAAACTTCTTTGATTTCCTGATTGGTCCATTCAATGTTTAGTAGCATAATTTTTAGTCTCCATGTATTTTTGTTCTTTACAATTTCTTTTCCTGTAATTGATTTCTAGTTTCACAGCTTTGTGGTCAGAATCATGCATGGCATGATTTCAGTCTTTTAGTATTTGTTAAGGCCCATTTTTTTGGCCTAATATGTGACCTATTCTGGAGAATGTTCCATGTGCACTTGCTGTTTTATGATGGAATGTTCTGAATATATATCTTAAGTCCCTTTCATCCAGTGTGTCTTTCAGAGCCATTGTTTCTTTGTTAACTTTCTGCTTAGATTATCTGTCCATTGATGTAAGTGGGGTATTAATGTCCCCTACTATTATTGTTATTTTCAATTAGTTCCTTTATTTTTGTTATTAATTGTTTTATATATTTGGGTTTTTCCATGTTGAGGGCATAAATACTAACAACTGGTATATTTTCTTGTTGGATTTTCCCTTTTAACACCTAATAGTGACCTTCTTTGTCTCTTTTTGGATTTTTGTTTTAAAGTCTAGTTTGTCTTGATATTCACATTGTTACTTTGGCTTTCTTTGGATATCCATTTGTGTTATAAATATTTCTCAATCCCCTCACTTTCAATCTTCAGGTGTCTCTTGTAGGGAGGAGGGTGTCTCTTGTAATAGGTCTCTTATAGGGAGAATGAGTTAAGATGACAGGGCAGCATGGAGACCCTGGGTTTGTCTCATCCCTGAAACATAGCTAGATCAGCACTAAACCATTTTGAACACCCAGGAAATTGATCTGAGGATTAATGCAAAAATCCGCATATCTTGAGCCACAGAACTCACCAGGTATGCAGTAGGGAGAGTTTAACTGGGGGAGAGAAAAGCCACAGAGGGTAGGGAACCATTTCCACGGACAGTAGACAGAGAGAGATAGGGCAAGGGGGAGAGTGTGGCGTGTCAGGATAGTGCAAGAAAAACACTCCTATCAAAAGCAGCTGGAGAGAAAGAGAGAAAAAGTGAAAACATTCACAAGAAACCTGTTCCCCAAAGCCATTGATGGGGATAAAGGAGATGGTTTCATTAACACCAGGATTCTATAAACAGTGGAGCACAGAGTCTGAACGTTCGGAGTTCAGTGCCTGGCATTGCTCTGGTGAGGAAGTAAGTTGAATCCCCAGGAGCAGTCAGTGAAGTCAGAGGGGTCCATGTGTCACATGGGGAGAGATGGTTCACCTGCTTGGTAGCATTTGGTAGAGGCCATAAGGCCTCCCCATGGTCAAAGGTCCCAAAGGACCTCAGAAAGAAGCCACATTTGCTGCTATCGGGACAAAGATGTCAGAGTGCGGCAAAACCTAGTACCAGCTGTGTGTTGTGATATGCCATAATCTCTGAACCTCTGAACTGTGCAATGGCACAAACATTTTCTAGGGCAAGCCGGCACCCAGCCATTGCTCAGCAAGACCCTTCACCAGAGAGTCAGTGTGGGTCCAAGCCTCAGGGGTCTCTGAAGTGTGAGGTTTTGAAATATAGCCCATCTGAGATAAAACTCTGGAGGGAGGTACCGCCTGGCAGGTGGACAGCTTGGTCATGAACAGTGTGGAGGCAGGGAGTAGACAGAGGCCTGAGACAAAGGAAGGGGGCTTGATTGCAGGTTGGTAGGAGTACAAATTTCCTGCACCAGAGACTAGGGAGCTGGATGGAGCCATTTCCCCCTCCCAGGCACAGGGATCCCTGCCCCCAGTAAGCTAAGCAGCGCCACCTACTGGAGAACAGAGCTGTTACACCAAGCCCCACCCAACTGCACCCTCCAAGATCATCCCCCTGAAGACCAGCACAAGTCACTCTACCTGCTTAGTGTATGGACTGTAGACTGTTTCACAGTTTCAGTTCTAGAGGAAACTGGATGTAAACTCATTCAGGTTTCATTGTGTTTGCTGGTTCATTTATTTGTTTTCTTTGCTTCTGTTTTTGCTTAAATTGTTTTATTTTTCTTTCTTCTTTTCCTTTCTTGGATACAGAAAGAGAAATTTTTAATTGTTGTACTTTATTTTTTTTCAATGAGTCTTTTGTAGTCAGCATATAGATGGGTCTTGACTTCTTATCCATTCTGATACCCTATGTCTTTTTATTGGAGTATTTAGTCCATTTACATTCAGAGTAATTATTGATAGATACACAGTTAGTGCCAATTTATTGTTTTTTTCTTTTTTTCTGAAAATATTGTCTTTTCTTGTCATTGTCACTTTTAGTCTCTCCCTTCCATTCAAAGAGTCCCCCTTAATATTTCCTGCGAAGCTGGTTTAGTGGTCACAAACTCCTTTAGCTTTTTTTTGTCTGGGGAACTCTTTATCTCTCCTTCTATGCTGAATGATAGCCTTTCTGGAGAGAATATTCTTGGCTGCATATTTTTACCATTCAGCACTTTGAATATATCATTCCACTCCCTACTGGCTTTCAGAGTTTCTGCTGAGATGTTTCCAGCTAGGCTTATGGGTTTTCCTTTGGGTTGAGGATTTCTTTTGCCTTGCTGCTTTTAAGATTTTTTTGTAACTATATTTTGCAAATTTAATTACAATATGTCTTGGTTTGATCTGCTTTTGTTGATTTTGATGGGAGTTCTCTGTGTCTCCTGGATCTGGATGTCTGTTTTGTTCTCCAGATTAGCGAAGTTTTCTGCTATTACTTTTAAAATAAATTTTCTGCCCCCTTTTCTCTCGCTTCTTCTGGGACTCCTATAATATGAATGTTATTACATTTGATGGAGTAACTGAGTTGCCTAAGTCTATTCTCGTGTTCCATAATTCCTCTTTCTCTTTGTTGTTCAACTTAATTATTTTCCATTATTTTTTTCTCTAGGCCACTAATTTATTCCTCTGCTTCTTCCAGACTGTTATTCATTGAACCAAACCTGTTTCCAATCTCATTTATTACATTCTTCATTTTTGATTGATTCTTTTTTAACTCTTTTATCTCTGTGGTGTCTAGCTGATATCTTCCTTTCTAAAGCCATCAAGTATCCTTATGATTGCTGCTTTAAATTCTCTATCAGTCATGTTACTTATATCTGTTTTGCTTAGATCTCCCACTGTGGCCTTATCCTATTATTTCATTTGGGATAAATTCCTGTCTTGGCATTTGTCGAAGTCTGTACCTTCTTCTCTGTGTTATAAAATCCAGTTATGTCTCCTGCTCCTGAAAGTAATTGCTTTTTGAAGAAAAGGTCATGTAATGACCAGGGCCTAATGCTTCAGGGCGTGTCTCTGGTGTGTGCTATGTGTGCTGTGTTATTGTTTTTGCTGCTCTATCCATTAAGCCTGTCATCTGCAGGGCTCTCCTTGCCTGCGGTGGACTGTGTTTGGTCCCTGACCTTGATGTGGTGAGTTTACCTAGGTGTGTTCTGGTGTGCTTGTGAAATTATACCTGACACCAATTTCACGCAGAACTAAGCCCTAAAGAACTCTCTATTCAGAAGACATGGTCTGCACAGTGATTTATGCTGGCCTTCTTGGGTAGGAGCTTATCATGCCAGGACTGATACCAGATTGACTTTAAGACTTGTCTTTCCAGAACCCGGGGTGTGTGGCTTCCTCTGAGCGAGTTAGGCAGCCAGTGATGGTGTTCAACTGCTTCCCAATGGTAGCTCTGTGTTTATGGTGAGGGGCAGTGGGTGGGAAATGTCACTGGCTGGCTGCTTTGTTCCCTGAGAGGTGTCCTGGGAACACTGTTTCTCAGGGACATGCAAGAGAAGAATGAATAATTTCCCCATGTGGCCCAAGGGCTTTTTAGATCACTGTTTTCATACTGTATGTGTCCAGGTTGTTTGCCTGCTTTCTTTCCAGGAGCGTTGCAGTGTCCTTCAGGATCTACCCTGGCCAATCCCACTGACCTTTAAAACTCCAGGCTGGGGGCACCTGGCTGTCTCAGTCAATAAAACATACAACTCTTGATATCAGGGTTTAGAGTTCGAGCCCCATGTGGGGTGTAGAGATTACTTAAAAATAAAATCTTAAGAAAAAAAATCCAGACTTTAAACCCCACTGGTTGCAGGAACTCACAAAATTCAGCCCCTCTCATTTTCTAAGCCTATGGCCTGGGGAAATGAAATGTTCTCTTTGTGCATTTCCCCATGTGCTCCTTTCTCTCTCTTTTTTTAAATGTTTATTTATTTTTGAAAGAGCATAAGCAGGGAAGGGGCAGAGAGTGAGGGGGAAAGAAGATCTGAAACAGGCTCTGTGCTGATAGCAGAGAGCCCAATGCAGGGCTCAAACTCATGAACCGTGAGATCATGACCTGAGCTGAAATCAAGAGTCAGACAGTTAACTGACTGAACTACCCAGGTGCACCCCTAAAATCATTACTTTCAAGAGCAGAAGACACAGCTACTTTTTAACACAGAAACAGACAGACACAGACAGGCAGAAAAAAATGAGGAGACAGAGAAATTTAACTGACTGAGCCACCCAGGTGCCCCTCTCCTGTGTGCTTCTAGGAACTATTTTTAATCACTGTGATATATATTTGTAAATCTCAGAATCCCCTTTTGAAGTCAAAAGCATTCATTTTTATTCAGCTTCTAAACAAACCAAAAGAAATCACAATACAATGAGGGTCTGATAATAAAGTGTTTAATTAATAAAAAGTGAGATTGTTCGTGTGATATTAATAAAAAGTAATATTACTAATCTGATATTAATTTAGGGAAAATACTGCCATTGATTCTTACATTTTATAGGAAAACTTGGGCATATGATGTACTATTAAATTTGACTCATATAACTGAGGTGTTACATTTGTAAAAATTTATATCAAATATGTCACATAATAAGATATTTCACATATAACTTTCACAAATAATTTTCTTAGACTTTTTAAATTTAATTTTTTGTTAGTTAATATACAGTGCAATATTAGTTTCAGAAGTAGAATTCAGTGATTCATCACTTACATACAACACCCAGTGCTCATCATAAGAATTGCCCTCCTTAATACCCATCACCCATATAGCCCATCTCCCACCCACCTCCCTCCATCAACCCTCAGAAAGCAAACAATTTTTGTTTAAAAAAGTTATTTTAGATTATTATTCCATCTAAGCTTTTTTTGCATTTTTATTTACTTTACTTTTTATTTTTAATTCAGTATAATTAACATACAGTATTGTATTAGTTTCAGATGTACAATATAGTAATTCAAGAATTCCATACATTACTCAGTGCTCAATAAGTGTACTCTTAATCCCTTTTGCCTACTTCACCCATCCCCCACCCGTCTCCTCTCTGGCAACCACCAGTTTGTTCTCTATACTTAAGAATCTTTTTTGTGTTTGTCTGTTTTTTTTCTTTGTTTGATTTGTTTCCTAAATTCCATATCTGAGTGATACCATATGAAATTTGTCTTTGGCTGGTTTATTTCACTTAGTATTATACACTCTAGATCTATCCATGTTCTTGAAAATGGCATGATTTTGTTCTTTTTTATGGCTGAGTAATTAAATGATTCTAAAGTAGTGTCAAACTATATAAAAATTTAAGTCACTAAAAATGAAATCATTTTGGAAAGGATAATATCAAAACATTGTTATGATACAAATATACATCCAAAATATGTATATTGTGACAAATATGTATATTATGTATTATGTATTTTTTGATATATATGTATATGTATATGTATATTATGTATAATATGTATATTATGATACAAAAATACAAAAATTTTTGTAATAGAAAATGTACTGAACTACAAAGAAGTTTTAAGTTACACAATAATGTTTGCTATATAAACCCTTTTTGGTATATTACTTAATTATATATAAATGAGAGGGAAAAAAATCAGCATCTTCAATGCATTCTTCTTTACCCTACCTGTTTAGTTTTCTCAACCCAACCCTCAGGGATCACATTGTCTAAAATATGCCAGCAGATATGTCCAAAGTCAAGTGTCTCATTTAGTTTTACTATGATGTAGTGTTCTGCTTTCAATACTCTGTTACATGATTACCTCAAGCCTCAAAGCATTTCTATCCATTGAAGATGGTTTTTATATCTATCTTCTCTTATAATGTCCTTTATTCTTTTTATTAACTCTTCCCCCAACACCTCCAGCTTTTTCAATACTATATGCTTTCAGTATCTACATAGTTTAAAATGTTAACATGACTGAGAATTTAAAGTGTCAGCTCATTTTAAATTCATCTTAAGACAATGTTACAAATCAGGTTTGCAAAAGAAAAGGTGCCCCTAAATCTTCTTTTTTTTTTTTTTTTGGACTAGAACAGATAAATCCACCTTAGTCAGTTTTAAAATAATTTC
>NW_024420361.1:3069641-3086750 GCF_014898765.1 Herpailurus yagouaroundi
TTTTAAATTTTTTTAAATAATTTTAAAAATAATTTGTTTAAAAAAAAAAGGGCCCCCACAAAATTTTTTTTTTTTTTTTTTTTTTTGGTCCAGTACATTCAGCCTCAGTAGTCAGTTTTATAATCATTTCCATAAAGTTTTGGAACTGGGGCTGGATTGAAATTACTTTGCATCTTGTTCAAAATTATATCAGGCAAAGACACAATATATCAGGTTTCTTCCCAGTACAATGTAGGCTTCCTCCATTTTGAAAAGTTCAGTAATTCATCAGTAATTTAACCAATAGACATTTAAAGGTTGTAGTGTACCTCCAAGGGGCTGTTGACTTTAACTGAAAGAACTGGAACTTCAGCCTCAGTCAATATATATTTATCTTTCTGTTGGGACTATTACAATTGTGTAAGTAATGCTGACCTTGAAACTTCTAGTGCAGGATGAATACAAATAATGTTCCTTAAAGGAAAAATATATTAAAAAAACAAAATATAGAATACTTAGACCTAAAATGCACATTCTGTAAAGATCAAAAGAAAGTATTCTGAACATTAAAGCCAATGCTGGAAGCAGTAAACATATTATTCCTATGACCCACTGGGTTTCCCTTAAATATGAGTCTGGTTTGAACCCCATTAGACCAGAATCATAAAATTTGGAAATGCCAAATATTTCTAATTTTCCCAAAGGTTACTGATATCAGGAGCCTGGCTTGTTTTCAAGTGAACTAATTTTATTATATTTCCCACAGTACCATAATACTATAGACTCAAAAATCATTGTATCCCTTATTGACTAAATGTATATCAAAAACATGCTTTTGTTTTTAATCTGGAGAAAATCTAAATGGTAATATGCTAAAACTCTTTTTAGTAGTTTTCCATTTTATCTGAATATTTATATCTGGAATATTTGTTTTGGAGACTTTTTCCCCTATTGGGCATAGTTTGCATTCTCATTAGGGACCAAGGGAAATATGTATATTCTTTCAGGACACTGACTGAGGCATTAGTTATTATATAACAATTTAAGTGAACTAAATAGTATCCACAAAGAGTAAATTAAAATGTAAGTAACGCCTAGTAAGTAATGGAAATCCTAGAAGAATTGGCTGGGCGTTCATTCAAATAAAGTAGGAGATTAAAAAAAAAAAGGAAATGCTCATTCTTTTACAAATAAGAAATTAATGTACAGAGCTAATTGAAAGTAAACGTCAAGTTAGATCTTCTCAAAAACAAACATATCTATATACTATGTAAAATTACATAGCATTTTATCTCTACAATTTCATTTTCCTAAAATTAAATACACATACAGATAAATGGGGCACTATGAAAAGGTCTATGAATGGCAATAGAGACATAAATGCATAGTTTTAAAAAATAACAACCTCTCAGGGTACCTGGGTGGCTCAATAGGTTAAGCATCTGACTGTTGACATCAGCTCAGGTAGGGATCTCACAGTCGTGATATTAAGCCCCACATTGGGCTCCATGCTAACAGCATGGATCCTGCTTAAGATTCTCTCTTTCCCTCTCTCTCTGCCCTTCCCCTGTTCACATACACTCTCTCTCTCTCTCTCAAAATAAATTAATTAATTAAAAAAATAAAACAATAAAAACTTCTCTGTTATCAAAGAAACAGTGTATCTGTTGAGTGGCATGGAGTCATTTGCATGTCCCCCCATTTAGATGTCATCTTTGTTACAAAGGGAGACAACCATTTGGGGGGTCTCTCTTGTAGTCCTGTCAGCATTAAAAACTTTTATTCCTCTCCCCCCATAGAATGATTGTAATATAGTCAACAGATACACTAAACCAAGAGAGCCACACACTTGTTGATACATTGATAAAAGCCACATTGCCCCATTGAGAGTCTGGCAGTATGTACAATGTTAGGGAAATATTTCACTTATTCAATACAATTTTCAACCAATCTTATTATTTGGAATCTTTACAAGTACTTTTCTCTCATGTGGACCAGCTTACTTGAGTTGACTTCTGAATTGATCCACACAAGTCAACTCAATAGCAATCGAAACCTAATTGCTCTTCAATGGTACTTGTTCCTGCCATTTTCACTCTAGATCAGAAAAAGCTAAAGATCTCTCCAAGCCTTTAATTAGGTGTCCAATCTATCCTAACCCAAATTATTTTGATAGTACTCACACAATGCTGTTTTCCTTGTGTTTTGTTTTGTTTTGTTTTTGTTTTTTTTTTGGTTGTTATTCTCTCTAATCTCTAGCTATTTTCATAGTGACTTCTACAATAAATCGAATCACCTTGTTATAGTTTATTCTTTAGTTCTCTCTGAATGCAAGATAAATTTTGTAACCTTTTACTTTTTAAATGTCTTTCTCAAAATTTTCTCTTCTTTTAAAACAGTATATTTAACATAATAGGCATTATTTTAAGAATAATTGGAAATATACCATGCCTTCTTATACAACTATTTTAATAAAGGCATGATAAAATTTAAGGTAACATATTTTAGTACATGCATTAAAATCCATTGGTTCTGGGGAATAGAGTTAAAGTTTACAAATTATACTCAAAGTGTATATTTTTAAATGCACATTTTGTGCTCGTTCTAAATGGTCAAATTCATTTGTACCCCCAGAGTTGTGTTCCTTACTTTTCTCCCTAACCAATTCCTACTCATCTTTCATGGCTCAGCTTCTATACAATTCCCACCTGTAGTAACAAGTCCATTGTCAAATACATTGAATAAATATATATTGACATACTATTATGAGCAAAGCACTATGATAGTCACTAGAAGCAAATAAAATAATAGAAATATTGTGTTATGATATTCTGTGCACAAAAAAAGGAAAAATCAAGCCTAACTGTGAGAACTCATGGAAAGGGTAGCATTTGAATTAGTCTTAAAATATTACAAGCAGAAATTTGAAGAGGGGGTGGGGAAGGAAAAATTGACAAGATTAATTATAAAGCTGAAAGAACAGCGTTAACAAACTCAGAGGCTCAAAAGCTTGAAGGCCCTTGATAGAACTATTTCATATCAACCTCTCCCCTGACCTCCTATATTGCTTGTTTTCCATAATATAAATTTCTTCACTTACTTGCTATAGGGCTGTCACATACTCTTTTTTGTATGTCATGATGCAAGACACTATAAATTCTGTGAGTGTCAAATCATCTTACATTCCTTACAAATTTCCCTTACAATATATATTGTAGAGTAGACACATAGTAGACAACTAAGCAATAGTTATTGATTGATTCAAATGGAAGGTTTTATAGAAATCTGTCTAAATATTAATTTTATTTATTTTGATTATTTTTTTAAGAGGCGGTATCTCCCTTTTTTGGGAATCCATAAGCATGCAAAAAGGATATCTGTATTCATTTGCATGTTAAAAGTCAAACAGATGAAATCTGTCCGCTATCAAATCAAATGGAAAAATATATTTCAAATAGTATTGAGTCTACATCCTGCCTTACCATTACCTGAAGATAATAAAATACATTTGGCAAGAGTGATAATCAATGATTTGGAAGAAAAATCGCTAAAACGTGCAAGTGTAAAGAGTGAAAGGATTTGATTGCTTGCTTATAGTTCTGAAGCATCAAAATCAATAACTACTGAGGAATCAATCTTAGATATTTAGAGAAAAATCCAACATGAAACTATTCCCACCTCTAACTACCCATTTTTCCCAATCCAAATGATTTCTAGAGGTGCTGGAAAATTACACTGAACTCATAACTCTTATATAGAGTGAGCTATTTTCACAAGTATGCATATGGAGAAATATACCTAATGATCATTGTCTCAATTTCCTTTCCAACTTGCTCCATTATCAGAGCCTCCTGCTATAGTCTCAAAAAGAAATCTATGTGTTGTTTCTTTTCTATATTTAGTTTCTGGGTAGAAACAATGGCATTAATATTTAAAATCATATTTTGTGGTAGGAGTTAAGAAGGCAGAGTGGTAGGGAACCCTGATTTTTTTTTGGTCCCTCAAACATAGCTCAATAGCACTTGGAACACCCAGGAAATTGATCTGCGGACTGGCAGAAGGATCTCCACAGCTGGAGGGAGACAGCATGGTAGGTGCAAAGTACATGGAAGTGAATTGCAGGAGAGAAAAAGGACGGTTTCCTAGAAGGGAGGGAACCCTTTCCATGGAGAGACAAAAGGCAGAGAAAGAGAAAGAGGTTGAGAGAGTGCAGTGTCATGTTCCTACAAGAGGAAAACCTCTCTGGACCTCAGACTGGTGAGTGAAAGGTTCAGAGTATCACAGGTTTGTATGCTTTGTTTTGTTTTGTTTTGGTGGTTTTTTGTTTGTTTGTTTGTTTGTTTGTTTGTTTTTGCATCGCAGCCTGTGGCACTCAAACTCTGAGGTTTTGGAATTATGTGATCTTCTCAGGAATGGAGCTGTGGCAAACGCTACTGGAGATAAGAGGGGTTCTGGCCCTGTATTGCACAGTGTGGTGTAGGGGTCTCCAGGGCACACTGGGAAAGCACATACCCTTCCTAGAGTACTTTTAGAAGAGTGTATATTGCCTCTCCAAGGACAAAAGACACTGTAGGCACCAGAAAAAGGCCTTTCATTGGCAGGAGTATAGGTACAATCAGAGGACATATAACTTTTTTGCTGCTTTTAGTGGTGGTACACCACAGATTATACAGACCACACAGGTGTGGGACTGTTTTTCTGGGACAAAAGACACCAGATACAGGGTGGAGAGGCTCTGCTCTAGAAAAGGAATATGGGTCTATTCTGTGCCAGGTCCTTAAAGATTTTGAGTTTTGATCCCAGGCGCATATCAAATCAAAGATGAGGGGTGCTGTGGAGCAGTGCAAGCTGACTGCCCTTACTATTCTGTGAGGGCTGCCTGAACAGTGAGGGATGTGAGGTCCTTTGTCCAGGACAAGAGATTGGGGTGGCACCATTCCCCCCCCCTCAACACCAACATGGTTGGACTTCAGAGAGGCACACAGTGGACTCCAGTGGAGGTGGGACCACTTACACAAACCCCACCCCGCCAGTGCCTGGCAACTGCTTATTTCCTGGGAGAAGCCTGACTCTCGACCAATGCAATGGCCCTCTCCTCCAGAAGACAGCACAGCCAGCACCACACATGCACCAAGTATACTAAAAAGCAAGTGCTTCAAAAAGACACCTGCAGTTCTGGGGGAAATAGGACTAGGCTTGCTTTTTTTTAATCTCCTTTTTTTCTTTGGAATCAGGCTCACAGTTTCTTGTTTATTTTTTTCACTTCCTTTTCTCTTTTTGGGGGGACCAGCCTTCTTTTTTTCTTTTATTTCTTTTCTTATTTTTTTTTATTTTTTTTCCTTTCTTTTCTTTCTTTTTTTTTTTTTGTTCCCTTTTTTCTTCTCCTTTTTTGGAATCAGGTTCCCCCCTCCTTTTCCCAGGTTTATTTTAGCAAACAAATCAAAGCACACCTAGTTAAATGTCCAAACACTCCACCACTGCAAGCAAAAAGGAGTTCTGCACAGGACTGACCAGTGGGAAACAACAGCCAAAACGCAAAAGCAGAGTGCACACAGCATACACCAGAAACATATCCTGAAGTGCCAGGCCCAAGACAGTATATGATCTATTTTTAATATAGCAGTACTCTCAGGTGCAGGAAACATAACAAGCAGTCAAAACATGCAAAATATTGGGCATGTGGGTGGCTCAGTTGGTTAAGTGTCCAACTTTAGCTCAGGGCATGATCTCACAGTACATAAGTTTGAGCCCCACATCAGGCTCTGTGCTGACAGCCCAGAGCCTGGAGTCTTCTTCAGATTCTGTGGCTCCATCTCTCTCTGCCCCTCCCATGCTCACACTGTCCCTCTCCCTCTCTCAAAAATAAATAAACATTTGAAAGACAAAACACCCAAAAGACAGAAACTTAGATGAAATTACCAGATGGAGGAATAGTCTACATAAGAAAGGTGAAGAATAAATCACAGCCAGAGACTAGCCCAAAACAGATATAATAAATATATATGAACATGAATGTAGAACAACAGTCAGAAGACTACTAGCTGGACTTGAAAAAAGCATAGAAGACACCATAGAAACCCTTGCTTCAGAGATCAAAGACAAAAACTAGTCAGGCTGATATGAAAAAGGCTCTAACTGTGATGCAAAACTGACTGGATACATTCACCAGAAGGACTGAAGAAGCAGAGGAGAGAATAAGTGATACAGAAGACAAAATTATGGAAAATAATGAAGCTGAAAAGAAGGGAGAAAGGAAACTTTTAGATCACGAGGGGAGACTTAGACAACTACATGATTACATAAAATGAAACAATATCTGTATTATAGGAGTCCCAGAAAAATAAAAGTGGGAAAAAGGGGAAGGTTTATTTGAACAAATTGTAGCTTAGAAATTCCCTAATCTGGGCAAGGTAACAGGTACAGAGAACTCACCTCAAAATGAAACACACACACACACACACACACACACACACACACACACACAGGTTAACACTACAACATATCATAGTGAAACTTGCAAAAGAAAAAGATAAAGAGAGAATTCTAAAGGCAGCTAGGGAAAAAAAAATGTCCTTAAGGTAAAAGGGTAGACACATAAGGTCAGTAGCAGATCTGGCCACTGAAACTTGGCAGCCCAGAAGGGAGTGCCAAAAAATATTCAACATGCTGAATGGGGAAAATATGCAATCAGAATTCTTTATCCAGCAAGACTATCATTTAGAATAGAAGGAGAGATAGCGTTTCCCAGACAAACGAAAACTAAAGGAGTTCATTACCACTAAACCAGTCCAGCAAGAAATTTAAAGGGGTACTCTTTGAGTGGGAAAAAAAAAGACCAAAACAACAAAGACTGGGAAGACCAGAAAACATCACCAGAAACACCAACTCTACAGGCAACACAATGGCACTAAATCCATATCTTTCAACAATCACTCTGAATGTAAACAGACTAAATGCTCCAATCAAAAGACAAAGGGTATCAGAATGGAAAAGAAAAAAAATCCATCTATATGCTGCCTACAAGAGACTCATTTTAGACCTAAAGACACCTGCAGATTAAAAGTGAGGGTATGGAGAACCAACTATCATGCTAGTCGAGGTCAAAAGTAAGCCAGAATAGCCATACTTATAACAGACAAACTAAATTAAAAAAAAAAAAAAGACTGGAACAAGAGATGATGAAGGGCATTATAACATAATTAAGGGATCTAGCCATCAAGAAGATCCAGCAATTTTAAAAATTTATGCCCCCAACTTGAAAGCACCCAAATACATAAATCAATTAATAAAAAACATAAAGAAACTCATTGATAATAATACCATAATAGTAGGGGATTTAATACCCCACTTACAACAATGGACAGATCATCTAAGTAAAGACTCAACAAGGAGACAGTGGCTTTGAATAACACACTGGACCAAATGGACTTAACAGATATATTCAGAACATTCCATCCTAAGCAACAGAATACACATTCTTCTTGAGTGCACATGTAACATTCTCCAGAATGAATCACATACTGGGTCACAAATCAGTCCTCAACAGGTACAAAATAATAGAAATCATACTATGTATATTTTCAGATCACAACACTATGAAACTTGAAATCAACCACAAGAAAAAAAAATTGGAAAGACCACAAATATATACAGTGGTTAAATATCATCTTACTAAAGAATGAATGGGTTAACCAGGAAATAAAAGAAAAATAAAAAATACATGCAAGCAAATGAAAATGAAAATGACAGTCCAAACCTTTTGGGATGCAGCAATGGCACTCCTATGAGGAAAGTATATTGCAATTTAGGGCTATCTCAAGAAGTAAGAAAGTTCCCAAATACATAATTTAACCTTACACCTAAAGGAGCTGATAAATAAAGGAGCATAAAAAGCTTAAAGGAACTAGTTAAATAAAGGAGCAGCAGATAAAGCCTAAAAGCAGCAGAAGAGGGAAAAAATAAAGATGAGAGCAGAAATAAACGATACAGAAACAAACAAACAAAATCTAGTAGAGCAGATCAACGAAACTAAGAGCTGGTTCTTTGAAAAAATAAACAAAGTTGATAAACCCCTAACCAGTCTTATCAAAAAGAAAAGAAAAAAAGAACCAAATAGATGAAATCACAAATGAAAGATGAAAGATTACTACCAACACCACAGCAATACAAACATTATATAGAGAATATTATGAAAAATTATGCCAACAAATTGGACAATCTTGAAGAAATGGACAAATTCCTAGGAATTCGCACAATGACAAAACTGAAACAGAAAGAAATAGAAAATTTGAACAGTCCCATAATAAGCAAAGGAATTGAATCAGTTATCAAAAATCTGCAAACAAGAGTCCAGCATCAGATGGTTTCCAAGGGGAAATTCTATCAGACATTTAAAAAAGAGTTAACACCTATTCTTTTCAAACTGTTCCAAAAAATATAAATGGAAGGATCACTTCCAACCTCATTCTACAATGCCAGCCTTACCTTGATTCCAAAACCAGGCAAGGACCCCACTAAAAAGGAGAAATACAGGCCAATATCCCTGATAAACATGGATGCAAAATTCTCAACAAGATACTAAAAAATTGAATTCAACATTACAATAAAAGAATTATTCACCATGATCAAGTGGGTTTTATTCCCGGGCTACAGGGCTGGTTCAATATTCACAAGTCACTCAACATGATACACCACATTAGTAAAAGAAAGGGTAAGGACTATGTTATCCTGTCAATAAATGTAGAAAAAAGCATTTGACAAAATAAAGCACCCATTCTTGATAAAAACCTTCAAGAAGACAGGAATAGATGGAACATACCTCAACATAATAAAAGCGATATACAAAAGACCAACAGATAATATTTTCTTCAATGGGGAAAAACTGAGAGCCTTTGCCCTGTAGTCAGGAACTAGACAAGGATACCCATTCTCACCATTACTGTTGAATATAGTACTGGAAATCCTAGCCTCAGCAATCATAAAACAAGAAGAAATAAAGACCATACAATATATCAAGGAAGAAGTCAAACTTTCATTATTTGCAGATGACATGATCCTCTATGTAAAAAACCTGAAAGAGTCCATCAAAAAATTACTAGAACTAATACATGAATTCAGCAGTCACAGGATATGAAATCAATGTGCAGAAATCTGCATTTTGCAGATTTTATACACCAGTAATGCAAGAAATCTTGCATTTCTATACACCAGTAATGAAACAACAGAAAAAGAAATCAAGTAATTGATCCCATTTACAACTGCACCAAAAATAACAAGATACTGAGGAAGAAACCTAACTAAAGAGGTAAAAAATCTGTACTCTTAAAACTGTAGAAAAACTTATGAAAGAAACCGAAAAGAACACAGAGAAATGGAAAAGCATTCCATGCTCACAGATTGGAAGAACACACATTGTTAAAATGTCTGTATTACCCAAAGCAGCCTACACATTTAATGCAATTCCTATCAAAATACCACCAGCATTCTCTCAGAGCTAACTCACACAACCCTAAAATTGGTATGGAACCACAAAATACCCCAAATAGCCAAAGCAATCCTGAAAAAGAAAAATAAAACTGGAGTCATCATGATTCTGTATTTCAAACTATATTCCAAAGCTCTAGTCATGAAAACTGTATGCTACTGGCACAAAAACAGACACATAGATCAATGGAACTGAATAGAAAACCCGAAATGGACCCACAACTATATGGTCCACTCATCTTTGACAAAGCAGAAAAGAATATCCAATGTGTGTGTGTGTGTGTGTGTGTGTGTGTGTGTGTGTGTGTGTGTGTATTTATAGAAAAAAGTCTCTTAGGCAAATGGTGTTGGGAAAACTTGATGGCTACATGCAGAAAAATGAAACTGGAACACTTCCTTATACCATGCACAAAAATAAATTCACAATGGATGAAATACCTAAATGTGAGACAGGAAACCATCAAATTCTAAATTTTTTTAACGTTTATTTATTTTTGAGACAGAGAGAGACAGAGCATGAACAGGGGAAGGGCAGAGAGGGAGCGAGACACAGAATCTGAAACAGGCTCCAGGCTCTGAGCTGTCAGCACAGAGCCCGACGCGGGGCTTGAACTCACGGACCATGAGATCATGACCTGAGCTGAAGTCGGACACTTAACTGACTGAGCCACGCAGGCGCCCCTAGGAAACCATCAAATTCTAAAGGAGAACACAGGCAGTAACCTCTTTGATCTCAGAGCAAATTCTTTTTAGACATGTTGCTGAAGACAAGGGAAACAAAAGCAAACATCAACTATTGGGACCTCATCAAGATAAAAAGCTTATGCACAGAAAAGGAAACAATCAACAAAAGTTAGCCTGTGGAATGGAAGAAGATATTTGCAAATGACATATCTAATAAAGGGTTAGTATCCAAAAATCTATAAAGAACTTATCAAACTCAACACCCAAAAAACAAACAAAAAAACAAGTGAAGAAATGGGCAAAAGACATGAATAGACACTTTTCCAAAGAATACATCCAGATGGCTAACAGACACATGAAAAGATGGTCAACATCATTCATCATTAGGGAAATAAAAATCAAAACCACACTGAGATACCACATCACACCTGTCAGAATGGCTAAAATTAACAACACACTAAACAACAGGTGTTGATGAGTATGCAGAGAAAGGGGAGTTCTCTTGCACTGCTGGTGGGAACTCAAACTGGTGCAGCCACTCTGGAGAACAGTATGGAGTCTCCTTAAAAAACTAAAAATAGAACTTCCCTATGATTCAGTAATTGCACTATTATGTATTTACACAAAAGATACAAAAATACAGATTTGAACAGGGTACATGCACCCCAATGGTTATAGCAACACCATCAACATAGCCAAACTAGGATGGCTGAGTAATATTCCATTGTATATATATATACTACATCTTCTTTTTCCATTAATAAGTCAATGGACATGGGCTGCTTCCATATTTTGGCTGATGTAAACAACGCTTCAATAAACATTGAAGGTGCGTATATCCCTTTGAATTACTGTTTTTGTATTTTTCGGATAAATACCCAATAGTGCAATTACTGGATCATAGGGTAGTTCTAGTTTTAACCATATTATTTCCCTCATATGTGGACTTTAAGAGACAAAACAAATGAGCAAAGGGAAAAAGAGAGATGGAAAACAAAACAAACAAACAAAAAGACTCTTAACTATAGAGAACAAACCAATGGTTACCAGAGGGGAGGTGGGTAGGGGAATAGGTGAAATAGGAGATGGGGATTACATAGTGCACTTGTCATGAGCACTGGGTGAATTGTTGAATCACTATATTGCACACCTGAAACTAATATAATCCTGTATGTTAACTATATTGGAATTAAAACTTAAAAATCCTTAAAAATCTCAACAAGTTGCTCAACTTTGTACTGACCAAAATATACCCATGTGGAAACAGGAATTTATGCAATCTGCATGCATCCTCACTTCCAACCCAAATCTTCTGAATATAAATTAGAAAATAGATGTAAACATTGGTAAACTATTTAGACAAAAATATAATTAACAGATCGATTTCATCTTTGTTTGATTCCCATTTTGAGGAGTGGGTGGAGAATTGATTCCTACTCACTATTCTGAAAAGCCTTACATTTATAATCAGCCATCCCATTAGCTTTAAGATTGAAACCTAAAAGACAATAATACTGCATGTATAAAATCAAGCAGCAAAGTTTTAAAGTCTCAGTGTAATTTTTAACACAAAATGAAAAATCTCAAAGAACTCCATTAGACAGCAAAAGTAATATCTGTAGTTTCAGCTCATTCTACTCTAGTTCTGCAGGTTGGTACCTAATGTGTAATTTCTATATAAATTTTGTTCCATCGTAATATAATTCTTAGTCCTGCCTTTGATAAAAGAAAATACCAGGTCCTGTGAATGGGGGTTAAGAATAATAATGCATCCAGTCAATTATTGAGGGAAGAAAATTTTCTCCCTGCCCTTGCAGGAGACCAGTGTATTGTCTGAATTATGAGATTTGATTATCTGTATTGTCAAGAGCTTACACTTTTTAAAAAATTGGCAGCATACTGCTGGAGTCACTAAAGTACATGTCAGTGAATTGTCCCTTTATGTTGTATGTAGAATTTAGCTGCTAAAAATTCAAGCCAAATATGGTGATAAACCAAAAAGAGCTCTCACCAACACTTACACTTTTCCAAAGACAGCAGCAGTAGAGTGTAGAATGCTCAACAGAAACCTAAAGGCAGCCTAACCACACCTTCAAATACCATGATAGATGAAGCCTACATATTAATTTTGAGGCATCATCATCATTGTGTAACCTTAGTCTTTAGAAAATGATCTCTGCTATTACTTTATATTTGGCTCAGGTAAGTAGCTGCACCTAGTAATAACAGTCAATAAGGAGTACTGTTTACCACTAGCGTGGTATTAAATCCTCAAATAAGCTTCACCTTTTACTTACCATGTGATATTGGTCAAGTTGCTTAGCTTCTGTGTGCCTCAGCTGAAAAACAGGGATAATGATAGTACCTTACTCAAAGGTTTTTGTGAAGATTAAGTGAGTCAATATATATAAAGCACTTAGAAGAATTCTTGGCACATAGAGAGTGTTCACTAAATGTTAGTTGCTATTTTCTATGATTACTTTTAATTTGCACACTGGCTTTTCTCAAGGAACTAAAAAATTTGAGATTATTATATTTCAATTACATGAATAAAGCAATGAAGTAAGTCTATGGTCCTTTGGTACATGATAAAATGAACTTTACCAGGCTCTTTTCATTCAAAGGGCTGACATCATTACTTGCTTTGGAAGAAAACATTCTTTATGCTGTCTAGTAATTCTTCTCCTGTGCTGATTGTTCTCATCTACCAATGTTCTCCCAACTACAAACACATAGAAATGAAAAAATAGTGCAGAGTGGGTGTCAGAATTTAACCTGGCAGAGCAAAGTCTATGACATTCAAGTAATGAGCACTTCTTTTACCTATACTAACCATGAAGCCAATGTACGGTAAGATTTTAAATCTATAATGAATCGAACTATAATATTTAGTGCCATAAAATGGAGAGAGGTATGTAACATACTAAGCCAGGAATGCTTTTTAAACATTCAGATCATGAATATGAATAATCATGTTGGCACACTACTATGATAACTTTCTTACAGTACTAATAATA
The DNA here is from genome assembly GCF_014898765.1 of Herpailurus yagouaroundi. NCBI lineage: Eukaryota > Metazoa > Chordata > Mammalia > Carnivora > Felidae > Herpailurus > Herpailurus yagouaroundi. The sequence continues at coordinate 3,082,805 of NW_024420361.1, forward strand.
TAAGAATTGTAGAACATTATGAAATGTCCTATGAAAAGGACCTTAAAGTGCTGACTACATTTACAGCTGACACATTTACAGCTGAGGTAACTGAGGCCTAAAATGATTAAATGAATAGATCAGTGACACACAAATATTGGGGACATAAATAAACATACTAATTCATCTTTAAGAAGGCATTCAATCATTAGTCTTCATTTCAGGTACTGATTTTCTTTTCTTTCCTTTTTTTAAATGTTTATTCATTTTTGAGACACAGACAGAGCAGAGACAGAGCATGAGCGGTGGAAGGGGAAAGAGACAGGGAGATACTGAATGTGAAGCAGGCTCCAGGCTCTGAGCTGTCAGCACAGAGCCTGATGCAGTGCTCGAACTCATGAACTGCGAGATGATGACCTGAGCCGAAGTCTGATGCTTAACCAACTGAGCCACCCAGGCACCCCAACAGGTACTGATTCTCAAGAAGTTAAAGAAAATATTTTCAAAAATTCAATAGCTTTTGAAATTTTCAGATTTAAAATTTCAGATGCCAGTGAAGACAGTTTTCAGATGCTTATTTACATTTAAATAAATATTATCTCTTCATATCTTTATATGGACACACATCTCAATAGCAGCAGAAGTCCTAATGCATAAGGTTGTGTTCACTCATCTCTATTTTCTAGCACTTACTGTAATATTCTCAAACATTTAGATACTGAATACTCAGTATATGTATACAGAGAATTCATCCACAGTAATCAGTGATATATTCTTTTCAAAAATTACATATCAACATTGAGGCTAATCATTTGTGTAAACTCAAGATCATTTATCGATATAAAGATAATTACACAATTGAAAGACTTAAATTTGGCTTCAAACATTTAGAAAATATAATTTAGAAAATAGTCTGAGATACATACATCATTATAATTATTTCACTACTATTTTTTCATCCATAGAGGATATAAATATCAAAGACAAAAAAGAAAAAGTTAGCTCAATATGCCATAAAATATTTTATAGAGATATGTTTATATAATTGACAAATAATATTGTTAACTGATCATTATATGACAGCTATTGTGGGTCAGAAAGACGTTTTATGTACTTTTACATGGATAATAGTTTGTTCATTATAATTCCATGAGGTAGGAGGCACAGAGAAGTTAAGCAACATGTCCAAGCTCATGCTCCAACATAGAGAATCTCCTCTCTACCAAAGTTCCTCTCAAACTCCAGGAAGTAACGACAGCTAATGAATTCATCAAAAATGATTTAACAACGTAAATGAACAGGAATTTAGAGTAATAGTCATAAAATTAATCACTGGGCTTGAAAAAAGTATAGAAGACAGCAGAGAATCTACTGCTACAGAGATCAAAGGACTAAGAAATGGTCATGAGGAGCTAAAAAATGCTATAAATGAGGTGCAAAATAAAATGGAGTAGACCACAGCTCAGATTGAAGAGGCAGAGGAGAGAATAGGTGAATTAGAAGATAAAATTATGGAAAAAGAGGAAGCTGAGAAAAAGAGAGATAAAAAAAATCCAGGAATATGAGGGGGAGAATTAGAGAACTAAGTCATGCAATCAAATGAAATAATATCCATATCATAGGAATTCCAGAAGATGAAGAGACAGAGAAAGGAGCTGAAGGTGTATTTGAACAAATCATAGCTGAGAACTTCCCTGATCTGGGGAAGGAAAAAGGCATTGAAATCCAAGAGGCACAGAGAACTCCCTTCAGACGTAATTTGAATCGATCTTCTGCACGATATATCATACTGAAACTGGCAAAATACAAGGATAAAGAGAAAATTCTGAAAGCAACTAGGGATAAACAGGCCCTAACATACATAGGTAGACATATAAGAATAGTAGCAGACCTATCCCCTGAAACTTGGCAGGCCAGAAAGGAATGGCAGGAAATCTTCAATGTGATGAATAGAAAAAATATGCAGCCAAGAACCCTTTACCCAGCAAGTCCGTCATTCAGAATAGAAGGAGAGACAAAGGTCTTCCCAAACAAACAAAAACTGAAGGAATTAATCACCACTAAACCAGCCCTACAAGAGATCCTAAGGGGGATTCTGTGAGTAAAATTTTTCAAAGACCAAAAAGTACCAGAGACATCACTACAATGATGAAACCCACACATATCACAATGACTCTAAACCCATATATTTCAATAATAAGACTGAATGTACATGGGCTAAATGCTCCCACCAAAAGACATAGGGTATCAGAATGGATAAAAAAACAAGACCCATCTATTTTCTGCCTACAAGAGACTCATTTTAGACCTGAGGACACCTTCAGATTGAAAGTGAGGGGATGGAGAACTATCTATCATGCTACTGGAAGTCAAAAGAATGCTGGAGTAGCCATACTTATATCAGACAAACTGGACAAAAATTAAAGGCTGTAACAAGAGATGAAAAGGGTCATTATATACAAATAACAGGGTTTATCCATCAGGAAGAGCTACCAATTAAAAATGTCTATGCGACGAACACTGGAGACCCCAAATATATAAAACAATCACAAACATAAGCAACCTTATTGATAAGAATGTGGTAACTGCAAAGGACTTTAATATTCCACTTACAATAATGGATAGATCATCTAGACACAGAATCAATACAGAAACAAGGGCCCTGAATGATACATTGCATCAGATGGACTTGACAGATATATTTAGATCTGCATACCGAAGCAACAGAATATACTTTATTCTCGAGTGCACATGGAATGTTATCCAAGATAGATCACATACTGGGTCACAAAACAGCCCTTCATAAGTATAAAAGAATTGAGATCATACCATGCACACTTTCAGACCCCAATACTATGAAGCTTGAAATCAACCACAGGAAGAAGTCTGGAAAACCTCCAAAAGCATGGAGGTTAAAGAACACCCTACTAAAGAATGAATGGGTCAAGCAGGCAATAAGAGAAGAAATTAAAAAATATATGGAAACAAATGAAAATGAAAACACAACAATCCAAACGCTTTGGGATGCAGCAAAGGAGGTCCTAAGAGGAAAATACATTGCAATCCAGGCCTATCTCCAGAAACAAGAAAAATCCCAAATACAAAATCTAACAGCACACCCAAAGGAAACAGTAGCAGAACAGCAAAGACACCCCAAACCCAGCAGAAGAAGAGAAATAAAAAAGACCAAAGCAGAAATAAACAATATAGGATTAAAAAAAAAAACTGTAGAGCAGATCAATAAAACCAAGAGTTGGTTTTTTGAAAAAATAAACGAAATTGATAAACCTCTAGCCAGGCTTCTCAAAAAGAAAAGGGAGGTGACCCTAATAGATAAAATCATGAATGAAAATGGAATTATTACAACCAATCCCTCAGAAATACAAGCAATTATCATGGAATACTATGAAAAACTATATAACAACAAACTGCACAACCTGCAAAAAATGGACAAATTCCTAAACACCCACACACTTCCAAAATTCCAACAGGAAGAAAGAGAAAGCCTGAACACACCCATAAGCAGTGAAGTAATTGAATCAGTTATCAAAAATCTCCAGCAAATAAGAGCCCAGGACCAGATGGCTTCCCAGGGGAATTCTACCAGACATTTAAAGCAGAGATAATACCTACCCTTCTGAAGCTGTTCCAAACAACAGAAAGGGAAGGAAAACTCCCAGACTCATTGTATGAAGCCAGCATTACTTTGATTCCTAAACCAGACAGAGACCCAGCAAAAAAAGAACTACAGGCCAATATACCTGAAGAACATGGATGCAAAAATTCTCAACAAGATACTAGCAAATCGAATTGAAAAGCATATAAAAAGAATTATTCACCATGATCAAGTGGGATTCATTCCTGGGATGCAGGGCTGGTTCAACATTCGCAAATCAATCAATGTGACACATCACATTAATAAAAGAAAAGAAAAGAAAAGAAAAGAAAAGAAAAGAAAAGAAAAGAA
>NW_024420361.1:3086760-3102603 GCF_014898765.1 Herpailurus yagouaroundi
AAAAGAAAAGAAAAGAAAAGAAAAGAAAAGAAAAGAAAAGAAAAGAAAAGAACCATATGATCCTGTCAATCGATGCAAAAAATGCATTTGACAAAATTAAGAAACTTTCTTAATAAAAACCCTCGAGAAAGTCGGGAGAAAAGGAACATACTTAAATATCATCAAAGCCATTTATGAAAAGCCCACAGCTAACATCATCCTCAACGGGGAAAAACTGAGAGCTTTCTCCCTGAGATCAGGAACACAACAGGGATGTCCAATCTCACCGCTGTTGATTAACATAGCGTTGGAAGTGCTAGCATCAGCAATCACACAACAAAAGGAAATCAAAGGCATAAAAACTGGCAAAGATGAAGTCAAGCTTTCACTTTTTGCAGATGACATGGTACTATAAATGGAAAACCCGACAGACTCCACCAAAATTCTGCTAGAACTGATACATGAATTCAGCAAAGTCGCAGGATACAAAATTAGTGTACAGAAATCAGTTGCATTCTTATACACTAATAATGAAGCAACAGAAAAACAAATAAAGAAACTGATCCCATTCACAATTGCACCAAGAAGCATAAAATACCTAGGAATAAACCTAACCAGAGATGTAAAAAATCTGTATGCTGAAAACTATAGAAAACTTATGAAGGAAATTGAAGAAGATATAAAGAAATGGAAAAACATTCCGTGCTCATGGATTGGAAGAATAAGTGTTGTTAAAATGCCAATACTACCCAAAGCAATCTACACATTCAATGCAATCCCAATCAAAATTGCACCAGCATTCTTCTCAAAGACAGAACAAGCAACCCTAAAATTTGTATGGACACACAAAAGTCCCCAAATAGCCAAAGTAATTTTGAAGAAGACCAAAGCAGGAGACATCACAATCCCAGACTTTAGCCTCTACTACAAAGCTGTCATCATCAAGACAGCATGGTATTAGCACAAAAACAGACACATATACCAATGCAATAGAATGGAAACCCCAGAATTAGACCCACAAAAGTATGGCCAACTAATCTTTGACAAAGCAGCAAAGAATATCCAATAGAAAAAAGACAGTCTCTTTAACAAATGGTGCTGGGAGAACTGGACAGCAACATGCAGAAGGATGAAACTAGACCACTTTCTTACACCATCAACAAAATAAACTCAAAATGGATAAAGGACCTGAATGTGAGACAGGAAACCATCAAAACCCTACAGGAGAAAGCAGGGAAAAACGTCTCTGACCTCAGCCACAGCAATTCCTTACTTGACACATCTCCAAAGGCAAGGGAATTAAAAGCAAAAATGAACTATTGGGACCTCATGAAGATAAAAACTTCTGCACAGCAAAGGAAACAATCAATGAAACTAAAAGGCAACCAACGGAATGGGGAAGATATTTGCAAATGACATATCGGAAAAAGGGCTAGTATCCAAAGTCTATAAAGAACTCACCAAATTCCACACCCGAAAAACAAATAGTCCAGTGAAGAAATGGGAAGAAAACATGAATAGACACTTCTCTAAAGAAGATATCCAGATGGCAAACAGCACATGAAAAAATGCTCAACGTTGCTCCTCATCAAAGAAATACAAATCAAAACCACACTGAGATACTACCTCATGCCAGTCAGAGTGGCTAAAATGAACAAATTAGGAGACTGTATATGCTGGAGAGGATGTGGAGAAACGGGAACCCTCTTGCACTGTTGGTGGAAATGTAAACTGGTGAAGCCACTTTAGAAAACAGTGTGGAGGTTCCTCAAAAAATTAAAAATAGATCTACCCTATGACCTAGCAATAGCACTGCTAGGAATTTACCCAAGGGATACAGGAGTACTGATGCATAGGGACACTTGTACCCAATGTTTAACGTTTTTGTTTTTGTTTTTGTTTTTTATTTTTGGGACAGAGAGAGACAGAGCATGAACGGGGGAGGGGCAGAGAGAGAGGGAGACACAGAATCGGAAACAGGCTCCAGGCTCTGAGCCATCAGCCCAGAGCCCGACGCGGGGCTCGACCTCACGGACCGCGAGATCGTGACCTGGCTGAAGTCGGACGCCTAACCGACTGCGCCACCCAGGCGCCCCTTGTACCCAATGTTTATAGCAGAACTTTCAACAATAGCCAAATTATGGAAAGAGCCTAAATGTCCATCAACTTATGAATAGATAAAGAAATTGTGGTTTATATACACAAAGTAATACTACTTGGCAATGAAAAAGAATGAAACATGGCCATTTGTAGCAACGTGGATGGAACTGGAGAGTGTTATGCTGAGTGAAATAAGTCATACTGAGAAAGACAGATATCATATGTTTTCACTCTTATGTGGATCCTGAGAAACTTAACATTAGACCATGGGGGAGGGGAAGGAAAAAAAAAGGTTAGAGAGGGAGGGAGTCAAAAGATAATAGATTCTTAAAACTGAGAACAATCTGCTGGTTGATGGGGTTGGGTGATGGGTATTGAGGAGGACACCTGTTGGGATGAGCACTGGGTGTTGTATGGAAACCAATTTGACAATAAATTTCATATTAAAAAAAAACAGATTGTGAAATGCCTCCTCTTTTCCCTCTGATCTCAGCATCTATGGGCTACACTATACTAGGCACCACTTCTTTGATAAGATGAAAAGTTGCTAGAATACAAGTGACTCTAAGAAATGTCCTAACTAAAGAAATAGGGATGCGTGGTTAATGCTTTATCTCTTTATTCTGTTTATTCTTTCATTTTATAGTATGAAAAAATGTACTGACTCACCATTCAAAATGTTGATTCAAAGACAGAGTGTGCCCATCAGATTACTTTTATTCAGATAGCACTTTTTAAAAAGACAAAACAGTAATGTTACTGGAATTGTTTCATGGGTGAATTTTTTAAAGACTCTAATTACCAAAGGCAAAAATTAATGTTTTCTGTTTTTGATTACATTTGTCTTTGTTCTATGAATGTCGGTCAGCAACTGAGAAAGGGGAAAAAGTGATAACAAGTCTTTTAAAATGCAAAGGGTGAAACTAGTCATTTAGATAGTTAATACAATATGCATTATTGGAAGTAAACATAAATGCTTCCTTAAGAGGAGGCGATACCTACAGTCTAGGAAAACTGGGAGAATCTGTTTTACTAGTCATCCATCCCACAGTAGTGTTGCCTATGTGCATTCATTTATAAAAGTAACTGTTTCTGTTGAAACATGTAAATATAAGGAACTGCTACACTCTCTCCAAAATGCACTTCTGTATATTTCAATGCTGAACTTATATATTAAAATGTTTTATAATTTAAATATTTATTTTCCTATTTAAAACTATATTTTTAAAGGCTTTTTAAAGTTTACTTATTTCTTTTTTTGAGAAAGAGAGAGAAAGTGGGGGAGCGGTAGAGAGAGAGGGAGAGAGACTCCCAAGAAGCTTCTTGCTGACGGTGCAAAGCCTGATATGGGGCTTGAACTCATGAACAGTGACAACATGACCCAAGCCAAAATCAGGAGGAAGAAGATTAACTGGCTGGGCCAACCAGGTTCCCCTGTTTATTTAAGTTTTTATTTAAATTGCAGTTATTTGGGGCACCTGGGTGGCTCAGTAGGTTAAGCGTCCGACTTCGGCTCAGGTCATGATCTCACGGTTTGTGAGTTTGAGCCCTGCATCGGGCTTTGTGCTTACAGCTCAGAGCCTGGAGCCTGCTTCAGATTCTGTGTCTCCTCTCTCTGCCCCTCCCTCATTTGTGCTCTGTCTCTCTCTCTGTCTCTCAAAAATAAATAAATGTAAATTGTGGTTAGTTAACGTACTTTATAATATTAGTTTTAGGTGTACAATATAGTGATTCAACACTTCCATACAACACTCTATGCTCATCTCAACAAGTGTACTCCTTAATCCCCATCACATATTTAACCCATCACTCACCTCCCCTCTGGTAACAATCAGTTTGTTCTCTATAGTTAAGAGTCTGTTTCTTGGTTTTCCTCCCTCTTTTTTTACCCCTTTTGTTCATTTGGTTTGTTTCTTAAATTCCACATATGAGTAAAAGCATATGGTATCTGACTTTCTCTGACTGACTTATTTCACTTAGCATAATAGTCTCTAGCTCCATCCATGTCATTGCAAATGGCAAGACTTCATTTTCTTTATAACTAGCATTCCATTATATATATTAAAGCTTCTAAGATGGCTTTGAACCTAATGGCCATGGAGATTACCCACCCCTTCTCAAATCCTCATGTAGCTTTATGACTAAAGATTAGTCACATCACTCTTGTTACCCTATCCCAAGATTGTATTTCAGCAAAAATCATGATAAAGGATATTTCCCACAGAAAGCTGAGAACTTGGGAAGTCTTTTTCTCTAGTCCAAAAGAAACCAATCAACTAGCCTTCACAGTGAGGTACAAGTCTATATAGCATAGTGCCATCAGCTATAAAACAGGATGCCAAGGTTCTAGTCCCAGTTTCAGGCAAGTCACAGATTGTTAAGTGTTAAAGGAAATAAGCCTCTATCATATTACAAATAAGACAACTGAAGCCTAGAGAGGTTAGCTTACTCTAGCCAAATGACCAGATCAGCAGCAAAACTCATCTCCTAATGTCCTGCCCATCAGTCCTTTTTAAAACACCATAATACCTCTCTTTCAATAATACTATTTATATTTCCAACTCTTACAAAAATAGAAACCCTCAAAAAAATTGCATTGTTATACAAATGGACACACATAGTAATTTGTTGGTTCAAATGTAAGGGAATAATTTTTTAGCATCTTCAGGTTTTAAAAGCTCAATCTATTTAACCTAGGTAGGAAAGATACTAGGCCTTTTAATATCAAGGACTTAATCTTGTGGTTTCACAGATAAAATATTGAATATCTTTGTACTGTCTATCAAAAATGGAGTTTGCAAAACTTATGGAAGGTACAAATAAAGTGGTAGGTGGAGTGACAACCCACCTGACAAAACAAGTTTTAAAGTTTTATTTTAGTCCCAGTTAGTTAACTTACAGTGTTATATTAGTTTCAGGTATACAATACAGTGATTCAACAATTCCATATATCACTCAGTGCCCATCACAAGTGTACTCCCAAATCCCCATCACCTATCTCACCTATCCTCCTACCCTCTCCCTCTGGTAAATATTAGTTTGTTCTGTATGGTTAAGAGTCTCTTTCTTGGTTTCTCTCTCTCTTTTTTTCCCTTTGCTCATTTAGTACATCTGATTTTATCTTTTCTTTTTTTCTACGAATTTGCAAGTTTTACTCAAATCTGTGTTTATCTATCTAGATGAATCCCATTTTGCAAGTTGCCTCCAACATCTAAATCACAGAAATATTTTAAGCATATATTACATATAAATTATATTTAGGAAATCATTTTGTTTTCATGTGACAGAAACATAGCAGAGAAGCAGATTCTTTAACTTTTTAAAAAATTATTCAACCATTTATGACTTCTTTATAAAATTATGCTATGCTTGCTGTGTAACAATCTATTGTCTCTTTAATTTTATATCTAAAAGATATGAAAAAGAAGGAAGTCTTGGGGCAATGAGGGAAGAGAATAAAGCTCCTTCTATCCAAACCAAAAGAACTGTACCTAATTGTTTGTCACATCCCTTAAAAAGTTCACAGCCTTAGTTTCTACCTGATGCAAGGACATTTGATTTGTACTTAGTGAATAAGTAAGCTCTTAGATTCACAGAGAATGAACAGCAAAGACAATGGTATCCTGCTGGAATCCTGGAAGGAAACTAAAGATTCTTATTCAATGACATCTCCAAAGTAATGACACCATTTTTAGTAGCTTAAACCATCCCCAAAAAGGGGATTTTTCTTTTACTCAACTTAATTCTTAAAAACAAAAACAAGCAAAGAAAAACTTATTATTTAATTTAATGAAATGTGAGAAAAACCATATCAAGTTCCTATGAATTATTTACTTTCTGTTAATCTCCTTCATGGCTGCACTCTGAATAGGCAGACATGCTGCATTAATCCAAATCGTCCTAAAATTAAAATAATTAAGACAGAATATTCTTGCAATGCATATTATTCTAACATCATTCATTAAAGCTATTTTAGATAAGTGAGACAAAGCCCATTTTAAATTTTAGATAAGTGAAATAAAGCCCATTTTAAAAGCATTGGCTACTTAGGTGTTCAACATAAGCAGTAAATCCACTTTTGTAAATCGTCCCATTTATTATATTTAATCCTTGTTTCTGTAATCAGGAGCACTAAAGTGCACATGCATAGTTGCTTTCCTTTGACACCGTTCTTTTATTACTGTCTTTTTTTCTCCACAGTACTCCATAGTACTCCACAGCAGCTAGACTATCATTATGATGTTTTTCCTCCTGTCTTTTTATCTGTTTCGCTAGCACAAATAATTAAAATGTACTTACCTTCCTTCCACTGCTTTGGCTGCAACTAAGGGTGCTTTGGATGTATATCTCTGAGAGTAGGGTAGGGTGTTAATGTGGAGGGGAGCCAGGGTTGTTTGTTTCTTTCTGTTTTATTTCTGAACAGCGACATATTTATGTTTAAGATAATAAATCATTCCAATTTGTTCATCTCTGCAAGCAATGGTTTTAATCTTCATTTACGACTTGCAAAGTCCGTTTTGTTAGAAGCATTTGATAAAATACTCAATTACCAGTTTTTTTACACTGTAGTTGAACTGCTGTGCTGATAAAAGGCTCCAGCTCAGAAGATAAACTGCAAATAATTCCTGAAGAACAATGTCAGAGGCGATATACGATTAATGGGAGTTTTTGGGGAGCAGATTATTCCCTCAACAAAGTGACAGGATGGTTCAATATCTATTTTGTTGAGAATGTCATTTAGGTATTGTTTGACACCTGCTCCCTATAGTCAGCTACTCATCACATTACAATTTCAAGGGACTTAAAAGTGAGATTTAACTCTAGTAAGACAAAAGAAACTCATCTATAAAGCAAGACACTGCTTGATAATATGCAAATTATTAAAATAAATGAAAATGCAGTCGGCTCAGTTTTGTGGGTTTATATGGGAGAAGAATATTTAGGCTTTGGCACCCTTTCCTGCCCTTAGATTTCAAGTGTTTATATTTGAGATCATGTTTGAAATCTTGCCAAGAATACCTGTTTGTTCATTCATTAAATTGCCTTTTTCTAGTCTATCTGCTGTTGGAAATGACTCTTTACTCATCCTACGTCTTCAATTTTCCTTCATATGTATACTTTAGGTGTCATTGCTCATTGGCTAAGAAGACAGCTCACAGTGAAGAAGACTATAATAAACTAACTTTCCTTATTGGGAAGAGGCTTATTTTATTTGTTGCCATTTTCTCAAGCTGAAATGTACCTATTATGTGCCCAGCAAATGGGAATAGTGATTTCAACTATGGGCCCCAGAATACAATGTACTCCATTAAACATCTTCCTCCCAGGAATTCCTCTCCATCCTCCACTCCTAGTCAATCATTTTTGACAATTTTAAATCCAGTACTTTTTGCTGTAAATTTTAAGTAGTTAGAAAATGTCTTCAGATGAAATCAAGTCTTAATCCCTGCCTCACCCTCTGGAAAGTGGCGTGGCAGTAGAAAATTGAGTTAAGAAGAAAGAGGATAAGAACCATTAGGGGAAGAAGAACCAAAGAATTAGTTTGTGAAATTTGCTGCTTGCTTTAACACCAATTGCTTTGATGAGATGGCTTTGTTTTCCACTAAATCCCTCTGTATTAACTCATTAGATTACCCCAGGGAATGGTCATATGTCATGGATTTGTATATTACCTGTATGTTTTCCACAAGAAACTACTGCATTCAAGAAAAATGCTGAGACACTAGAGAGTGAAGAAGTGTGAACATTGACTCACTAATCATCTAACTCTTTGGCTCTTAGAACTTTTCTGAAGAATACAGGAGCTCTGAACATGAGAAATAGTTGGACCTGAACCAACAAAAGGCAATATAGAAAACAGAAGAAATCAATTTTGTCTACTAAGTAAATCCACTAAAATTACTGGAATCATCATAGACACTGTTAGACTGGGAAACTTTAAGCATGAGTGGAACCAATATTGCCAAGAGTGAAGATTGAGCACTCTGAATTAGATCCTTTATTTTTACTTCTTGGAATATTTTAGGTACATTTGCAAACACATTAACTCCTTCCCTTAACAGGAGACAGCATAATGTGAAAGAAAAAATAAGTCTTTGGAGCCCCCTTTTGGGTTCAAATCTTCATAAATTGGCCATGAGACAAGCTACTTAATCTCTCAGAGGCTGAGAGTTTTCATCCACAAAATTGAATTGATAATACCTTATTCAGGGATATTCAAGGATTAAATAAGACCTTTTGAGTATATAAAAAGACCCAGCATAAAATAGAAGCTAAATAAATGCATATTGAATAGATTCATTTTATTAAATTAGATAAATCGTGTTTTTTATTTCATTTCAAAAATTGCAATTATTATACTAAATGTTAACATTTGTGGCTTGAAAATATGCTTAATACAAAGACGTCCAAAGTAGTTTACCTACTGGGAGAATCTAGCCCAATGACCTGTGTAAGCAAGCATTCCACAGACCATTAGGAGTTTTACATCTATATGTTCACATAGGAAAGGGTCTTGAGAATATGAAGCTTGTAGGGCATGATCTCCTTCTCAAGAACAAAATAAGGTCAACCTTCCAGCACTAAAGTTAAGGAATATCCACAATTTGATCCCTATTTAAAAGGAGCAAAATGAGATCAGTTTGAAGACCATAAGCTGTTCCAGAAATATTACCATAATTATTAAGTTTTGTCCACTTTAAACTGCTTAATTACAAGGTTTTATATTGCAAAAAGAAAAGTATACATGAATTTACCTATCTTAAATAGATCTTTTTTGAAATATGTTGAAAATTTTAAGTAGATCAATTAAAAACTGGCCTGTGTCCACTACAAACTAGAAAAAATTATAAATTAGGTGACATAATTTATTTCAGTAGTCCATATATTTCAATATTTCAAAAAAATAGGCAGAAAGAAAATCTCTTATTTACTGTAATCTATATTTAACATTGTATCAATATGGCCAAGAATATAAAAATAAAACTACATGAATGGAGAAGAAGAGGATTGTTTAAGCATAGGGGTATTTGTCATGAGGAAACAAGGTTAATTAACGGAAGCCAGTTAAAAGGAATTACTTTAAACTTTTTAAGGTTTAATTTAGGTTTTATCCAGAATTAGAAATATATTATCATCCCCAACTTCAAGTCATTTCAACTTAACAAATGATGCAGTCCTTACTATGCGCTACACTGTGCTAGCTGGTTAATTTCCGTCCTCCCCCACTCTTAATATTGTCAGATGTAGTCCTTTTAAAAATCCATTATTGCTTTTCATTTGCCTCTCAGAGAGTATTAAAGATAATGAATCATTGTGTTTCTAAACTTTTCTTATTTTCCTCCAAACTTCTCGTAGTTCATCATTACTTCTCTGCCAGTATAGTGATTCTGTTCATCATGCCTGAAACAACTACAGTACAGAGATTAAATACAACCTGTATCCACATAAATCATTGAATAAATGAATCATGAAATTAATATGTAAATTGTGTGTTTAACCTCTATTTATACAGCACTGTCTGTCACCATGTTGTAAATCTAAAACTAATTGCAAATTCACAACTCTGCAAAAAGAACACTACGGTAAAAGCCTGACATATTTATTAACTAAATGTTCAACTACATTGAGTAATTAATTAACAGTAATACCAGAACAGGGATAGAAAATTATATTTAAGCACAGATGTCACCTGTATGAAATGGCTAAAACTATTTTAGATTAGATTTTGGTATTAGTCAAAGAATACTTCTATTTAATTTTTGGCAGGAAAATATATTTCCATTTACTTGTAATTCCATTAGACATCTCATTTTTAAATGTGGTTGTCACAATCACTCATAGAAATAAAATTTCCTTTTAATTTGTCTCCTTAAAGAAAGGAAATACTCCCAAAAGGTTAGATGACAATAAACTCATTCAAAGATTAGGCAAAATCTCCTCAACTCAGCACATTAATAACATTTTATATGTGATATACAGATAACCTAAAATAAATAATTTCTACATGTATTTTAATGATGTATTGAATAACACAGTGTTTAATGAGTCTTGTCACAACTAACATGGGTACTTTCTGAAAAAATATTCTGTTCTGAAAATAAAAAGTTATTCAAAGAATATGACTTTGAAGCTAAACATGGCACATAAATATGTACAGAGGAAAATGTATTAGACTGAGCATTCTTGTTCCTTCATGCATTTTGATCAATTATTTTAAGAAAACATTCTCATCGTTAGCTGTTACACTTCTAACCTGAGTTTCTAATAAAATGCTATATTTAAATTTTTTAATGTTTATTTATTTTTGAGAGAGAGAGAGAGAGACAGAGCACAAGCAAGGGAGGAGCAGAGAGAGAGAGAGGGAGACAACAGAATCTGAAGCAGGCTCCAGGCTCTGAGCCATCCGCATAGAGCCCAACATGGGGGTGGAATCCACAAAGCATGAGATCATGATCTGAGTTGAAGTCAGCTGCTTAACTGACTGAGCCACCCAAGCACCCCTAAGATGCTATATTTAAAAAGCATATATGCATAAACTATAGGATATGGTATTTAAAGTATTCATAATAGCTAATCTTTATTGTTACGGAAAATAATCACTTATTTCAAATGGTAGGCACATGCAGGTAAGAGGCAACATCTGATTAACCTCTGATTTTCTTATCTAATTAAATCAGAATCAAACTCACTGGTACATTCATGAAGGGCAAAATAGAAAAAAAAATCAGCTAAAGAAAATTGTTTCCCAGTTTTGCACTTCAGTAAATGTGTTCTTTGTTTCCTCATGTCTGTGATGTTTAGAATGCTCAAATACTTTTAAAAATCTAGTGTGCAAAGTCAAGCTAAAAAATATGAACAATTTTCTGATAAAATAATTTAAACAGAACTGTATTAAAATGAAGCAATCAATACTAAGAATTCCTATGTTGGCATCTTGTCCTGGAAAATACTTTTTTTCAATATGCAAGTAATGTTGTTAGTACTCCACCATCCTTGTGGATAGCTTATACTGAGATATCCACTCTCTTTTGCCTGATTGTCCTCATGCATGCTTAACATAGTTAACTGGAATTAGCAGTACACTGCATATTTGTGAGGCAGAATTTCTCTGGACCCAAATCTGCACCATTTCTAACTAAACAAAGTAAAGCAAATTCCCTCATCCAAGGAATCCTGAATAGAAAAGACACAAAGAGATGAGAGAGAGAGAGAGAGAGAGAGAGAGAGAGAGAGAGAGAGAGAACATCATAGCTAATCACATGAAACAAGCAGGAAGAAAACATAACCACAGTATTTTTATACCAGTACTGTTCACTAGAATGAGTTAGACTGCAATAATTAGATGTTGTTTTCCTTGGTTCTTATATGTTAAAAGCAGGAGATGGTCCAATACATCATACTCTCTTTTGTAATGTTTATTTATTTATTTTGATAGAAAGAAAGCAAGTGGGAGAAGGGCAGAGCAAGAGGGAAAGAGAGAACCAACCAGGCTCTACACTCAGTGCAGAGCCCAACACATGGCTCAGTTTCACGACTGTGAGTGAGATCATGGCCTGAGCCGAAATCAAGAGTCGGATGCTGAACTAACTGTGCCACCCGGCACCCCCATCACGCTCCCTTTTAAGTATGATCTACCAACTTAGATGCCATGATAGAAAGAATTGAAGGAACAAAAGAAAGAAGAAGACCATTTCTTAGAGGAAATAGACATCCCAAAAGTGGATTAAATGCACTAAGGCATGTTAAGAGTTTAGCACATTGCCTAGAACATAACTAGAACCTAATAAATGTTAGATATAATGACAAAAGCGAAGACGATAAGATGATAATAACAATATCTAAAAATAAAACATAATCTAGATCCCAATTAATAGAATGCTTAAAGATTATATATAAGAAATCATTACACCATCATTAAATAGCATGTCTCTGAAGATTATTAAAACCATTGTAAAAATAATCATGATGTAAAGTTAAATAAAAGAAAAAGAATGGAGAAATATGTATACTTTGTAATCCCAATTGTGTTTAAATAAATATGAAGATGTGTGCACAAAAGAAAGAAAAGATCAAGCAGTAACAATGGGTGCTGGGAATAGAAGGGGTTTATATTTGCCTTTATATAGATTCCCAAATGTTGTCTAATCTGTATTTTGATTTTATAATCAGATTCCCTCTCTCTCTCTTTTTACATGTATGTGTGTGGATTACTATAATTCTCATCTTGAAATCAGTGATATTTCTTCAGGAGGAAGTTATGATCTATGACTTTGGTCAAAATAGACTAGGTCAAGGAACAACATGCTGCTCTTCAAGAAGTTAGAATTTGGCATTTACAGCTGACAAGTATGATGATTAATTATCATATAGATCAACTAGGATCCTCACTGATGCTCTTCCTATTCCCTTAAAGGGGGTATATAAGTCTGTGTTGCATGCTTTTTTTTCTGCTAGTTTTCTTTTCTCTTTTACTTTTTTTAAAAGAAAATTCCTATGTGATTCTTGCTTGCCCAGTGACAAATTATATGAACCAAAATCTAAAATGCTAGATGGAAAGAAAGAAGACTTGCTGCTCATTTCTAGCTCTGCTACTAATCCTCTATGGTATTTTAGGCCAGTCACTTAACCAACCTGTGGCTAAAATGATTATAATAAAGTTTTCACCCTGCCTATGTTACAAATTTACCCTAATACTTTGTTGGAAATTATCCCTCCATAAATTTTGTGTGTTTTCTTTCATTTTGTTTATTAAAAGTGCAAGCAATTTTGGTAACTTGGTGATTTATACATATAGAACCTTGCTGATATCATCTTAATGACAGTAATATTTCTTTAATAATCAGAAAAAAGTTTTTTTTGGTTTTCATTTAATCATTTCTAGGAAAAGGCAAATAAATGCTGGCTACATAAGTTAATAGCCTGGTAAAAAGGGAAAGAGACTAACACTTTTTGATAACTTATTATTCACAAGGCACTTTGCTAGGTTTTTTTTTTTTTACATATCATCCCATGTATATTCCCAGTAACTTATGAAATCAATATTACTGTTCTCAGTTTACTTATGAGAAGACCTAAACTCAAGGAGGGTGAGTACCTTGCTTAAAATTGCAGGATTACTTACACAGAATTATGGTTAGCCAGAAATCAAGACCTGGGCTCTATATATTTTAATCCATCCTGTCCCTTCTTCTGAGTATCATCCCAGTTCAACATGTCTTTCAAGCTAAACCAAAAGTGTTAATCTATTAAAACATTTGTTTTCAATTAAAAAAATTTATGTTTATTTATTTTTGAGAGAGAGAGAGAGAGAGAGAGAGAGCAGGGGAGGGACAGAGAGGGAGACACTGAACCCAAAGCAGGCTCCAGGCTCTGAACTGTCAGCACAGAGCCCAACGTGGGGCTCGAACCCACGAACTGGGAGATCATGATCTGAGCTGAGGTCAAAGGCTTAACCAACTGAGCCACCCAGGCACCCCTGTTTTCAATTTTTTAAATTAAGAATCAAGTTACACCAAGCAAAGAAGAAAACTGCTACCATAACCTACCTATTCTGCATCCTGAGATGAGAAGGAATTGTTAAAAGGAAGTATTTTCTTAACCTCCTGTTTAAGCTGCAGATTGGTTCTGGAGATTTACATTAAGGAGATAAAACTTTCTCTTACTTTTTTGTTTTCATTTGTTCCTTGTCTCTGTCCGACATTTCATTTGGAAAAGGAGAAAGGGCCTCTCATCTCATTGGCAGGAAAGAACAAACTTCGATATATAACATGCTACGAACCCATCACTGTGATAGAGCAATCTTTCCCCCAGACATCTCTCCATTACTGAGGCTGATGCCCCCCTGCCCTTATGCCACTTCAGTACTGATCCATCAGTCCCAACAGCAGGACTACTGGCAACACCTGCTCCAGTGTGCATTTTTCATCTTTATCTCAGAGAAACTTCTTGTGTGGATTCTTCTTTAAACAAACTGTGAAAATGTATTTTCTACAATTTTTGTTTTACAAACATTTTCCCTTACATATATATTTGAATGATATACCACATACTTGGCAGTATAACTTAAGTTATACTTGCTTTTCTTCCTTCCCTTTTTTATGACCTCCTCTTTAGTTCTTGTGAAATATCAAAAAAGTAAAATGCTTCATTTGCAAAGTATTATGGAAATAGTGAGTCAAGAAATGACTTAATCACTATGAGGAAGTCACTGGAATAGATGCAAGGATTTCCCTTTAAAAGCCTTCCTTGCTAGAGCTGAACTTTATTCTTAGCTATTTGTGAATTTGGCACATGATGTAAATTACTGAAATAAGCCTTTTAATTTCTTTGCAAAAAGTATTTAAGACATAAAAAAGGAGACAGCATCACATGAGTTCTTAGTTTCTGAAAGGTAATGAATAAGAGAAAGAAAATATATAATATAATCCATGTTTAGATATCCAGCAATAATTCTGAAGATTATATTTGCCTTACCCTGAAATAGATGAAATAATAAAGTGATGCTGTTACACATATCTGTTTATATGATGATCATCTATAATACATGCTTTAATTATTTACATATATTAGAAAGAATAAATCATCAGAAACTCTCAATTTCCCCATATTCTGAGATGTAGATACTATATACAAAGTAGAATATATTTTGATACAAGCTGATCACCTAAACAGTAAGTTTGACGTCCCCCCTAGACCCAGGGATTGTTCTTGGAGCTAATTCCTTTTAATTTAGTATTCTCTTATTTATAAGATTCATAGGAAACACTTAAAAACCCAATAAACCATACAAAATATTTGTTAGGATTTGATAGATTTCTCTGTAAATATGGGAAACATACTGATTACAGTGTCAAAAATACAGATAACATAATCTGTAAATATGTGTGTCATTTCCCTTCTGATATAATTTCCCTAATACAGTAAACATGAAGAATCCAACCAGACCTCTGGATGGCTTACATGGCATTTATGGATTTAGCTTTTCTTTACCTTTCTGTCCATCCCAGAGCTTCCTGTTTTTCAAAACCCATCTGCTTCTTAAACTAAAGATGAATGCAAACAGAGGGTAAAGCAAAACGTTTTTTTGTAGACAAGTAGTACATTCCTCTGAGAGTCACATGTTTATAAAAAGTTCCCCTAGAATTCTTAAACTGACACCATAAAATCTATTATTTGTGTCAAATTGTGTCAAAATTGACTTTGGGAAAAATTGGTTGAGAAGTTTATCTTCCAGGGATATTTACATGTTAAACTTGAATTTGCTAGTCTTGTTGGAAGATCAAAAAAGCAAAACATGTTGATTACTTGGGTGATAAAAAGATAATAGAAGAAAATTTAGGAAGTAGTCATTTAAGAGGAGATAGGATTGTCAATAAACGATCAAGAAATATCAAACAGGCTAAAGTATTTCTTCATTTAATGAGACAAAATCTTCTTTTACATCTTTGATATTTCCATGAGACTGTGAAGCAGACCATCTCCAAGACTCGTTAATGTATATGTATATTTTTAACGGACAACTATGCTTTAAATAAATTATTTTAACAACATTTTTTTTAAATACACAGCAGATGTGGATACACTGTATTACTGGGAATACAATGCAAGCAAGTATCTGATGCCTGCAGCATCTATAAAGTTAGGAGTCAGAACTCCTACAGGGAAACATACTTTGTTGAAACTAACTGGACAGAAATCAGTTGCATTCTTATACACCAACAATGAAGTAACAGAAAGACAAATAAGGAAACTGATCCCATTCAC